>NC_061115.1:29528404-29647421 GCF_002878395.1 Capsicum annuum | reverse complement strand
CACAACTCGAATTATGAGAATAAAGATGGAAATAGTAAGTTGCGGCAAAATGGTTCTCTGGAGGGTAAAAGACAAGTTCATCCGATGAGCAGTGAGAAAAGGGAGAAACCTTGGAGCAAAAAAGAAATTGATCTTCTGAGAAAGGGGATGCTGAAATATCCTATAGGAACCTCTTGAAGATGGCAAGTTATTTCCGAATATATTGGTACTGCAAGGACAGTTGAAGAGATCCTGAAGGCTACGAAAACAGTTTTGCTCCAGAAACCTGACTCTGCCAAAGCCTTTGACTCCTTCCTCGAGAAAAGAAAGCCAGCAACCAACTATTGCCTCTCCTCTTTCCACGAGGGCTAAAGTAGAGGAGGTAGATAGCAGTAGCAAGCCTGAAAATGGAAGTGCTAAATTAGCCGAGTCCGCCAGTCAAAAGCGCGCACAACCAAAAAACTGAGGATGCACCTGCAGCAAATGGGGTTTCCTCGAGTTCAAATTCTGACATACGGTCTGCTGTTCAAGAAAAAGGTTTAGTTCAAGCTCTGAAAACCTTTCCAAAGGAAACCAGCCAACGGTGGGAACGAGTTGCAGCTGCAGTCTCTGGGAAGACAGAGAACCAGAGTAAAAAAGAAGTTCAAAGAGAACTTCAGGAACAAGAGAAGTGCAGTGTGAGGTTAGTGACTTCCGGGTCTAGTTTTTCCCAATTTGTATCTTTTTATTGTTTAGGCAGCATCACAAAGTGGCACGAGAAATGTATTGTGACAACATATCCTAGTCCACTCTTGGTACCATTTTTGTCATTAAGCAAGTAGCATTTACATTTGTACTATCAGTTCGGCATTTGGAAGATACAATACTGGAATATATTAATATTTGGTGGAAATGCCGATTGATATCTAGAGTTATGCATCTTTGTATTTATATTGAAAAAAAGAAATGAAAATGGGTGTTTCAAGAGAATTTAGGTATAATTTGGCAAATACTATGATGACTCAGACCAGACCTTGAACTCCCTCTTGTTGATCCCGACTCTGACTCCCAATCTCGACCCCAACTCCCAACCTCAAGTCGGTTGATCTCAATTTGGGACCCGATTGGGACCTGTCTCTCGAATCTAAACTCCTGACCCCGACTCGAGACCTCACTCCCGACTTGAGACCCCCTCAATTTCTTGTACTTGCTTCGAGCCGAGACCTGAATACTCTTGATCCCGACCTCATCTAATTCAATAACTTAAAAAAAAGGACTCATCGAAAACTTTGTCAGTTTTGTTAAAATAAATTAGAATTCTCGTATGTTTTTTTCTTTTGTGCTAGAATATTAAAAAGAACTAATAACACCTGTTGAGAACTTTGTCAGTTTTTTAATCTTACAATAACTTTTTATTAAAAATTTTATGATGAATAGTATAGAATGGTGGATTCTTCTATAGAGGTGTTTAGCTTATTCTTTTTCTTTACTTTCCCCAACCCCTAGCAAGTATTAACTACCCAAATATATTAACTACCCAACTCAATTTGAATAAAGTTAAGTTATAATCTACCTCAAAATGATGAAATTCATAACCTACTCAAAACGATGAAATTCAAAGTTAAGCCTCATATATTAACTACTCAACTCAATATGAAAAAAGTGAAGTCATAACCTATCTTGAAACAACAAAATCTTGATCCAAAGTGATTCAACACGGAGTCTTTCCCTCACGAACAGTCTCATAATGAACTTCAACATTCAAATATTGCATCTACGTGTTAAAAGAAAGCTAACAATACTCATATTGCCCATATTTGGGTCGCGGTCAAAACGGATTCAAAAAATGAGTTAAAAAATGAAGGAGATGAGACTAGAATTTTGTTTCACAAACACATTGTCAAGGTTATAGGAGCATACAAGAGAAAATCCCATGAAAATGTGCTAAAATCGAGGTTCAAAGTAAAGAAAAATCCTATTTAAACTTTAACGATAAAACCCCCACCTTTTCACTTTAAAATTATGATTTAAAGGCGTTTGTGAAAATAAAATTAATGGAGAATAGTGAAATTATGAGTTTTGAAGTTACCCACACGAAAATCAACATTGAAACCTTTGAAATCACATTTCCCAAAGCTTGGAGGTTCAAAAATGGAGTAAAATCATAAAAATTAAATTTACATTGTTCACTAAACAGCACCTCGCGGTCGTGGCCTCCCCACCTCGCAATTAAGGGTGGGCATGGTATGGTATTTACCGAATATCAGATCGAAACCAAATTTTTTTATACCGTGGTATAGATGTTATGGTATTTGGTAGGAATTTTAAATTATTTTGGTATTTGGTACGATATTTGATATTTATGCAATAAATACCGAAATACCGTATACCGCACCAAAGTTTTTTAATAACATATAAAATCCATATATATATATATATAAGATTATTAAATATATTTATATATCATCCATTAGCCAATTGAACACAAAAGTAGCTTTTATTCAAAAATAATTTTTTTGGGAAGCTTATTATTTCGGAGTACTTTGCTTAAGTTTTGGTACTGTTGTTCAGAGTTTGCATTTCGGACAATTCAATCGTGATTGAAATAATATTTTTGTGTAATTGATTAACAAAGATAGTTGTTAACCTAACATGATTGAGACGTTTTTAAAATTTAAAGTTATAGGTTTTTTATATGAATATATGTAATTAGAAATCAAATAAAGTATGGTTACTGAATTACCATACCGTAAAATATCAAAATTGAATTTAAAAATACCGAACCATACCGAACTAATTTGGTATGGTAATGGTATTGTTCTTTTAGATACCGAAAACCAAAATTACCGTACCAAAGTTTAAAATACCGTACCGTACCGTACCATGCCCACCCCTACTCGCAATCATAGGGGTTAACATTGACCGGCAATGAGGTTGGTCATTGCGCTCGCATAACTGGGCCTCTTGATCGCGATGAGTCAACCCGATCCAGTCCACCTGGCTCATCGTGATCGCAATACCATCACTATGCTATCGCGTGAAGGAAATCATCATGGATCGGATTGCGACACGTGTCCACGCAATCTCTATGAAGAACCTAACGCACCAAAAATTGCTTTAGCAGCAACAGAAGTCAAGTTAAAAATGTGTACGAACGGATCTTTGGGATTTGTTTGGGACCCGACAGAAGAAATTATGTATGCTACTAGGCTAATTTCAACGTTCTGGACTTAATGGCAATGTCAAATTATTGAAAAAAGTTCGTTTATACAAAATTAACCTCCAGATTTCACGATTTTTCAAATGAGGGATTGTAATAAGATATAACAGTCCCAAAACTGAACCAACTTTGCTATTAACTCCAACATTTTGGATCTGATGGCATAGTCCATTTTGTCATCTAATGCTCTGAACAATAAATGTTGAGCGAAGTCAACTATATGTCTCCTTAAGCCTCTAAAAATCACAAATTCGCACAACTCGTTTTTGATCGGCATCGAGAACCATGCCAACTATCTTTGAACCTTAAAATCAACATGTAGTAACTACGGAGAAGGAAAATATGATCAAAACACATAATATTAAAAAAATCACAAATTTTGGTCATTACAATTATTTAGTTTATTTAATCCTTGAGATTTTTACTTTGCTAGTCATAACATTATTGAGCTTTGGGATAATAGTCCACTAGTAAGAGACACGTGAATAAACACTTGATGAAGTAACAATGAGGTAGGGAGTAGTTTGTACACAAATGCAATATTGAGGGGTTGAAATAACACATGGATCTTATTTGACTAGAAGGAGAACTCATGAAGCCTTGCTATTGAATGTAGCCACGCATATTTGATAATAAACATGCATTGAAGTATTTAATTACATTAGAGAGTGGGAACAAAGTCGTTAGCTACATTGGAGATCGTACACTGCGACTATGTATCATTTACTACAGGAAAACTTTGAAAGCTTACTTTGTAATACAAGTGTTAGATTTCATGCCAAAGAATACAAAGTAGAGTAGTGTTACACACGTTGTTGTACAACTCCTATATTAATCTGAATTAACCTTTTCCCTTTTGGATTACTTATCTACAAAAAAGTATGTGGTAAAACTAGTATTAGTAGCTAATCAATACATTTGGGCTACTTAACCTAACCAAAACAGTAACCAAGCAGTATCCCATAATTTAGCAAACCAAGGGTGCTCTTTCAACCCCATCTCCCGTAGTTACATGTGTACAACACATAGATTCATATGAGATTCCAAAAAGTGGAGTGGACAATGGGCTCCTACAACAACCAATTTGGTGGTGTATCACTATGTCCCTCTCCTATATTTCAATATAAACCACTCATATCTTTTTCCAACATCAACCTAACTATCCCCAATATGCATACATAAAATATTTCCTAAAACAATCCCAAATATCATTCTTCGTAGCATGATATTACACTCACTATTTCTTAAGTTTTTAGCAACACATTCATAATTTTATATCCAAATTCATATACAAGGAGGGGTAGTAAAATATTGTAGCTTTACCTTTTACTGGTGGAGATTCTTATACTCTCAAATTAAAAAAAATTATAGGAATAACCTCAAAATAAGACGACTTTCAAATTTTGGCCCCAAATAAAAAAGTTTCATAAAAATAGCTTTCAGCTATTAAGTGATATATTTTCACACAAAATTTTCCCTGATCAATGTAGTAAATTATATAAATGATCTTCATAATGGATAACAACTCCACACTTATTCATCATTCAACTTTTTTTTTTTCTCTTTTTAATTTTACTTTAATTTTTATTTTTTCTTTTCTCTTTTTATTTTTAATATTCCCAACCCTTACTTTTTTTCCTTTTCTCCTCTCAACTTTTTTTTTTCTCCTACTTTGATTTTTTATTTTTTTTCCTTTGTTGTTCTTTTTAGTTTTTCTCAACCCTTACTTTTTTTTCTTTACTCCTCTCAATGTTTATTTTTATAAATTTTTTTTCCTTTTTAATTTTTTCTCAGCCCTTATTTATTATTTTTTTTAAATTTCTCAACCTTTATTTTTTCCGTGTTCTCTCTCAACTTCTATATTTTATTTTATTTTTATTTTAAAAAAAATTTTCTTCATTTTCTTCTTTTTCTGTTATTTTTTTTCTTTAATTTCTTCCAATCAAGTTACATTCCATGAGCAAGAGTTGACACTATCACATTATAGAGGCAAACCTTATTACTTTCAAGCAACAAGCTACGATTTATGGACAAGAATTGACACTACCACATTGTAGAGGCAAAACTTATGACTTTCAAACAACAAGTTATGTTTCATGGGCAAGATTTGACACTACCACGTTGTGTTTTGATTTATGAGATATTCTTTAACTCTTACCTTAGAGGCAAGACTTAGCTCAAGGACTTTCAAACAACAAATTATGCCTTACGGGAAAGAGTTGACTCTACCACGTTGTATTTTCATTTATGAAATGTTCTACAACTATTGCTTTAGAGGCAAGACTTAGCTCAAGGACTTTCAAACTACAAATTATGTCCCACGGACAAGAGCTGACACTACCACATTATGTCTTGATTTATGAAATATTCTATAACTCTTGCTATAGAGGCAAGACTTAGCTCATGGACTTTCAAACTACAAATTACGCCCCACATGCAAGAGTTGACACTACCACGTTAACCCTTGCCTTAGAGGCAAGACTTAGTTTAAGGGCTTTCAAACAACAACTTGCGCCCCACGGGCAAGAGTTGACACTACCACGTTATTTCTTCATTTATGAGATGTTCTACAACTCCCGCCTTAGAGGCAAGACTTATCCCAAAAATTTTCAAATAAGTTACGTACATTGGGCAAGAGTCAACACTAACACATTGTGTTTTTTTACTTATGAAATGCTATATAACTCTTGTCTTAGAGGTAAAACCCAGCCTAAGGACCATCAAATAACAAGTTATGCCCCATGAGCAAGAGTTGATACCACCACATTGTGTATTGATTTAGAGATGTTTTGTAACTCTTTCCTTAGAGGCAAGACTTAGACGAAGGACTTTCAAGTAACAAGTTGTGCCCCATGGGTAAGAGTTGACATTACCACATTGTGTTTTGATTTATGAGATATTCTATAACTCTTGCCTTAGAGGCAAGACAGAACTCAAGGACTTTCACACAACAAGTTATGCCCCATGGGTAAGCGTTGACACTATCACATTATGTTTTGATTTATGAGATGTTCTATAACTCTTGCTTTAGAGGTAAGACTTAACCCAAGGACTTTTAAACAAGAAGTTATGCCCCATGGGTAAGTGACACTACCACATTATGTCTTGATTTGTGAGATGTTTTATAACTCTTTCATTAGATGCACGAATTAGTCCAAGGACTTTCAAACAACAAGTTATTCCCCATGGGCAAGAGTTGACACTATCATATCGTGTCTTGATTTATGAGGCATTCTATAACTCTTGTTTTAGAAGTAAAACTTAGCCAACAAGTTACACCCCATAGATAAGAGTTGATACTATCATATTGTGTCTTGATAATGTGATGCTCTATTATTAGTCTTGCCTCTAAGATAAGACTTAGCCCAAGAACCTCTCCAAAGAACAAGTTACGCTCAATGGACAAGTATTGATACTACCACATTGTTTCTTGATTTATTAGATGTTCTATAACTCTTGACATAAAAGAAAGACTTAACTGAAGAATTTTCAAACAACAAGTTACACTCCACAAGCAAGACTTGATACTACCACATTGTGCCTTGATTTATGAGTTGTTCTATAATTTTTGCTTTAAAATCAAAATTTATCCCAAAGAACTTCCTAACAACAATTCATGTCCTTAAATTTGCTTTGATGTCCAAACAAGAAGATCACTTTGCGAATTATTTAATTTTGTATTTATTAAAAAAAATAATAGAAGTTGTGAAAAAAGAAAAAAAAGAACAAACAAAATAGATAAATAAAAAAAAGATTAAAAAAAAATAAAGGTTAAGAAAAAAGCAAAGAATTAAAAAAAATTGAAAAAAACAAAAAGAGAGAAAAAATAAAAATAAAATTTGAGAAAACTGAGGAAAAAAAAGAGAAATAATAGAAATAAAAAATAAAAAAAATAAAGGTTGAAACAAATGAATTAAAAAAAGAAAAAAAGAAAAAAATAGATAATATTTGAGAAAAAAGAGAAAAGAGAAAAAAAAAAGATTGAAACAAAATGAATTAAAACATGAAAATAAAAATAAAAAAGAATAAAAAAGTAAAAATAATAAAAATAAAAATAGAATTTGAGAGACAAATAAGTATGAAAAGTTTAAAAATATTTGAGGTGTAGAGGGACAAAATGTATTTGTACTATACTTAAAAAGAAGGAAGACTAATCTTTAAAGATTTTTGAATAAAAAATTTAAAGTCATTCACTATGGAAGCTATACCATGTAATTTGGTGTCTCAAATGTTACAAGAACTTGAACTTCCGTGCACTTGAACCAAAAAAGAGGAAAAATCTTGTAGAAATTAGAGAAGGGTGGAACTGTCAAGCTTGCGGGGTTGTTCTACACTTTAAACATGGAATAACTGATTTCATCACCTTCTCTCACAGTGAAATTAAACGAATTTAATGAGTTAATCACTGCTTACCTTGACATAAAAGAGGCTACTATACCAAGAACCCTAAAGGAGTTTTGTGGCCTGCTGCTTGAAGGGAGAGAGGTAGCTTATTATTCTTGAAAGAATTCTATTTATTTTATAGAATCATTATGAGTTAAAATACGTCAAATTGACCCTTAAATAGGCTATCTAGAACCTCTTCTTTTAGATTCATTTTTAGTCACAAATTGGTTTAAGTAGTTGATGCAAAGGTTAAAATAGTTGATGCACCTATTTGTTTTATTTATGTCTAAAATGAATCTTTAACTTATTAGACTTTTAGGATAGATTTTAGGTGTTGGTCTGTCCATTCTTTTTTCTTTTTATTTTACTTAGTTTGGACCTTAAATTAGTTCATTGATATAGACCTAAATCTGATTTGTTGGCCTTGGGTCCATTAACTTGATTCATATAGCTTAAGAAAGTGACTCACCTACTAGCTTAATTACGTCAAACAACAACATCAATATTTTATTTCATTTCTATATCTTAATACAATTATTTTAACTTAAAACTTATATACTAGGTCACTTTGAGCTTTAAACTGAAATACCACCTTACAATCTCAAGTTTAAATATCTTCATCGATGTTAACTTGATCATGCCACATTAAAATGTATAAACAATTTTCTTCAAACCTATTTTACCGTCACTAATTATATAAGAAATCGAGTCTGTTACCTATACCACAAGGCTATGTCGAGTTCAATATAAGTAGAACGAGTACACACAAAATATGAGGTATTGCAGAAATAACATGTTGTATAAAATATATATGACTCCTACATATATATATATTGCAAAATATATCATTATTATATAAAATATTTTTCTATGTAGTAAACAGTTATTATAAATATATTATACATATTTTAGCAATATATCTTCATTATTTCTCTACGCACGTCCTACCAACTGAGCACCACCAACTCAACCCCCCCCCCCAAGTTCAATCTT
Organism: Capsicum annuum; assembly: GCF_002878395.1. Lineage (NCBI taxonomy): Eukaryota > Viridiplantae > Streptophyta > Magnoliopsida > Solanales > Solanaceae > Capsicum > Capsicum annuum. The sequence continues at coordinate 29,638,864 of NC_061115.1, read as the reverse complement.
TTCAAAAATTAAAATCCCTCAAAATGGTTGATACAGAATTTAAAATTAATTTGCTATTATGTGGTGAGAAAAAAGAATGAATTGTGTCATTTAATGATGTTTCAGGGTGGTAGAAGAGATGAGGATAGTGTCATTGGTTGACGATGAGTTCATTTAATGAGACACACGAAAGGTGGCAGCAAGGAATTGGTCACTAATGTTGCTTCTATTTTTGTATTCTACTATCATTAAAATCACCGTTCTTATTACTTCAATCCATATTTAGTTCCAGTTGACAATAATGGACGACAATTATAGTATAGGAAAGAAGAGAGAATGCCTTCAAAATGAAGAAATGAAAGCGAGAAATAAAATTTTAAAATTTGGGTATAACTTCTTATTATTTTGAACCTAAAATATATTTCAAATGAGCACCCAAGAGTATGACTTGATGGTCAATGAAGTGTGCTGAGAACTTGAGCCTTAATGGATAGAGTTATCGGATATTGTTGCTAGTGGGAGGTAATAGGTATTCCTTGAATTTAGTTGAGGTGTACGAAAGCTGATCCGGACACCACAGTTATCCAAAAAGATATATATTTCAAATGGTAAAATTCAGAACCTATATTTATTTTATAATATATTAAAAGTGTGAAAATTCTTAAAAAGTGATTTAAAGGTTTTGCCCTTTGTTAGAATTCTTCACAATAGACAAATTTATCTTTACATTTTTTTTCTTAAATTATTTAATAATTTAATCTGTAAAATAGAATTAAAAAATTGTGACCTACTCAATCCATTAGGAGTAAAATAATTTGTCAAGCATATTATCCTAAAAAGAATTTGTTCACCACATCTAATTTTATAGAAAATAAACTAAATGTAACGTATTAAAAAAGAACACGTAAAACTCTTAAAACTCTTGCCTATATGGAAAAGCTACTTCTTAAAAAAGGTAACATAAACGTCTTAAAAATCTTTATAAAAAGCAAAAACAAATCCTTCAACGTGCAACTTCAAAGACGAAATAAAGGAGAATCTTAATAGTTACCTGAACTTTCACCTTGTTGGTGAGTGATCGATTCCCCACATTGTAATCCCCTCCCCAATTTCCATTCCCCTAAAAAAAAAAAAAGAAGGAAGACGAAATGAAGCCGCATGTTTTTGCTGGCCACGAGAAAAAGCTGTACTGAATTTGGAGTTTATATTTGTTCGTACGTATATTACATTGATGAAGAATTCTTTACACTATTTTCTTTACCAATTGAACTTATCATAACTTTTAATTTAGTTAACACAATGTTTACCTGAGTTGTTATTACATTGTGGTGTGTTCTTTCATATCCTAATAGATATCAACTAGATCTTGATAGACATTAATACATTCATAACATTCCTACTTGATTGTCTAATTGATAGATAATGTGCCTCGTTAAAACCTTACTAGAAAAAATCTAGTGGAAAAAAATCTAGTGAAGGAAAAAAAGTACACATCTCTAATGATACGCATTTCGGCTGTCTCATTAAAAACCTTACAAGGAAAATTCAGTGGTACAAAATCTTGAAAGAAAAAAAGAGTACAACGCATATTTGCTCCCCTGATGAGAACATCAATGAACTTTTGCATCCCGATCTTGTGCACCATCTTCTTGAAAGTTGTAGTTGAAAGAGACTTGGTGAATAAATCAGCCACATTGTCACTTGAACGAATTTGTTGCATGTTACTATCACCTTTCTTTTTGTAGCTCATGTGTATAGAAAAACTTTGGTGAAATGCGCTTTGTTCTATCTCCTTTTATGAATACTCCACTAAGATGTGCTATGCATGTTGTATTATCTTTGTATAAAATTGTGAGTACATTGTCACATTTCAAACCATATTTTTCTCGAATGAGATGTATCATTAACCTCAACCATACACATTCTTGACTAGCTTTATGAATAACTATTATCTCAGCATGGTTCGATGAAGTGGCTAGATAGACTGCTTTGTATATTTTCAAGATATGACAGTATCCCCACATGTGAACACATTGTATGTTTGAGACCGAGATTTATGCGAGTCAGATAAACACCCAATATCAGCATGACCAATAAGATCGAGACTGCAATCTTGATAACAAATTAACTGAAAAGGCTATATCAAGCCTTGTAGTATTTGCAAGATACATGAGTGCACTAATTGCACTAAGATATGATACTTCATAACCAATTCAATTCAGTATATATTTCTCATTTCAGCAAATAATCTATTGCTTTGAAAAATCTCCAAAAGTTCTAATAATTTTCAAGCTATAAGCTTATACGGATTATAAATAAGTTTTCCAGAAACTTTTATATGTTTCAAACATTTTGAATCATTAAAAAGTTTTCATATTATTTTGTCAAGTGAAAATATTGAACATTTCACTTGTGACATCTTCAAGTGTCTGGACTGCAAATCAAATAAGTTTTATGCTTAACAAGATGCATCATTTCACGTCACTTGATAAATATTTCTACGTCAGCATGCTTAAATAAATGTAGAATTCAGATTCTCATAATCGTTTACAATATTGCGCCAATATTGTATCAAAGATATCGTTAATGATGTATCATTTTGTATCGGTTCACAATACAACATTACATTTTGAGATCTCATCACTTCATTATTTTCAGGTACCTGGACCTCTCATAAGGTTTCATGAAGTGTTATGTTGTAGACTCTTCAAGAGTGCATTGCCTTCTTATTACGATTATTTGCTCCTTATTATTTTCAAGGATTATTTCATTTTGAACCGATTGGTCTACCACGCTTCATGCATATATAGACCTTGTCCTCCAGGGACACAAAATAGGAGCACTTGTAGCTTAAATATGAAATGCTTTCGGCATTTGACTTGAATAACTTTTGAATGAGAATCTGATGACAATTCCTAACATATTTCATAATTTCTTATAATCTCCCCTTTATGTTAGGAAAACTAACATACATCCTCCATCTTCTTTTAGGAATCCATCTTTGTGCATCATGGTATATTTATTAATTGTATACCGTACATCAAAATTAATAGATAGAATAGTTGGTTCCTGACCTTGAACCAATTGAGAGGGAAGAAATAATTATAATTTATTGGTCTAATGCATACAAGTGCATATCATATTTCAGACCAACACATGAAGCTTTGTTCTCATTAGCAATGGTTTAACTATTTATCGAAGGCATTCAATACCAGAACATCATTATCAAGATGAATTATCTTAACTACACAATTTGAAAGTTATGGTCTTAACTCAATTTTAATGAGAAAGTAACTTTATAAATGTCAAACTGCAGGTTGACAATAAATGCACATGTGATCATCTTATATTGATGCATGACAATAAATGCACATGTGATCATCTTATATTGATGCATTTTAATAGATCACATGACTGGTGAACGGGCCCATATTCACATTTTATAGGATCCAATCCCAATATTAGTTGGCCCAACCAACTTATCATGAGAACAAGTAACATTAAAAGTTCATGAAAAATTTTCTAACTCTTCAATATTTGTTTAATACTTAACATGCACATCTTAGGAATGTCATAATTGTTCATGAAAATTTATGAACTTTCATTCTAGCAAACTCCAAGTTTACTATGACATATACCTTTTACTTTGGTAAATTTCAGATTTACTATTACATGAATAAATTTCAAATTTATCATTACATGAAGTAGATTTCAAAATAGCTCTTCTCAGTTATTCTGTCTCTTTCGAAGGTGAGTTGTGATACCATCACAATCAAGTACACGTTTGCATTAATAAGGTTCTCATTCCCCAGGAATGTAATATAATTGTGCCGTAAGCCTATCAAATTATGATAGCTTATAGCCTTTTTCAAGATCGAGGCATGAAAGCATGTACAATATTATTATTTTGTCCCTTTTTCACGTTTATGTGCATTTATTCAACCACTTGTCTTCTTCCAGACATGTTATGTACTGCTACCACATTCACTTCAGGATTGAAGCATATTCAATAGGACACTTTTTCACGTTTATGTGTATTTATTTAACCACTTGTCTTCTTCCAGACATGTTATGTACTGCTACCACATTCACTTCAAGAATGAAGCATATTCAATGGGACATTTTTCGTGACTTTTCATGAAATAAATATTATTTTGTCTTAGCCGTCATAATATCATCAATATGGTGCATTGAGATTCAAAGTCAACGTCTTATCCATATGAAGGCGTCTTAGACTCATAAATTGATGGGACTTTGAACCCAATATCTTATTATCATGGTGCATTGAAACTTTTAACTTAATGTTTGAAATCAACCACACAACATTATTACATAATTGCATTATCAAATTTAATCAAACTATGCAGTATAAGCATAAGATCGTGGTATAATGGTTTAGGATAAAATCAACACACTTTTCAATATTCAAAATTTATGCTACACAATTTACAATTTACAATGTACCGACACTGTGATTCAATTGTGAATTAATAGGTAACAATATGTATAATATTAAATTATCACTAATACATATGTCCACGTAACTAATATATAATATTTAAGCATAATCAATTTCTATATAAATACAACAATATTGTAAATGTAGAATATTTTATTATTAAAATATCCCATACTCAAATATGATGGTGCATCATATTAATGTCTTTAATGAGATGTACGAAGAACCTTACTGCCATGTGCTCAATATTGCAATTTAAATTGCAACCTGTATCATCAATGGTAATACACTAGAATTTTTGTAGAACGTTGCATATAATTAAAAACTAAATGATTTGATAGGTTTTGAAGAACGGTATGGTTATCCCACAACATTCTTTTCTTACCGTACAAAAGGTTCATACTTACTGCTTACAAAAGGTTCATACTTACTGCTGGACCAGAATCTTAGTTGGTTAGAGCTTCATGTTGATAACGTGTTATGAAATATCACAGCATTCTTTTCTTACCGTACCAAAGGTTCATACTTACTGTTCATATTGATAACGTGTTATGAAATATAAATTAAGAACAACAATAATAAATAGAGAGAGAAGAGGAACTTCTTTATTTTGAGGATACAATGAACAGAACTCCTCTATTTATAAGGGAAAATATTCTTAGTTTCTCTTTAAAAGATAAAAGATAGATATTTTAATGATACAATGAACAAAACCCCTCTATTTATAGGAAAAAATATTCTCAGTTTCTCTCTAAAAGATAGATATTTCATATCCTATTAGATATCCACTAGATCTTGATAGATCTTATCTATATTTTTGATAGATATTCACTATAATGTAAATACATTCATAACATATTGTTAGTTTTCAATTATAGCTCCTTGTGAGAACACTAACCTACCAAAAATTAGGTATTTGAAATCAGCCAAATTCTAATGGTATATTCATATTTTTCCGTTGCTGCTAAAATTCTTTGACTAATTTGTGATGGATTCCAACTCCTCAAACATTCACATGAAATAGAAATTCCCCCTTTTTAATTATACAACGTGAAAAGGAGTAAACAATAAACACTATTTTTAAAAAATATGTCTAAATCCAAATATTTTGAAATTGATGTTAAATTTATAATCTAAGTTCTAGAAATTTATTTTTTAGGGTATAAGTGTGAACCTCACCTATAGTATGTCGGAGAAGTTTTATATTATAATTTTTATAAAAAGGGTCAGAGATTTTAGAGACATAAATAAGTCAAATCACCCAGATAATCAAATTTACGGGGAAAAGAATACGATGATGAAATGAAAGAAATAACAAAAGAGTTAAATTAATAAATTATTTATAGAATTAAAGTAATATGTTTTATGTTGGATATACTTCTAATCGACACTAACATTTGAAATATCTATGAATTAGGTAAAGAAACTAAGCATGTTAATTGTCTTTCTTGGATGAACTAAAGATTCAAATGTTCACTCACATGTATAGGTAAAAACGAATGGATCAAACAATGTACAAAGTATGCAATACACAAATTTTACAAATTATTGTATATATTGATATGCCATGAAATTTTTTTATTTTTTAAACTTGGATCGAAAATTTGATTTCTCATAGAAAGTTGGAGGAAATATATTTTTTCATTGAAAAATTGGACGAAATAAACATATCACCACTGAATGAAGTAGCCGGAAAGCATATTAATGTAATTTCTACAAATTATTTTTGAAGTTACAAGTTAAAAATATAGGAGAAATATAATTTATGCTATAAATTATTTGAATCAACAAAAGCAACGAAAAGATTTATTTATTATTATCAATTTGTTGATACAATTTGCCGTTTAAATAGATTGATGACATGCAATACAAAATGATTATTTGTAAAATTACTTAAAATCAAATAATTAAAATCCTAAATTATAATGAAATGTTTAAGAAAGTTGCTTGAATCTGATAAAGCTCAACTCCAAATTATAGTCACTATTAAGGGTGTGCTTGGTAAAAAGGAAAATATTTTTTGAAAAATATTTTCTGATTTTTCATGTTTAGTTGATATAAATGTTCTTTTAAAAATATTTTTCAAATATATGTATTTTCCTCAAATTGAAGAAAATCGGGGTTGAGAATTGGATGTCCAGTCGGGTCCCAAGTCGGATATCTAGCCATTGGTACTTTGCATCTTCATGGATATTATTGACCTCTATGGTAGAATCAGTCGGGGGACCTGAGAAGCGGTGATTTATGATCAAAACCTTTAGTCCAATAGGGGGATAGTGTGAAGCTCATTCCCTGATCCCTACATCTGAGATGGTGCCCAACACTCTCCTACTTTCTCTTTGATGGCGATGCTGCTTGAGTGCGTGAAGCAGGTCCAGGTCTTGCTAGAAAAAATCACTCTATGACTTGTCATCCGTAAACTTGGGGCGAGTGGTCGAGGTTGGGTCTAGAGTCGGGTCCATGTCAAGATTGGATCTAGAGTCTAAGGCTTTGGATTTGGTTCGGGGTCGAGAATTAGGAGTCATATTTCAGGGTTTGGAGTTCAATCGAAAGTCAATTCATGGGTCGTGTTATAAGCTTCTGCTCCATCTCGGTTCAGGTTTAGGATCTCAGATCAGGTATCGAGCCAAAATTAAATGTCGAGACCAGAGTTGAGGTTGAAAGTCAGGATCAGAATCAAATATCAGAGTCGAGTTGATTTTGCTGTTATGGTTGGGTAATATGCAGATTCCTTTAGATTGTTACCTAATTTTTTATTTTGATACCTACTTTTTAGTACTTTTAGTTTTCTTTTGTATAGTTTATTGATTGGGTTTGCATTTTCCGTTAGTCAGCTAGGCTAGTTTTGAGATTTTTCTCATTTTCTTCTCTCTCTCTTGAGCTCCCTCTTCTTTCTAACATCTTTAATATATTCTTTGATGTGACCGAGCCACTCCGATGATGTTGGCGTCTTAGTAGCATCAACGATAGGTAAGTAAGCTCTCCCTTTTTCCCTTTTGTCTCTTTCTCTTTTCTTCTTTCTCTCTCTTTTTTCTTTTCTCTCTTTCTATTTCTCTCATCGGTGAGTTCGTGCTTCTGTCATTTTGACTTCGACGATGGTAAGTCAGTGAACCACACCGGCTACAAGAGAGAGTTAGAAAAGAAAAAAAAGATCTTTCCATAGTCATTCAGGTCAGGTTGATCCAATGATTGTCGGTGGTCACTCTAGAGGGTCCAGAAAACTAGGTTTTTGTTCCACCAAACTTGGTGATCTCAAGACCAGACTTTATTCGACGACCTTCCTATGAAACTCCGGTAATAATATTTCGGTCACCAATTTCTACATCATTTTTACCAGAATCCAACAAAGCAAACAAGAAAGAGTTTATGATCTCTAAGCGTATCCCAATGATTTCTAACCTTTAATTTTTATTTTATCTCTCTAGTTCTTGTATCTTGACTTCTTTTTAATTTATTTGAGACTATTTGCTTTCTTTTATCGGTATCTACTTATTGTTTTTTTAGGTTATTTGGCCTTATAGTGTGCCTACCGTTTCTTTTGCTCTATTTTTTAGTAGTGGCTTTGGTGGCTGATATAGGCTAGGGTCATGTTCTAGGGGGTTGGGGTCAATTTTGGGTGTAGAGGAAAAAGGAAGGGCGGGGTTGGGGTTGGGGTCAAGGTCTAGTAATCGATCAAATTTTGAGTATGAGGTGAGGGGTAGTAGAGGTAAGTATGATTCGAGAGCTGATAGGTTGGGGTAGGGTCTTGGAACATAGGTACCCTTCAGGTCAGTTCATAGAGCTCACAAAGATTCTTATAAAGAAGGAGATCAATATTGCGAGTGTCTAGGAGACCAAGTGGGTAGGATTTAAGGCTAGAGATGTGGATGGGTACGAATTGTGGTACTCAGGAAGCGAGAGGCGTATTGTAGGTATCTTAGTAAGACGAAGAGCTTAGGGGAAAGGTAGTGGGGTTTAAAAGGGTCAGCGATAGATTGATTATAATTAGGTTAGTCATTGAAGGGTTTACTCTGAACATTTTACAATCGGTCTCCCAGGTGGCCTCCTTAACTGGATGGTGTCGCCACTAAATTATACATATACAAGAAACATGACTTATTATAGCAACATTAGTGGAGACCCTATTTGTTGCTATAAAATAAACTTTTAGTGGCAGTTCTCTTGAGTAGTCACTAATTCTGAAATTATCAATTCTCACTAATACCAAAATTTTGGCTTTGTGGTAGTTGGTACATCTCTAAACCAACACTATGAAGTGTTGTCTTTCCTAGTGTACAACGACACATTGACATCCTTATGGCCACATTTTTAAAACATGGCAATTTAAAGCGTGGCAATGTTATGTAGTCTATAAGATATTGTTTATATGCAACAATTTTGATTGCAATATCCACCGATCACTATTATAAATTGTTATCCTATTTAAATGATTTCAAAAACTAAATTAGCTTATAAATAACTCAAATGTATAGATTTTCATTTAACCTTAAAAAATGTCTTATAATACATACTAATAAAGAAATATTTTAGATGTACAGTTGCAGTGATTTCAACTAAATGAAATGTAAAAACATGATAATTGTTCAAAATTGAAATGTTACATTCTCATTGAAGTTTGATATTATTTTCCAAGCCACTGGAGCTGTCTTTGACATGTGTTTAATATAAAGGTTCAAACCATTCTTGTGAATTTAGGTAATCTCGAGCCAAGAATCTTTGTCTTTATATCACGATAGTCTTCAAATATCAAAGGATTGTCAAACCTGCAATGAGAATGCGAGTTGCACTATCATTTTCAATAATATTGGCAGGAAAAATACCAAGCTTCAGTATTAAGTTGGTTGAACATGTCTTTTTCAACAATCAGTTCAATAGTGAGTTGGTTTGTCATTCACAATTCTGTATCTAAATTCAAAGCTTATAAAATATAAAATAAGGAGGAAACCAAATCATATCACATAGAAATTAAGAATTTAATACAAAAAATCACCTTATAAAGCACTTCGAGTTACTTTACTTAAAGTATTTATCATTTATTCTATGTTACATAATCAAGAATCAATATAACATCAAGTAACTAAAAATATGTCACCCCAAGAAAGTTATTTGCAACGCCCCGAGACTACACCATTGGCGTCACACGGTGTTTACGATCCCATAAGACCACAAGCTAATCCATGACTGGTACCTGCTGTGAGCACTAAATAAAAATCATGAAGTATATGCAGAAGTAAAACTGAAAAACACCATAAGTTTCATAAAACTAAATCAATACTGAGTATATCCATAGATTAACTGCTAACTGAAAGTGTCTGAAAGCCTCTAAATATCTGAAATAAAAGAGTTGATGGGACAGGCCCTAACTAACTCCAACTATTGTTTGAAAATAACTGAACTACTGAAAATACTATAAGAAATGTAATGGCTAAATAAATATCACATCCTCAATTGATGAGGACTCACTACTGTAGCTGCAGCTGATAGACTGATCTGTCTAAGTACGATCAGGAACCCAAGCATCCGAACCTATGATATGAGACATCATAGCGCAAAGAAAGAGTATACATCAATACTTTAAATGTACTGGTATGCTAGGTTAGGTTAGGCTGTTATACATAGGTTCACGTGTATGAGAATAATAACTAAATATCATAAAATAACTGGATGAAATTATATGTAAGACTGGGACTACTGTAAGTACTGAACATGCAGTACCAAACATATATCATCTGTCTGAATTAGTCTAAAGCTGAAGTACTAAGTTTCTGATAACTGAATAACTGGCAACTGTGAGTCATGATCCTGTAGAACTAAACTGAATTCTGTACTAAATACGGAATACTAATATTGATTACTGAACACTAAAATGGTAACTGTGGGAGTTATCATCTAATCGACATACCCCGATTATAGACTGATTTGGGGTTCAGTTTGTAACCCCAGTTGGAAGAGTGTTAGCACCATGCCACGGTTTACTAACATTAGCTGGGTCAACTCTAATATAGCAGGGAAACTCATGAGATATATATGGTTATGTCAACCCTAGTCTGACAGGAAGACAATTTACCCTATGCTAGCTACATAGTTCTGTAACTCAGGGACGTCTACTAAGGGCCAAACCCTCTGCTGGCAGGAATGTCCCCATACCTGGGTTTGATCGATGCTGAATCCTATTCCCAACTGAATCGACATTGAACTAATCACTAAACTATACTAGGCTTGACTGAACTCACACTGATTTTGTTGACTGACCAAATGTTACTGTTCGGGATACTACGAAATCATTCTATTTCGACTGGAGACTAGATAAATAGCTAAATTTTTGGGTATTAAATACCCTCAGGACTTGATAGCATAGATAATGGAACCATGTCTCAACTTTAAAAGTATCACACATAGAATATCATACACAATTCCTTCACATAGATATTTTGTCAAATACCTAGGATGCATAAAACTTGTACATGAGAATGAGCAATATATGAATGGAATGACTACTATTCAACATCACAATTTAAGGATTTAACATGAGGGTTACATAAATCAACACACATTCTAGTTTATTTGCATGAAACTCAAAATATTCTTGGCTTGAAACCCGCACAACAACACATACATGAACACAATTTCATTCAAGAATGTAAATCATAACCTAAGTTTTAAAAAAATATTCTTGAACTCAAAGGGTGGAAGGGACCTAAGTATGAACACCTAAACATACCTTGATTGAAGCATTTGTGTAGTTCTTGGTGGGTTTCTTGAGGTTGACCTTGAATGTTGAAGAGCGAGGGTTTGTTCTTAAGAGAAAAAAGGTGAATAATTATGTATCTATGCTATTTGGGGCTGAAATTATGTGTTTAGGATGGTTTTGATGTGAGACAAAAGACCTTATTGTCCTCCAATATGCGGAATCAAAATCTAAAAAATTCAAGAGCGTGCTATGGAGCGTGCGTCGTATGCTATAGAGCTCCGAACTGGAGCGTGCGCCACATGCTCTATCGCATTCTCCCTAGGGGTGGACTGGAGTGTGCATCGTATGCTAATTGCACGCAACTACTATTTTGGATTTCCAAACATGTCCTTACGTTTGCCCAAAAATTCTGAAATTCACCCGAGATGTACCTTTGACAACCCCGATCATGAATCAACTTTAAAATCAACATTCTAAGGTCAGAAAGGTTAGGAATGAAATCATAGAAGTTTAGGAGTTTTATAAATGAGTAAGTCTCTGTGCTTAGTTTTATTTAGTTTCTAAGTGTCTTTAGCAAGCACTAAGAGCTGAATTAAGCTAAAAACGCACAGGGTATTACAATATCTCCTCTTTGGAAACATTCGTCCTCGAATGAGGCTGGTTAGACTGAGAATACTTATAGACTGAGGTTTTATACTAACATGCACAACTGAAATATGACTGAATCTTTAAACATGACACATGGCTGAACTGATTCGTGAATGCATGAATAACATAAGAATGATATGCTGCTGGAACTGAGTATAAAGTAGAATAAATCTAAGGAAGACTGTTACCTTAAGATGAGTATGAGTTTACATAAAAGAGATGAGGGTACTTGGTTTGCCTGTCTTCTTATGCTTCCCAAGTGGCTCCCTCAACGGACTGGTTTCTCCAAAGAACTTTGACCAAAAGAACTTCTTTGTTCCTTGGTCTGTGAGTCTGACAATCGAGGATTTCGACTGGAAATTCTTTGTAAGCGAGACTATTCTAAATATCTACACTCTCTACGGGGACTACAATTGCTGGGTCACTATGCACTTCTTTAACAAGGAGACATGAAACACTGGGTGCACTAATGCTAAGTCGCTAGGCAGCTCAAGTTCATAGACTACCTTTCCGAAATGACTCAAAATCCTATAAGGACCAACATATCGGGGACTAAGCTTTCCTTTTTTGCCAAACCTCTTTACTCCCTTCATGGGAGAGATTTTCAAATACACAAAGTCACTAATCTCAAACTTGCGATCTTTTCTCTTTACATCCGCATAAGATTTCTGTCAGCTTTGGGCTGCTTTAAGCCTTTCCCTGATCAACTGAACCTTCTCTAAGGCATCGAATACTAAATTGGGACCTATCAGTATGGTCTCCTCTCTCTCAAACCAACCAATAAGAGATTTACATCTCCTCCCATAAAGAGCTTCAAATAGAGCCATCTGAATACTGGAATGATAGCTGTTATTATACAAGAACTCAATCAAAGGTAAGTGGTCATACTAGCTACCCTTAAAGTCAATGACACACGCTCTCAACATATCCTCTAGAGTCTGAATAGTCCTCTCTGCTTGACTTGTCTGAGGGTGAAAGGCTGTACTGAGATGGACTTGGGTACCAAGACCCTTTTAGAAAGCTTTCCAAAAGTGAGAGGTGAATTGCGTACCTCTATATGAAATGATAGACAATAGGACACCGTGTAACCTAACCAACTCTCTAATATAGAACCTGGCATAGTCCTCGGATGAATAGGAGGTATGGACTGGAAAGAAATGAGCGGACTTGGTCATCCTGTCTATAATAACCCAAATCAAATCGTGATGATGATGAATACGAGGCAAACCCATCATGAAGTTCATGTTTACTTCTTTCCACTTCCATATGAGAATACTAAACTCCTGCATAGAACCACTAGGCTTTTGGTGCTCAATCTTCACCTGCTGACAAGTAGAGTACTTAGCCATAAACTATGCAATGTCTCTCTTCATCCCACTCCAGTAATAGGCTTCCCACAAGTCGCGGTATATCTTAGTGGCCCCTGGATGAATAGAGTAACGCGCACCATGTACTTCAACAAGAATTTGCTGTCTCATGTCATCTACACATGGCACACATAGCCTACCCTGGCAATGCAATGGACCATCTTTCTCTTAAGAGAAAACCTCTACTTTCTGGTCTCTGAATGACTTTTTCAGCTTAGCTAAACTGGGATCCCTGTCCTACTTTTCTTTTACCTCAGAAACTAAAGAAGATTTCAAACTATTCTGCACCCAAACACTACCCTCACCTGAATCTACTAAATGCACACCTAATCTGGTAAGCTGATGAACCTCCTCAACCAACTTCTTCCTATCATTCTCCACATGCGCAATACTACCCATAAACAATCTACTAAGGAAATCTACCACTACATTGGCCTTGCCTGGATGATAAAAAATACTCATATCATAATCTTTCAGCAATTCTAACCACCTTCTCTAATGAAGATCCAACTCTCTCTGCAAAAATATGTATTGTAAACTCTTGTGATCCGTGAACATATCAACATGCACCCCATACAGATAATGCCTCCAAAATTTTAAGGGAAGCACTATGATTGCTAATTCCAGATCAGGGGTAGGATAATTCTTCTCATAGGGCTTCAACTATCTATAGGCATAGTGTAACACCCCGAGTCTGTACCCCGAACGCTATATGGTGCTTATAATCTTGAAGGACTATAAGCTAACCTATGACTGATATTTTTTGTGAGCACTGAATGATAATTATGTAATAAAATATGGAAAATAGGCTGAAATGCCATAAGGTTCAAAACATCTAAAATATTGATAAAATATATTACTGAAATAATAATCAACAAAAATGAATACTATCTGAAAGTCTAGTCTGAAAAGCTTCTAAACTGAATTGTCTGAATGTGGAGTTGATGGGACAATCCTTCAACTAACTCCATCTACTGAAATACTGCATCTATTGAGAAACTAAAATAATAAAATATCCTCGATATATGAGGACTCACTACTAACTCTGACACTACTGGCTGAATCTGAATTTGTCTATGCATAGTCGGGAACCTGAGCATCCGAACCTATGATATAAGACATCATAGCACAAAGAAAGAGTATGTGTTAGTACGTGGAATGTACTGGTATGCTAGATGAGGTAAGGCTGAATGTAAGGGTTCATATGCATGAATAATAATTGACTGAATAATATAGAGTAACTGAACATGAGAGTACATGGATAACTGATACTACTGTAAATACTGAGTATGCACACTGTGCATATAAATAAATACTGTGACTGAGATTATCTGAAGCTAAGTCCTGAGTTTTGATACTTAGTAATTGATATCTGAAGTTATTGATAACTGAGTTACTAATACTGATTGACTGTATCTGATAGTCCTGGTTCTGTAGAACTGAACTGGGTTCTATTCTGAAGACTGAAACTAAAAATGAAACTGTGGGAGGTAATCATCTAACCGACATGCCCCAAATAAGATAACTGAGTTGGGGTCCAACCTATGACCCCAGTTGGAAGGGTGTCAATATCGTGTCACGGGTAAAGACACCGAAGAGTCACCCTCTACTAACAGGTGCCTTAATCGAGAACGGTGGTACCCTCTACTGGAAGGTAAAGCACCTCATCAACCCTCAACTGGTAGGTTTGATGTCTCAACCTACACTAGCTACGTAGTTTTGGAATGCAAGGATTACTTCTAAGGATCACACCCTCTACTGGCAGGTGATCCCCCATCCTTGGGTTCACTCGATGATGAATCCTACTCCCAACTGAAAGACACTGAACTGAGTATACTGAACTGGACTAGACTGATACTGATTTTACTGAGTTTTTCTGAGTTCTATAACTGACTGAGTTCTATAACTAACTGGATTATACTGATTGGGACATGACTGATACTATTCTATAACTAACACTAGCTCTAGGTACACAACTAAATTGTCAGGTATTAAATACCCCCAGGACTCGATAGCATAAAAAAAGGCATAGCATAATTTTGAATAATATAACAATGTTCACTTGATCATAATTCATTCATAAAGGCATTTCATCAAATACTTGTAATGCATTACCTTGTACGTGAATGGGGAGTACATGCTATCATGTTATAATGGAACTATTATATCCACATAGGCATTTTATCAAACACATGGGGAACATGCTTAGGTTATACAATAATCAATACATATAATTATCATGGTTACATAAATCAACTTGCAAATTGAAGGGTTTATCATGAAGATCATGTAATTGAACACATATGATGATTAATTTCATAAAAAATTATAATTCAATCATGGAAACATGAATATTAATTCAATTCAATTTCAAGAATGTCATTCATAAATCAACAATTTTGTAGTTTTAAAAATGGATTCGTGGACTCTATGGGTGAAAGAAACCCATAGATGAACCCCTAACATACCTTGGGTTGTTAATTCTTGAAGGTTCTTGGAGAAATTCTTGAAAGTTAGCCTTGATTCTTGAAGCTAGGGTTTTTGCCTCTTGAGAGAGAGAGAGAGTGTGATTTGATTTAGGAGAAATTGAGTGAATAATGATGTAATAGGCTATTTAGGGCATTAATCTCATATTTAGGACTGATTAAGGCTATGGAAAAAGACCCGAATATCCTAAAATAACTTAAATATTCATAACTAAAAAACCTCATTCGGGAATCTGGCACGACGCGGCGCTATCACATCGCATCTTTGGAAAATAACAATTGAGAAAATATACAGTGGCGCGACGCGGTGGTATCGCGTTACCACATTGGTTGCGACCTAGAAGTTCACCGTGACGCGGTGACATCACGTAGATTTACTGGAAAATGGATAATTGTGAATTAAGGGCTTGGCGTGATGCGCCAGTATCATGGAGCAACACTAAAAATGGACAATTTCCATTTGGCTGGCCTCCGCGACGTGCTGTCATGCATTTTGGCATACTACTTTATGAAAGTGGCTCTAACTCTTTGCCTGGGTATCAGATTTAGGCAAATTTTATATCGTTGGAAAGCTAACTAAATTTCCTACGCATTGGCAGGCTCTGAAATGAAAATACTAAGTATTTCAAAAATTTTATATAAGATAACTCATGGATTGAGAGTTAATTTAAGTTAGGGAAATACGGAGTATTACACATAGGCTATGAACTTACCTCTTTGCATCAATACACAACCCAAACCAACTCTGGAAGCATCGCAGTACACAACTAACCCATATGAACCATCTGGTAATATCAAAACTGGGGCTGAGGTGAGTCGAGTCATCAACTCCTAAAAACTCTTCTCACAAGAATCTGACCACATAAACTTGACTTTCTTCTGAGTGTCAATAAGGACATGGGGTGTGCAATAGATGAAAAACCTTCAATAAATCATCGGTAATATCCATCCAAACCCAAGAAACTTCTGATATCTGACGGAGATATGGGTCTGGGCCAGTTTCTCACAACTTTGGTCTTTTAAGGGTTAACTCTAATGCCATCACCGGAAATAATATGGCCAAGAAAAGCAATTGATCTTATCCAAAACTCACACTTACTTAACTTGGCAAACAACTGATAAGCTCTAAGGGTCTGCAATACAATTGTGGGGTGGTTTGTATGATCAGTTTCATTACGAGAATAGACAAGAATATCGCAAATGAAAACTATGCCGAACATGTCTAAGTATTGTTTGAACACCCTGTTCATCAAGTCCATGAAAGCTGCTGGGACATTGGTAAGACCAAAAGTCATGACTAGAAATTTGAAGTGACCATATCGAGTTCTGAAAATTATTTTTGTAATGTCACATTTTTTGACTTTGAGGTGATGATAGCCGGATCTGAGGTCTATCTTACAGAAGTAACTGGCACCCTGAAGTTGGTCGAACAAGTCATCAATTCTGGGAAATAGGTATTTATTCTTGATGGTGACTTTGTTCAACTGGTGGTAGTCTATACACATTCTAAGAGAACCATCTTTCTTTTGCATGAATAGAACTGGTGCGCCCCAAAGAGATACGCTGTGTCTGATGAGCCCTTTGTCTAAGAGGTCTTTCAACTGTTCTTTCAAACCTTTAAGTTTAGCTGGAGCCATTTTGTATGGCGTAATATATAAGGGGTGAGTATCGGGAAGAAGGTCTATTCCAAAGTCAATTTCCCTTTTGGGAGGAATCCTGGGGAGATCTTTGGGAAACACATTTGGAAATTCACTTGCGATTGGAACTGATTCAAGACTAGGATTTTTGGAACTAGAGTCTTTTGACTTGCACGAGATGATAAATACACCCCTTGGATATCATTTTTCTCGCGTAAGGTATGAAACAAGTTGACCCTTAAGTGTTGTAGTACTACCCATCCATTCAATGACGGGTTCATTCAAGAACTGAAAATAGACAATTTTTCTCCTATAATCAATTACAGCATACCATGAATGGAGCTAATCCATGCCGAGAATGACGTCAAAATCTATCATCTTTATCTCTACAAAGTTTGCTGAAGTAAATTTCAGAGACACCATAATCGGACAGTTCCTTTATACCTACCGGGCTATGATAGATTTTCCCACTGAGGTAGAGACTGAGAAAGACTCTGTTAGGATTTTTGGACTAACTCCAAAGTTGACGGCTATGTAAGGAGTTACAAAAGACAGAGAAGCTCTAGGATATAGCAAAGCTTAAATATGTAAGTGAAAGACTTGAAACATACTAGTAACTACATCGGGAGAACTTTTCTGAGCATGTCGGGACTGAAGTGCATAGAGCCTATTTGGGCGCTACCCACTGGTGGCACTGAAAGCGGTACCCTGTTGATATAGGAGACCAGACTGAACTGGGGTACGATTATGCTGACTTTATGAACTAACCTGAGGACATTCTCTAATCCTATGGCTTGGCTTACCACACCCAAAACACACGTCACTGCTAGCCTTGTAGATACCCTGATGTTTTCTGCCATATTTCTGGCAAAGAGAATTTGTTTGAGCACTGTATACACTACCTTGAGATTTAGAGCCTGGTGCCCTATCCCTATTATCATTCTTGAATTTGTCATCAGTAAACTAGCCAAAGATGGAGCTGGGACTGAAGATTTTGGGCAAAATTGAGGATGGTTACCACCTTCTGACTTTGGCTGAATAAAATTGAAGCTACCTGTTCTGGCCCTCTTGTTCTCCATCTCTTTTTCTTTAGCCTTTAATTCCTCAATCTATTGAGCATGGACCATTAACCTAGATAAGTTCATCTCCTTAATCAGTATTATGGTCCTACACACCTTGGCCACACTATCAGATACACCAAACACGAACTTGATTATCTTAGACCTGCTATCAGCTACCACATGAGGAGCATACCGGGCCAACTGAGTAAATTTGAGAGAATACTCTTTCACACTCATGTTGCCCTACTTCAGGTTGATAAACTCTAACACCTTAGCCTCTCTCAACTACAATGGAAAGAACTTATCTAAGAAGGCAGTATCAAACTCTTCCATTCTATAGGCCCCACATCTGCGCCTCTATCTACCTTCCACTGCTTAAACCATGTATGAGCTATATCTTGCAGATGATAGGAAGCTAACTTAACACTCTCACTTACAATTACCCTCATAATGTCTGTTACCTTTTGCCCCATGTAGAGGAATTCCTGTGGATCCTCTTTATACTTAGACCCTAAAAATGAAAGAGTATTCATTCGGGTGAAGTCCCGAATTCTAACTGCAGTAGTATGGGCCACTGGGTTAGCCTGAACAACAGCTGGTCGAACATTCTGAGATGCCACATAATGGGCTAGAGTGGTGAATGCTGCTCTGAATTCTGAGTGAGAAACATGCTCATTCAGGGGATCTTCCTGAACAGGCGAAGGTGCTGGCTGGTTCCCATCTCTTCTTTCGTTAGTCTTTCTGGAAGGCATGTTCTATAAATAGAAGGAAAATTAGATTAGAAAGAGATTTTAACTTGAGCTCATGCTTACTCGCATGATATGAACACTGAAAGAAGGGAACTTTTCATAAATAATACCTCGTAGCCTCTTATCCATAAGTGTGGCGCACTATACACCCGTGCACAAGACTCTACTTGACATGGATTTGAGACTTCCTAGGAAGTTTTAGAACCTTCGGCTCTGATACCATGTTTGTAACGCCCCGAGACTACACCCTGGACTTCACGCGGTGCTTACGACCCCAAAGGACCACAAGTTAACCCATTATTGGTACCTGCTGTGAGCACTGAATAAAAATCATAAAACATATGCAGAAGTAAAACTAAAAAATGCCATAAGGTTCATAAAACTAAATTAATATTGAGTACATCTTTGGATTAACTGCTAACTGAAAGTGTCTGAAAGCCTTTAAATATCTAAAATAAAAGAGTTGATGGGACAGGCCCCAACTAACTCCAACCACTATTTGAAAATAACTAAACTACTGAAAATACTATAAGAAATATGATTTCTAAATAAATATCACGTCCTTGATGAATAAGGACTCACTACTATAGCTGCATCTGATAGACTGATCTGGCTAAGTATGGTCAGGAACCCAAGCGTCCGAACCTATGATATGAGACATCATAGCACAAAAAAAGAGTATGTATCAGTACTTTGAATGTACTGGTATGATAGGTTAGGTCAGGCTGATATACATGGGTTAATGTGCATGGGAATAATAACTAAATATCATAAAATAACTGGATGAAAGTATATGCAAGACTAGGATACTGTAAGTATTGAACATGCAGTACCAAGTATATATCGTCTGTCTGAATTAGTCTAAAGTTAAAGTACTGAGTTTCTGATAACTGAATAAGTGATAACTGTGAGTCATGATCGTGTAGAAATAAACTGAGTTCTGTACTAAATACTAAACATTGGATACTGATTATTGAATATTGAATACTGAATACTAAAGCTATAACTGTGGGAGTTATCATCTAACCGACATACCCCAATTATAGACTTATTTGGGTTCCAACCTGTAAGCCTCATTGGAAGGTTGTTAGCATCGTGCCATAGATTACTAAAATTAGCTGGGTCAACCCTAATCTGGTAGGAAGACTCATGAGATGTATATGGTTGTGTAAACCCTAATCTGACAGAAAAATAATTTATCCTACGCTGGCTATGTAGTTCTGTAACTCAGGGACTGCTACTAAGGGTCAAACCCTCTGCTGGTAGGAATACCCCCATCCCTAGGTTCGCTCAGTGCTGAATCCTACTTCTAACTGAATTGACACTGAGCTGATCACTAGACTATACTAGGCTTGACTGAAGTCATATTGATTATGTTGACTAACCGAATGCTACAGTTCGGGATACTGTGAAATAATTCTATTTCAACTATAGACTAGATAAACAACTACATTTTTGGGTATTTAATACCCCCAGAACTCGATGGCATAGATAATGGAATCATGTCTCAACTTTAAAAGTATCACATATAGAGTATCATGCACAATTCCTTCACATAGATATTTTGTCAAATACCTAGGATGCATAAATCTTGTACATGAGAATGAGCAATATATGAATGTCATGACTACTATATCAACATCACAATTGAAGGATTTAACATAAGGGTTACATAAATCAACACATATTATAGTTTATTTACATGAAACTCAAAATATTCTTGGCTTGAAACCCACACAACAACACATACATGAACACAATTCCATTCAAGAATGTAAATCATAATCTAAGTTTTAAAAAAATATTCTTGAACTCCAAGGGTGGAAGGGACCCAAGGATGAACACCTAAACATACCTTGATTGAAGAATTTGTGAAGTTCTTAGTGGGTTTCTTGAGAGTTAACCTTGAATGTTGTAGAACTAGGGTTTGTTCTTGAGAAGAAAAAGGTGAATAATGATGTATCTATGCTATTTGGGGATGAAATTATGTGTTAAGAACGGTTTTGATGTGATACAAAAGACCTTATTATGCTTCAATACGCGAAATCAAATGATGAAAAATTTAGGAGCATGCTATGGAGCGTGTGTCGCATGCTCTGGAGCTCCGGAATGAAGCGTGCACCGCATGCTCCCTAGGGGTGTACTGGATCATGCGTTGCATGATAATCGCACGCAATTGCTATTTTGGATTTCCATACATGTCCTTACGCTTGCCCAAAAATTTCAAAACTCACCTGAGATGTATCTTTGACAACTCCGATCATGAATCAACTTTAAAATCGACATTCTAAGGCTGGTAAGGTCGAGAATGAAATCATTGAATTTTAGGAGTTTTACAAATGAGTAACTCTCAATACTTTATTTTATTTTAGATTCTAAGTGTCTTAAGCAAGCACTAAGAGCTAAATTAAGCTAAAAATGCATGGGGTATTAAATTATTGCTACTATCTCTGTCAAAATTTAAGAAATATGGGATCAATTAATGAAGAGTAGTTATACTTCACACGATGTATAATAAATGTTAGAGTAATAGACCTTGAACAACCATGATAGGCCTTGGTTTTCTCTTCATTTTCAAATTGAATAAAAATTTCTTTGGTTAAGCTTTCTCGTTCAGAGACTGAATTTATAGTCATGAAATATTAATTACGACATCGACAACATCAACTCCAATGAATAGACAAATAATCAAATCTTCAACTATTTATTTTTCGCATAACCGGGTAAGTTGAAATTATAGCACTAAAGTACAAATGTGCAAATCGACACTCATTTTTCAAGTTTAAGATAAACAAAAATGTACATTGTACATATTTTAAGTCATACGCAGAGTCAAATTACTCAAATTATGCTAGATAATCAATTCGCTTGCAATAATTTGTGACTATTGTTCAAAAATTCTTTAAAGCATTTCAACTTCTTCCCTTCATGCTGCACCATTTAAATCATCTCCCATAAACACCTTAAGCATACATTAAAATTGTGGGAAGAAAATTGCATATGGAATTATGCATGCAGTTTAGGTCTTAAATCACCTTGTACTAAATAACAAATTCTTTCTGACAGAGACTAAGAAACGCATAGCTTTGTAATGCATATATGTGCTAACATTAAATAATTAATTATATAATCCTAGAAAGTTATATGTGATGAACGAGAAGCTAAAAGAAAGTCTAGATAAAGATCCATTAAACACATCTATTCTCTGCAAATAAAATTACATTAGGTAAGTTTTTTGACTCATTTGCCGGGGATTGAACTTGAATCACTGGTGTGACAAGAGGAAATACTCATCACTATACTACAATTCAATCAGTTCCTCATCATGTGTCATTCTTAGATGTTTGCCAATAATATTTATTTATCTAATCAATCTCTTTAAAAGAAAATGTTTAATATAGATTTTATTATGGAATGATTAATAATAGATAAACACGCCTCATATAATGTGATGAGATTTGTCTCTTCATAATGCAGAAACCAACCACAAGTATAAAAAAGATTACACCATGTGGCCACAGGTCAGCTTTAGCTCCAACACAATCTGTTGATCGTCTACAGGAGCAAGAAGCAAAATAGGAATCAAAGTTGTTGCTCAAAGGATGTGAAATAAAATGAGTTATGGAACAAACTAATGAGCACCAATAAAGCCATATGTTGTAAATAATAGTCCATCTTCCTAGAAAATTCATAAATAAAATTATACACATTTGAATTTAGTTATGCAATTAATGTTGGTAAACTAATATAGTAGTGCTTATAGATAAGATAGAGTAGAGAACAACTTTGCTAGAGATAAGAAGTTGTCATATGTTTCGAATGCATCTCGCTAATAGAGGACTAAGCATATATATGCCAACATCATGAAAACTGCCATTGCTTTGAGTAAAAATCACACATTTGACAAGTAGATGAACAAATATTTTATTTTTTTATTATAGTTATCTATTGATTTTATGAATAAATAAAAATTTTAACATCTGCTTTAAAATGTAGTTAAACCAATTCATTTGAGCAACTGACACTTTGATAATAAGGCAATTATAGAACTTAGTTAAAGATGTTAATCTACAAAGGCACGATTGAAAGTTTCCAAAAAGTTAATACAATTTTTGGAATAAAAGTAGCTAGTTTATCAATTAGGCACTTCTAACTTAGTCTAAGTTCTAAAACCGAATGATCTATTCATTTATCAGATGAATTTAAGAACATATGAAAACAACAACAAAAGCACATTGAACTTTCATATTAGAGAAGCTCTTACTTGCACCAAATAACCACTGGAATAGATTTTAGATCCTTTGGCCCATTTCTTATGCCTCTTTTGTGAGAGAAACCATATAAATGTGATTCTCAGTTTGTATTTTGATTAATCGGATCAAGATGAAATACTCTTAACATACGACTCATCTAAAATGTAAAAGTGTATCACTCTAAATACTATTTGATAGTCCGACACATAGACTCGATGAATATGTTCACACTAATCCTAATAGGTAGCTAACTTCAGAGTATTCCCTGAGACATTTAACTTGTATTGTATCTAATTGCTATGAAGAGGCAAATATGTAATAATTGCTATAATTTTAGTGCTATGTGTCTATCATATTAAAGGATATATTAAGACATTAGTTTTAAGTGTTAAGTGTAACTTAAAGGTTATTAACTATAAATAGTAGTGTTTAACTGTATAACTATGTCATAGGAGGTTTCTATATGATTGACTAAGATTAAAACATATGCTTCTATTTTTATTTTGAGCATAAATATGAGGAGAAAATAGATGGTAATTGAGCAATACTTTTCTCACTTTTATCCCAATATATGTCACTAGGGCTGGCAGTTCAAATAAAAGAGAAACAAGAAATAGAAATGCACGAGTACAAATAAACTACAACAACAATAATCAATAGAAAGAAAGAATAATAAATAGTAAGACACATTCAACTAAATTCAGACTAATACCCGAATATAATAACATTCCAAAGCATTATATTATTATCATAAGGAGCACCATGATACTGACAATCCTCATCGGCATCGACATCCTCACTAACTAATCCGTAAATCACAATTTAACAAGTTGCTAAAATAGACACAAAATTAGAAGTTTCTATAAAATTAAATAGAGTCAAAATCAGCAAATCAATAAATCCCTACATCCCCATAAAAATCAAAATTAAAGTTGCCCATCTTCTTGTTCTTCCTTAGAGGTGTTATTATAAATATACTTTATGTTAAAATACAATAATACATTAACTCCATTATAAAATTCTCCAGTGACATTTATAAAAAGAACAATTACCTCTTTATACCCTCCATCTTCTCCTATATTTTTCACCTTATATTACACCAACTTAAAAAATAAACTAATCATTTACCATATGCAAGGAGTCATCAATACCAAGAAATAAAAAGATATATACCTTAGGAACTCAAAAAGCACCGGTGTCTACGTAATACTCTACAACTTTGAGGTTGATTTTGGAGATGGCTATGGTGTTTGAGAGACTAAATTAGGGCTTTTGAAGTTTATATAGTATGTTGAAAATCATGTAGAACTCCATCCCTCAAGCAGATACCAAACGAGATTTGAGAATTTCAATCACCGTCACTATTCCACGACCAAACAATCAATACCTATCGTTATCTTCTTCGACAAAACAACCAACTTTGGTGAGGAGCTACTACTACGGTGAACCAAAGTTAAAAACAATGAACCCAAATTGTCCTCTTCATCTCTCCATCTCAGATCTAGGCGAAAATGACTATTAATGAACCTCTGACATACCAGGCCATCCTCCACTAAAACAGCCAACTCGACCCCCCTCCGTTTAGCAAGCTCTAAGCTCTGGCGATGTAGAACTCCACCCATACACCCACATCCTTCATTGACCATAAAAAACCCAACTCTATCTCTCCTCCATCAAGTAAGCTCTATGCTTCAGCGATGATGAACTCCACCACATCTTACTTTTATTCTTCCATCTCATTACAGCCCCCCCAAATCTCTGAACAATGAGTCCAAAGTAAAAGTCATATCTAGATATCATAATTTGAAAGTGAATGGAAGCCCTAGTTTGTTAATGCTTATGCCAAAAATTTTGCACTTAAAAAATGAAGGAGAAATATCAGTAATAGCGCGTACAAGGGAGTAATATTTGTATGAAAATTTTATTAAAAATTTTTAGGGCACACTTTTTAAGTGTTTCCTTTAGAATTATAAAATAAACACGCTTATAAGTGTATCCATGCACATAAATAAGTGTGGTTATTTATTTCATGATTTAGCCATGTTTATATAGTGTAGTTTATGTTATCAGTGGCTACGTTTTATAAGCGTGCCCTAATATTTCGTAGCTAAAGCTCTTATTAAAGACAACACTTCAAAAGCATTGTCCTAGATACTTTTGGAAATATTTTTTAAGCGTGACCGAGAATTTGTGTGGCCTTAGGCCAAATATGTTGTAGTGTCTAGTTTGACATGTATTTTATTCCTCTGCCTTAGTTTTTTCTCTTGATTTTAGTCTTAATGATCCACCTCAAATAAGTTATTTTGTCAAGGGTGTTTTCCAAGTCTGGTTGTAAAATATTTTTGTTTAATGAACATTTATTTATACTTAAATATAATAATTTGCTCCTATGTTAATCTTGGCAACTTATTTTCTATCTTATGTGCTGTCATTTAAGTAATTTCCAAGACATCATAGGCCTCTAGTTATGTTTAGTTATTGAAGTCTTATTTGTATGATAGGTCTTGAACTTCAGATGTTAGGTTCTTTTAATTTAAAGATATGAATCCTTTCAATTTCAAAATGTATAAATAACAGTAATGCTTTACATTCACATGCTAATTTATTCTTCTCTGCTATGCATAAACTTTGCTCATGAGCGTAATGGACTCCATCCCTCTTTGCACTACTTGTTGGGCTAGTAAAACCCAATGATATAGCTGTCCTAACTCATTTATGACTTGTTGGGATTGACAGTTTGGTTACCGAGCAGTTCATTTAATTTTTAGTATCATTTCATTATTTTGGAGCTTTTGAAGTTAAGAAATAGTCTCGATCCAAAACCCTAGGTAAACTGCCTGGAATGCTATTTATGACAATATCAACCACTCTAAAATATTGATTTTATGGTAGAGGGTCCCTTCGTTCGAGTCCCAAGGATTCTAAACTCATTCTGAACTTGAGTCAAATTTGACTAAAACTGAAACACCCTGGGTTTCTTGCCATTAGAAAATTTCTTGGATGTCTGGTCTCTGGATAGGATATGAATAGGGAAATGACTCATAAACTAGGATACGGGTGGTATGGCTTAGTCATATGCTGACCAGCGTTGGTTGGTGAGTTAGATTTGGTTTCTGAAATGGATATGACTTGGGTGGTACGAGTCGTATCGGTGGACATGGATCATTTGGTTATGGTCTTTCCTTCACTTAATCTTATACTTGGTATACTAAGTTGGATATAAGTATGAGTGTCTCACCATGAGCCATAAGCCGGGGTATGAGTTGTACCATGGTCTCGTATGGTGAGTAGTGTTCAATCCCATTTAGATTTTATTCTGCCAGGGGTATGGATCATGGGCACCAATCATATGCATGGATATGACACGGATTAGGGTGATTCATACCTTGGATAGTGGTGGATACAAGGAAGATGTCCTTGGGTATGAGTGGAGGGTACCACTCGTATTGAAGGATACGACTGGTATGGATAGTCGTATCCCTCTGACAAGATTTTGGTGCAGTTTAAGTGAGAGCAATCTGGATATTTTCCCACTTAACCTAATGAGGCCGCATGACTTTTAACTCACTTGGGAGGTTATTTTCCCTATTATTCTACTCTTTAACACTTAAAAAAATACTCTCTCATTATCTCTAAAGTTTTTGTTCAAAGAAAGCTAGGGTTTCATCTTAAGAATTAATTTAGGGCTTGTTCTGGTATTTTGCTCCATTATCTTTTTGGTTTAAGGCATGTTCTCTTCTCTCGTTGTTAGTTCCAACTAAAGGCATGGTTTTATAAAATGTTTTCATGGCTTGATTTTTGTATGGTTTTTGAGTTTTCAAATATTTGTTGGGGTTTTGGTTATAAATGCTTGGTTATGATTTTTCCATGTTTTAATTATGCTTTTATATGATTTAATGGTGGTTTTAGATAATTGGTTGCATGGTAATGGTTATTGGTAATTAGTTTTGGTTTTAGAAATACTATGCCCCCAACATGTTTGATAAAATGCCTATGATAATATGTTTACTATATTATTGAATTTTTAATGGAACTATTGCATGGTTTGAACTTGGTAATGGAACCATAAATAGTTAAATGGTATGAATGGTCAAAATAGAATGGTTTTGAGTTTAACAATCATTCTTGTAGGATACAATGGAATCCCCCAAGTAATCATAATAATGGAACACTTGTGGCATACATAGAACTCCCCCAAGTTAATTGGATAATATGATCTATGGGTACATGGGAATCCCTTGATCTCAAAAAGGTTTTGCTAGGGACAATACTTGCAATTTATACTCGATATGACGTTACCACTTTGTCTAGCCTCATTTAATAATAATAGTTTGGTTGGAAATTATTTTAATTGGGCAATAAAGGCGGGGTGTAATAGCAAAGGTTGGAGTCCAACAAATAAACAATGGAAACTCATTTTACCGACATGAGGGGTAGGTCGTGGTGACCTTATATGATACTACCAGGTACATGAGAATCCTCTAAGTACACTTTACATATGTATCATGGAGGGTAAAGGGTACTTGGGAATCCCTTACTCTTATGGTATCTCCAGTTCGTGTAGCTACACGCATCGAGGTTTGTTCAGTGGATTACACTGTACCCATATAGCTCGTGGGTGGTTAAGGACGGTTAAGATTCACATACCTAGGTTAATGGTTTTTAATGCATGCTAAACCCAATTTTTTTTTTGGCACAGTTATATATATTATATGTATGGTTTGTATGCATATGGATGGTTTACTTGGTTTTGTTAAATGACATTATTTTATCCTTATCCTGAGTTCATGCTAGCGTTTACCCACTAACCTATCTTTGGGCGACTGTATCCTCACGTGATGCAGGAACCAACCATTCTACTCTCCCTTCTTAGCGATTAGACTTTGGGATCAGCTATTGGATTGAAATAGTGAGCTTCTATCTTTTTAGTAGGCTCCATTTCATGGATGTTATTTCATACTTTGGTTTATTTGTGGATATTGGTTTTGTCTATGGTTGGGGGCATGTCCTAACTGGATTTTGTTATTCTTTTAGTTAGAGAATTTTGTGGAACTACTATGGGTTGGTATGAAAGGGATTGGTATTGGCGTTAGCCTTAGTATTAGTATTGGTGTTGGGGATGACACCGGTTGACTATATTTTTGGCTATTCTATTCTCTTTTATTTTGGGACTATATATAATTATTATGGAACTCATATGGTTATGATTTGGATTATGATTTAGTTGGTATTGGTTATTGGTTGGGTATCAGACGGTTGAACTTATTTGGGTGGTCATGGATATAGACCTATTCTAGAGTCTTGGTTTATGCAATAACTCTATTTTGTTATATGTTCAGAATATATCCGACTCAGGATGTACGTAGTTTGGTTGGGTTGGGTAATGGGGTGGTCTCCAGTCCTTGTTGGACTTGGGATGCCCGTTATGACAAGGCCCTTGTTCGGGTCGTGTAAAGTTGGTATAGAGTTATAGGTTTATGGTAAATTAGGAGTCTACAAAGCCGTGTCTAGTAGAGTCTCTTTTAAGGGTGAGTAGCGTGCCACACTCATAAGAGAGAGGCTACAAGACATTTAGGAATATTTCACTTTCTTGATATTCTATTTTCAAGCTTGGAGTTTAAGTCTTGGAATTTTCTCTAATCCTTGTTTGTTCACTTTGTAGATTACACCTCGATGATCTGGAACACAAGAAAATTCTTCTGTCCCATTTGGGGACGATGTTGATAGGGTACGCCCTACACTCGGAGTTCATACTCGATCTTAGGGTCCTATCCTTGATTGTTTTGGAGTTCCCCCTATTGCTACTAGTCCTCCTCAAAGTGAGGTAACTAATGCATAATTTTACCAATCAATTCATGTTATTGCTCAGTTGGTTACTACTAAGGTTGAACAGAATGCATATGGTGTTTTATCTGCTGAGGACACAAGGGTTGGCAAGTTTATAAAGATGAATCCTACTACTTTTATTGGAGTAAAGATGGAGGAGGATCCTCAATTTTTTATGGATAAAATAGAGAAAATCTTTAGGGTGATGCAGATTACAACTGTAGAAGGGGTAAAATTTACAGCTTAAAGATATTGCGTACCAATGGTACGATGAGTGGGATAGAGATAGAGGTGATGTTGAGGAGTTGTCCTTATGGGAGACTTTCTCAAATACTTTTCTGGATCTCTTCTTTCCTTAAAAGCTGAGGGAATCAAAAGTGGAGGAGTTTGTGAATCTTAAGTAGGGAAAGATATCTGTCAAGGACTATACCTTAAAGTTTCATTAGATGTCAAGGTATGCTCCAAACTGGGAGACATATATAAGAGTGAGGATGAGAAAGTTCACTTCTGGGCTATCTCAAGATTTGATCCTTGAAAGCAAGACTGCTTTGTTGATTAAGGATATAGATATTTCAAGGTTGGTCATCCACATACAGCTGGTGGAGAATGAAAAGAGAAAACAGGCAGAGTTTGGGAAAAGGTAGTGTAAGAGGAGAAGTTCTTTGAGCGAGGTGGTTCTTAGTAGGATGGTGGTCGGGATAGTGACAAATGATCAAAGAAGAAGTAGAAGAGTTTTGGTTTCTTCTCTACTGCTAGCGCTCCTTACCCGAAGTAGTCGAGTGATAGGCGTCTATAAGGTGGTGATAATTTCTGGGCATAGGGTGCCTAATATCAGGCAAGTGGGGTTCAGTAGGCTTTTTTATACCCTCCTTGCCAGTCTGTGGTCGTCTTCATTGGGGATTTTTTTTATGAAGGGAGGGACAGGTATTTTAAATGTGGTTAACTAGGCCATATACTCAGAAATTGTCTGGTTGGTAAGGGAGCTTCGAGAGCGGTCAAAGCTCTGGTTTCTTCATCTTCTGCTCCTGCACCTAATGGTGCGGATTCTATGTCTGCTCCTATTTCTGGTACCGATACTTGACAGAATAGGTTGTATTCTCTCACATCTCGGTAAGAATTTGAGGCATCACCTGATATCATTACTGGTACATTACAAATCTTTTATCGTAACTTGTATTGTCTGTTTGATATGGGGTCCACTCTTTCCTATGTGACCCCATATATGGATGTATGTTTTGATTTTGATCCTGAGGTTGTTTCAGGTCCTTTTTCTATTTCTACCATGGTAAGTGACTGTTATTGCTAAAAGAGTCTATAGGGTGTGTGGTATCAGTTGACAAAAAGCAAAACTTGGTAGATCTGTTTGAGCTGGATATAGTAGATTTTGACATTATTCTGGGGATGGATCGCGTCCTTAGATTTTTAAACTCGTAAGGTTATCTTTAGGTTTCATGGTGAACCGGTTATAGAGTGGGAGGGTGGTTCCCTAGATCCTAGGGAAATGTTTATTTCTTGTCTTAGAGCTCGGAGATTAATCTCCAAAGGGTGTCTTTATCACTTGGTCCGGGTTAAAGAATCTAACTCGGAGGATCCTTCTTTTTATTCAGTTTCGGTGGTACGTGAGTTACCTAAGTTCTTTTCAGATGATCTTCCTGATGTTTCTTCGAATAGGGAGATTTATTTTGGTATTGATTTGGTTCTGGACACTTGTCCAATATCTATTCCTCCTTATATAATGGTTCCTAATGAGTTGAGAAAACTCAAGGAATAACTTAAGGACCTTCTGGATAAAGGGTTTATTCATCCTAATATATCCCTACGGGGGTGCACTGGTTTTATTCATTCGCAAGAAAGATAGTTCTCCTCGGATGTGCATTGACTATTAGAAGTTGAATAAGGTAACAGTGAAGAACAAGTATCATCTTCCAAGGATAGATGACTTGTTTGAACAGTTGCAAGGTGCCAAATTTTTTTCTAAGATAGATCTTCGGTCTAGGTATCATAAACTTAAGATCAGGGAGGATGATATCCCTAAGACTGCTTTTCATACTTGGTATGGGCACTTTGAGTTCTTGGTTATGTTATTTCGCTTAGCTAATACCCCTGCGATATTTATGGATATGATAAACACGATTTTCAGACAGTTTCTGGATCTTTGTTTCATTGTGTTCATTGATAACATCATGGTGTATTCTAAAAGTGAGGTGGATCATGCCAATCACCTTCTTGTGGTATTGTAGACCTTGAAAGAGCAACAGTTGTATGCCAAATTCTCCAAGTGTGAGTTTTTCCTGAACGCTGTAACTTTCCTTGTTCATATTATTTCTAGTGAGGGGGTCATGGTGGATCCACAAAGGGTGGCCGTGGTTAAAAGGTGGCCTAGACCCATGACTCCAACTAACATTCGAAGGTTTTTGGGTTTGGCCGAGTATTATAGGCAGTTTGTGGAAAACTTTTTGATGATAGCTGCTCCTTCGACTAAGTTAACTCAAAAGAAGGTAAAGTTTTCTTGGTCAGAAGCATATGAACAGAGTTTTGAGAAACTTAGGGATAAGCTGACTTCGGCCCCAATTTTTACCTTACCAAAAGGTACGAAGGGGTTTTTGGTTTACTGTGATGCGTTCCAGGTGGGACTTGGTTTTGTTTTGATGCAGCATGGGAAGGTGATTGCCTATGCTTCCATCCAGTTGAAGGTGCATGAGAGAAATTATCCTACTAATGATTTAGATTTATTGGCGGTGGTTTTTGCTTTGAAAATCTGGCGGCATTATTTGTATGGAGAACACGTAGACATCTTTTCTGACCATAAAAGTTTATAGTATGTGTTCACTTAGAAGGACCTAAATCTCAAGCAAAAAAGATGGTTGGAGCTTCTCAAGACTATGATATGAGTCTTCACTACCACACAGGTAAAGCTAGCGTGGTTGCTGATGCTATTAGCAGGTTGTCCATGAAAATTTTAGCTCATATGAAGGAAGGAAAATGAGAATTGGTGAAGGATATCTACCACTTGGCCAATCTTGGAGTTCGTCTCTTGGACTCTAAGGATGGTGGTATGTTGGTACAGGAAGTGGTTTAGTCATCTCTTGTTGCAAAAATTAAGAAGAAGAAAATACTAGATCCTATCTTGACAAAAATCAAGAGTGATGTTGGTGGGCAAAAAGTGATGGTCTCTGAGATCAATGGCGATGTTACTTTATGGTACCAAGAGAGGTTGTGTGTTTCTGATGTCGACAGTTTATGAAAAAGGGTTCTGACTGAGGCACATGAATTGTGCTATGTTGTTCATCCTGGTTCGACAAAAATATATCATGATCTCAAAGAGATATATGGTGGAATAGTATGAAGAAGGATATGGCTGATTTTGTAGCTAAGTGCATGGTGTGCCAACAAGTCAAAGTTTAGCACATGCGGCCTGGCGGGTTGTATCAAGAAATTAATGTGCCCAAATAGAAATGGGAGGTCATCGATATGGATTTCATTATCGGTCTTCCTTATTCTCGAAACTAATTTGATTTAATTTGGGTCATCGTGAATAGAATAACAAAGTCTGCTTATTTTTTGCCAGTGAAGACTATCTTTTCGATAAAGGACTATGCAAAGTTGTATCTTTATGAGATAGAAAAGCTGCATGGAGTACCTATTTTGATTATATATGATCGTGGTACGCAGTTTTTATCTCATTTCTGGTGGTCTTTTTAGAAGGAATTGGGTACTAAGGCGAGTTTGAGTACTATTTTTCATCCTCAAGCGGATGGGCAAACATAAAGGACTATTCAGACATTGGAGGATATTCTTCGGGCATGTGTGATTGACTATGGTGGTAGTTGGTTTGAGCATCTATCTTTGGTGGAGTTTTCTTATAACAATAGCTGTCATTGTATGGTAGGAGGTATAGATCTTCTATTGGTTGGTTCAAGTTTGGTAAGGCGGATATATTTTGTCTGGATTTGGTTTATCAGGCTATGGTAAAGGTGATGGTGATTCAGGATAGGATTAAGGATGCCCAAAGTTGCTAAAAGTCCTATACAGATATAAAACGTAGAGACTTGGAGTTCAACGTTAGGGATAAGGTATTCCTAAAGGTATCTCCCATGAAAGGAGTAATGCGATTTGGTAAAAAGGGGAAGCTCAGTCCCCGATTAATTGGACCTTATGCAATTTTATGGAGGGTTGGTAATGTGGCTTATGAATTGGAGTTGCCTCCTGTTTTGAGCTTCATTCATCTAATATTTCATGTATCTATGTTGAGAAAGTGTCTTGGTGATCCTTCTTCAGTGTTTTCTTTGGAGGGCTTGGGTATCTCGGATTCTCTATCTTATAAAGAGGTCCTAGTTAAGGTCTTGGATATGCAGATTCGTTAATTACGGACCAAGCATATGGCTTCGGTTAAGGTTCTATGGCAGAACCACAAGATGAAAGAGGCTACATGGGAAGAGGAGGAGGACATGAAGTCCAAGTATCCACATCTGTTTTCTGCTCCTATGATCTGTGCGGATGGTTTGTGTTCTTTAACATACTTTTATTTTCAAACTTTGTTAAAAGAAAGATTAATATTTTTGTATCTGTGTTTTCTAACTTGGTTAAAGGTTGGATTGATATTTGATAAATGCAAATAAATCATGCTTGTGGTTACCCTACCTTGTCTGTGATTAGGGGACGAATGTTCTTAGTGGGGGAGACTGAAACACCTTAGGTTTTAGCCCTTAGAAAATTTCTTAAATTTCTGGACTCTGGATAGGATACGACTAGGGGAAACGACTCGTACACTGGGATATGAGTGGTATGGGTAAGTCATATGTTGTCCAGTGTTGGTTGGATTTAGTTTCTGGAATGGATACGACTAGGGTGGTATGAGTCGTATTGATGGACACAGGTCATTTGGTTTGGGTCTTTCCTTCACTTAATCTTAGACTTGATAGACTAAGTTGGATCTGAGTATGAGTGGCTCACCATGAGCCGTAAGCTAGGGTACGAGTCGTACCATGGACTTCTATGGTGAGCTGTATTCAATCCCCTTTAGATTCTATTCTACCAGGGGTATAGATCATGGGTACTAGTCGTATTCATGGATAGGGCACGATTTAGTGTGAGTCATACCTTGGATAGTGTTGGGTCCAAGAGAGATGGCCTTAGGTATGAGTGGTGGGTACTACTCATGTTGGAGGGTACGAATGGTATGGATAGTCGTATCCCTTTGATGGGATTTTGGTACAGTTTAAGTGAGGGAAATCTGGATATTTTCCTACTTAACCCAATGAGGCCCCACAACTTTTAACTCACTTGGGAGGTTATTTGTCCTATTATTCTATTCTTTAACACTTAGAAAAACACTCTCTAATCCTCTCTAAAGTCCTTAGGCAAAGGAAGCTAGGGTTTCATCTTAAGGATTGATTTGAGGCTTGTGTTGGTGATTTCTCTCCATCATCTTCTTGGTTTAAGGCATGTTCTCTTCCCTCATTGTTAGTTCCAACTAAAGGCATGGTTTTATACAGTGTTTTCATGGCTTGATTATTGTATGGTTTTGTGTTTTCAAATATATGTTGGAGTTTTCAGTTATAAATGCTTGGTTATGGTTTTTCCATGTTTTAATTATGCTTTAATCGTGGTTTTGGATAATTGATTGCATAGGAATGGTTATTTAGTAATTGGTTTTGGTTTTGGAAATGCTATGCCCCAACATGTTTAATAAAATTCATATGATAATGCTTTTACTATATTATTGGATTTTTAATAGAACTATTGCATGGTTTGAACTGGGTAATAGAACCCTAAATGGTTAAAAGGTTTGGAATGGTCAAAATGGAATGGTTTTGGGCTTACCAATCATTTTTGTAGGGTATAATGAAATCCCCCAAAGTAATCATAATAATGGAACACTTGTGGGGTACATGGGACTTTCCCAAGTTAATTGGATAATGTGATCTGTGGGTACATGAGAATCCCTTGATCTCAAGAAGGTTTGGCTAGAGACAATACTTACAAGTTATAGTTGGTATGACGATACCACTATATCTAACCTCAGTTAATAACAATGGTTTGGTTGGTTGAAATGGTTTTAATTGAGCAACAAAGGCGGGGTGTGATAGCTAATCATGAAGGTGGGATCCCAACAGATGAACACTGAAAACTCATGTTTGCCGACATCAGCGGTAGTTTATGGTGATCTTATATGATACTACGAGGTACGTAGAAATCCTCTAAGTACAATGTACATATGTATCATAGAGGGTGAAGGGTTGGGAATCCCTTACTCTTATGGTATCTACGGCTCGTGTGCCTACCCGCATCAGGGCCCGTTCAGGGGATTACACTGGACCCATATAGCCCGTAGGTGGTTAAGGATGATTAAGAAACACATACACAGGTTAATGGTTTTAAATGCATGCTAAACCCGATCCCCTTTCCCGACATGGTTATATATCTTATATGTATGGTTTGTATGTATATGGATGGTTTACTTGGTTTTGTTAAATGACATTATTTTATCCTTATCCTGAGTTTATGCTGGCGTCACTCGCTAACCCGTATTTGGGCGGTTGTACCCCCACATGATGCAGGAATCGGCCATTCTACTCCTCTTTCTTAGTGGTCGGACTTCAGGATCATCTATTGGGTTGAAGCGGTGATATTCAATCTTTTCGGAAGGGTTTATTTCATGGATATTATTTCATACTTTGGTTTATTTATAGATATTGGTTTTGGCAATGGTTGGGGGCATGTCCTAACCGAATTTTTGTATTCTTTTAGTTAGAGACTTTTATGGAACTACTATGGGTTGGTATAGGTGGGATTGGTATTGGTGTTAGCCTTAGTATTGGTATTGGTGTTGGGGATGACACTGGTTGACTGTTCCATCTTCTTCTATTTTAGGACCATATATAATTATTATGAAACTCATATGGTTATGATTTAGATTATAATTTGGTTGGTATTGGTTATCGATTGGGTATCAAACGGTTGGACTCATTTGGGTGGTCATGGATATAGACCTATCCTAGAGTCTTGGATTATGAAATAACGCTATCTTATTATATGTTCAAAATTTATCCAACTCAGGATGTACGTAGTTTGGTTGGGTTGGATAATGGGGGTGGTCTCTTGTCTTGGTTGGACTTAGGATGCCTATTACGATAAGGCCCTGGTTCGGATCGTGTCAAAAATGGCCTCTTAGGGTGTGGGACTCACTTCTTATTGAAATAACCCCAGATGAGAATTTTGATGACACCATTGAGCCCACTATATTGAATTTGATAGATTAGTATAGTTCGTTTGCTAGCACAGAGTTTTAGACTAATCTCGGGCACCTAGTCAGAGTCCGTTTGGACTTGTTAAACTTGATTGGTGCCAAGTATCTGGTGCAGTCTCTTTAATGGCAGCCACTTAAGCGGCCCTAGAATGCTTTAGTAAAGCCTGGACACCCTCGGAAGCGACTCTTGGGCGATTTAGCGGTTATTTAGCCGTTAAAGCGACCATTGCTAGCATTATATAAGTGTCATGTCTTTCATTTTCCAGTTTTGATCACTAAGTGAAACTCACCATTATAGACCTTATAATCTTTGAAATTATGTTAGAATTGAGTGTTTGGGGCCGAGATTAGTGTGGGGGCGTGTTGGTGGGGCGGTCGTCGTATATATGTAAGTTTCGTTTAATTTCTACTGAAATTCTCTGAATTGATTCTTGAATTATTGATGGTGGTTGAGACTGATTTTGCTACTGTTTGAGCTCAAATTTATCTAAATTTATATGGCAATTGATCCTTTAGTTGTGTGGGACACTGTGACGATTTCAATTTTGTGATTCCGCAAGTAGACCCCGCATGAAATTTTTAGTTTGATTTCTGACTTAGAGCATTTAAAATACGGAATATGGGTATCAATTTTCTCATCTTGATGCATAGATTGTTGTTTTTCTAGCGTGACAGCTCTCAGAGGCTTCTCGAAAGAGGAAAGCTCTGATTTAGAAGATTCGATGAGTGTTTGAGATGTTCAAGTAGGCTAGGCTTACCCTTCTTTTAGATTGAGCTTAATTATTGTTAGCGTATTATTGTGCTAGTTTTAGGTGGATAGTTTTAGCCTGGCTATTGTTTTAGCATTTTTTCGTTGCACGTGCCTAATATATGTTTTTTTTAATTTATGTGATATAAATAAAATTTAGATAATTAATTATATTTTTAATGTGTTTTTAGACATTTTAAGTTGTTAGCTATTGTAATTTATAATACTTTTTTTGCGTTGTAATTTACTATTTTAAGTTGTTAACTATCGTAATTTAAACTACTCTCTTTGTCCAAACTTTTGTGACATTGATAGTTCAATATATTTTTAAAATAATTTAAGTTTTTAATCATTGTGATTTCTAATATCTTTTTTCTATTCCAAATTAAGAGACACTAATATAATTTAGAGAGTCAACTGAATATGACGATTGAAGTAGCGAAGCAAATATGTCTTAAATGACTCATAATAACTAATTAGAAGTGATATAACAAAATTTCTATAAAAAATTACTTGTGAAAAAAATTTAATTAGGCCCCATATAAGATGTCGAGTTAATTTAAAACATCAAGAGTTAATTTATCATCTTATGTCTATTTTATTTTTTTTATTAAATATTATTAATTTTTTAATACTTAGATGACTTATAATAATTATTTAATTAATTGTGATATAATAAAATTATGGTTGAAGCTGCTGATACAAACATGCCATTAATGTCTATTTTACTTTTTCTTTTAGTAAACACGATTTATTTTCTAATACGTAAGAGTCAACCAAATATCACGATTTAAGTAGCAAAGCAGGCATTCTTAAATGACTCATAATAACTAATTAGAAGTGATATAATAAAATTAATATAAAAATACTTGTGAAAAAAATTTAAGTGGGCCTTATATAAGATGTCAAATTTATTTAAAATATTAAGAGTTAATTTATCATTTTATGTCTGGTTTACTTTTTTTAATTAAATAATAGTATTAATTTTTTAATACTTAAATGACTTATAATAATTAATTAGGGGTGATATAATAAAATTATGGTTGAAACAGCTGAAGTAGACATGACATAAATGTTTATTTAATTTTATTTATTATTATTATTATTATTATTTTTCTAATATGTAAATGCCGTAAAATAATTAATTAGGAGCGATATTATAAAATTACGGAGCAAGCAGGTATGTCGACCAACACGTATGGTTGAAACAGTTGAAGCAGACATGTCATAAATATTTATTTTACTCTTTTATTAAATATTATTAATTTTATAATACGTAATGACATATAATAATGAATTAGAGGTAATATAATAAATTATGGAGTAAGCAGACATGTTGACAGAAACGTACGGTTGAAACAATTAAAGCAGTTATGTCATAATTATTTATTTTATTTTTTTATTAAATATTATTAATTTTTAATACGTAAATAATATATAATAATTAATCAGGAGTGATATAGTAAAATCATGAAATAAACAAATACGTCGACAATGAGGTGGCTGCTTTAACGCGTTTCTAATATATGTATAATTTTATCACTTATAATTATAAATCTTCATCTGTTTGGTTATAAATTCTTAGATATGCATACATTATTTAACTTGAATCAGTGAAATTTATATAAGAAAATTTGAAGTTGTTAAATATTATAAGTTTTAGTTTGTTTAATGTAATTTTTAAATATAATAATAAATTAAAAAGAAAAGTAAGACAAATAAATTGAAACAGAACAACACAAATTATTAATTTAAAATTTTTTTATTTATTAATTATTGTAATTTATTAATAATATTAAAAAATTGTGTATTTGAGATTCTCCACTTAAAATGTAAGTATACTAATACGATATTTAATTATTTTATTTTTTCTGAAAAAAAATCATAAATGATCTCATATGGGTAAAGATTTCTTTACCATTTTTATAACACGTGTCGGCAAATCTGTACTTTTCTCTTTTTATGGGTACACGTGTGCTTTGTTTTGCACAGTTCTTCATCATCTTCTTTTCAATTTTTAGTGTTTGGGTTGGAGTAATGTTGCCGCATTGAGTTAGATTTTGTAATTGTCTTTTTTCTTCCACTCTGTCTTTCCATAGTTAGACTATCTTTATTTGGTCCTTCCATTTTAATTTGTTTTTTTTGATGTGGGTATTATGTATATGTAATGCAGCAGTTGAAGCATTCAACAAAATCTCACGAAATATCATTAGTTAAAAGGTAAGTGTCTTGGCAGAGGGAAAAAACAACAACTTATCTATTGGAATTCAGTAGTAATTAACCCTTTTCAATTTGTTGACATACCTTCGACAAAGAACAAGAAGATCAGACACTGTAGAAATGAAGGGGAGAAACCGAGAAAATCAAGGAGAAAAATGAAAACGGAGGGAAAAAGAGCAAATGGATAAAGAAGACAACAATCGGTCGGTGATATCAATTAAGTTTCACGTTAAGTAACGAAAATATCCCTGAAGCAAGCAAGCATGTCAACGGTATACTGCCTGCTTCAGCTGAGTGTGACGAAAATACCCCAGGCATGTTGACGGTATCCTGCCTGCGTCAGCGCTCACTGTGACTTATTATATAAGAGAATAATGAGAGGAAAAGAGTAAGTAGGAGCCCATTAACATGCTTGCTTGTTAATCCGTTCAGCTGGTGGTTCCAATAGTAATAAGAGGTGCTTGCCGATTCATTCAACTTTTTGAGCAAGCAGGAGCCTATCAACATGTATGCTTGCCGATTCATTCAACTTTTTGAGCAAGCAGGAGCCTATCAACATGTATGCTTGCCGATTCATTCAACTTTTTGAGCAATGACTTTACTCAATCACTTCTAATTAATTATTATATTATATATTATTTATGTATTAAAAAATTAATAATATTTAATTAAAAAATAAAATAAATATTTATGATATGTCTATTTCAGCCGTAATTTTACTATATCATTCGTAATTAATTATTATAAGTCATCAAATATTAAAAAAATAATATCAAAAAATTATTATAAAGTATCTAAATATTAAAAAATTAATAATATTTAGTATTAAATTAACTTGACGTCATATATGAGACCTACTTAAATTTTTTTTACAAGTATGTTTTATAGTAATTTTACTATATCATTTCTAATTAGTTACTGTGAATCATCTAAGACATGTTAGCTTCGCTTCTTCAATCGTGATTTTACTATATCACCCCTAATTAATTATTATGGTCATGTAAGCATTATGCCATTTAAATTGAAATAGAAGAAAAAATATTATAAATTACAATAATTAAAAATTTAAATTATTTTAAAAAATGTAATTCACTATCAATGCCATAAAAGTTTGGATAAGGAGGGTAACATATAAATCTATTATAAATTACAATAACTGACAACTTAAAATATAAAAAAAAAGATTAATTTGTTATATATTTTTTTAAAAAATACGTAAAAAAATTATAAATCACAATAATTAACAACTTAAAATTTTTAAAAGATATAAAATATTTGATTGACTCTCGAAATTATATCAATATTACTTAAATTGGAGTAGAAGAAATATATTATAAATCACAATAATTAAAAATTTAAATATTTTAAAAGTATAATTGACTATCAAGTCCACAAAAGTTTGGACAGAGAGAGTATCGTATATTATTTCAAAACTACATAAAAAATATTATAAATTACAGTAGTTACCAACTTAAAATACTTAAAAACATATTAAAAGTATGATTGATTGTCTAATTTCTATTTGTGCGGCATAAATTGAGACAAAAAAATAACATATATTAAGTCCGTGTTATCTGAAAAATAGTAATATAGGCACATTGAATTTTATTTTTCACACTCTTTATTAATTATATATTTGTAGAATTTAATTTTGATATGTGAATTAAATTTTTGAAACAAAAATCATATATTTTAATAATAAATTACAATAATTGATAATTTAAAATATTTTAAGAATATTTACAAAAATTGCTTTGAAAAATAAATTTATTTAAATTTTAAAATTCAAAAAATATCACATTAATTAATATAGTTATTATTTATAATATTAACTAGTATAAGATACGTGCTTGCACGTGTGATTTACATCAATCAATAAAAATATATACATATGTATTACATTATTAAAGTGTAGCAGTTGATGTTAAAATACGTTCTATGTCTATTTTAACTGATATAAATAAACTTTGCATCTCAAATATGTCATTACCGTTAGAGATTTGGAGTTAATGTACCCCTGAAC
This sequence comes from Capsicum annuum, assembly GCF_002878395.1. NCBI lineage: Eukaryota > Viridiplantae > Streptophyta > Magnoliopsida > Solanales > Solanaceae > Capsicum > Capsicum annuum. The sequence goes on along the minus strand of NC_061115.1, from coordinate 29,597,468 downwards.
TTTGTGAGTTGATATACCTCTGAACTCTCCGTTTAAAAAGTATCTCACATATATTTTATCGTAAAAAAATAACTCACATATACCCTTCTCTTAACGAAAAAATCTTTACTAAACAAAAACAATATTTTTTTACTTTAATTAAGAAGATTACATGTATCATTTAAAAATAACACTATCCATTAACAACAAAAAAAATTATTTGAATTTACATATGATACTACCTAAAATAACAACCTAATGTCAAATGTCATAAACTACATAACGATTTCTAAGCAAGATCATGATAAGAATCCACATGTCATTTGCCTTTCTCCTTCTTAACAATAATAATAATGTTTCCAAACAAACATCTGATAACGCTCAAACTACACCTCTCAATGAGAATGTAAGCGATCGTTGTCAATATAAAATCCAACTAGGTTGGGGTCGAATCCCACATGAAATATGGTGTGAACGTAAGTCATTTGCAAATTAATCAATTGATAGTTGGATGTTTTCGGAAATGGGGGATTTTTAGTTTAGCAAGCGATTTTTGATTACGTTAGTTTCAGTGTTCGTAATCAAGAGTTTATGAAAAACCAGAATTATGTCACTAGAAATTTTGGTACATGACGGATGCTACTAGTGGTTCAGAATTCTCACGATAGGTCGGACAACAAGTTATCTTTATTGAAGTTATGCTTAAATGTCTCTCGATCTACTTAAGCATTTAATTACCTAAACCTCTCGGACTTAGGAAATTTATATTCACTGCCCAGATTTTACCTCAGGTTAACCAACCTTGTTACAGTGCTGATTATTAAACGGAGTATTTCCAAGTCCCTGTTGATAATTCACTTCTTACTATATTTGATTTCTTTCTCAAGCAAATCAAAGTAGGTTTTATCTATTGTTTGCAACTAATAGACGTTAATTAAAACCTCAGAATTATCAAGAAGTCCTACCACCTTTCAAATCCTGACCACTCAGTACCTTATCAAGACCTAATCTTAGATCCCATAATCCAGGTTAAAGAAATTTAGCCGCTCATGACGTAAAAATCGAAGCAACTAGATGAATTCATGCTTTCAAAGATAAACGTACCACAAGATGAATAGAAACTAGAGATTCTCAGATTAAATCACAAAGGAAATCCCAAAATAATGAATATAATATCTTCAAAGTAATTACTTTCTCAAGCCAAAAGTAGAGAGAGAAAGTATCAAAGTATATTGCTCAAAACTCAATGTTCGGAACTCCCCAGAAAACTCTAAAACAAATCTTTAAATAGTCCACCCTGATTATGAAAACAAAATAATAAAATTCAGAAATCCCTCTGATTAGGTGACGACATTTGTGATAGCCTATCAGGAGGCTGACGGCTTATCACAAATGTCGTCAGCTCCTTCTTCAGTTTTGGCTCTTCTTGTTTAAGGCTGACGACAAACTTGACAACGTATCAGCTTCGTGACGGCCTATCACAAAATATTTTCAAAGCTCTGCTTCAGTTCTCCTATGCTGTCTCAGGTTGACGACATTCTTGACAGCTTATCAGACCCTTGACGACTTATCACAAAATGTCGTCACATCTTTCAACTTAGGCCAATTCTCTGTTTACTGCTGACGACGAACTGGATAACTTATCACAGGGCTGACGACTTATCACAAATGTCATCAGCCACACCTGTCTTCAGATTTCAACTTCTTTGCTTTCATTCTTGTTGGTTCTCTATCATGTCAGCTTAAACTGCAAAATCAAACACAAACCAATCAAAAACGATAAAAGTTGCTTAAGACTTCGTAATTATTCTTTGTTAAAAGCCTCAAATGTGTTAGAATTAGCTCTCACATCAATACCCTCAACTTAAAGCAATTGTTTGTCCTCAAGCAACTCAACACAACTATGAGATTACAAAGTACATTTGGAAGTCAATCATCCATATCATCTCAAAACACTTTTACCATCTCCAAGGTCACTCAATTCAAGAACAATGAAGAACACCAATGCAACACACAAGACTCAAGATAATGCATCAATTCAGTTATAAAAACTATGCATAGACCAGTATTACACTACCCAAACAAGTCAGTAACTAACAATGTAACCAGTGTGCCCTCACAGCAAAGAAATCCCCCTCCTCTCATATCAAGAATTATATATGTAACTATGGGGACAATCAAAACACTCACTCTCAGTGTATGCCAAGTACCATAGTCTTGCCCTTATATTCATTACCCAGGTCTTCAGATAGGTCAGCTAGGATCACTATAGGACTTCTTTTAGGCTTGTAATGTAGGCTAGAGGCTAGTATGATAGTCGATGGTATTTAAAGTGACTAAGCCTCTTTGACACTACAATAGCTTTTTGGGGTTTCACTCATTAGCCTATTCCGCTCTTCTCTTTTCTTGATCACATTTATTTAGGATGGGTACAGTCTTTTCTCAATTACTTAATCTTTTTCACAATTTTTTTCTTTCTCTTTTCCTCTGCACCCAGCTTTTTGTTCTTTTATTTTATGCTACTTTTCTTCATACTCATTCTATATCACACACCCTTATGATAACCACCCTCAACTTAGGCCATTTTCCTAAGTTAAGGTGCACAGTTTTCTAGAAGGACCAGGGCCAAAACAGGTTCATTGTGATTTAAATGGGAAAATGACAGGTATCATACAAAGAAATAGGTTAATTAGGCTCAAAACAGGGATCAAGGGATATTATACACATAGGGAAGGTCATTTAGGCTAAAGTGAGCTACTATTAAAACGACCTATGATTCTTTCCCAACCTCTATCCTTCAACCAAGGTAAGACTAACCGGGCAAGTTTTTGGCTTCAACATACAAAAGGAACTAAGTAGTTGCTCACACACACATGGCACACACGTATACACAAGCTACGAATCATTCAGTTCATGCAGTTATTTAGCAATGATTATTATGTTACTAGAACTAATGCCCTACAAAGATGCACAGTGGTCACACTTGAATGCAAATCACACAGTTAAAAGGGTAGACCACTTGAAGAGGTGTAAAAAAATCATAAAACAATTCAACTGCCTTAAGTAAAAGTATTTCTCCTAATCGGCTACAAAATTTTACAACAATAATTTACTCTATACCCTCAACTTAAAATAAAAGAAAATCTGAACTAAGGGTTAGAGTATACCTAGAATGGATCAATCCCGGGGGTCATGGGTTCCTGAACCTGCTGCTTCATCTCCATCAGGAGCCTTGAACTGTTCTGGTGCAGCTGGTCTATTAGTCTCTGAAGACCTATTGGTGGAGGCACCTACTGCTCTCGCTTCGATGACTGCCTTCATCTCTCATTGTCTGCTAAGAACTCAATTCTTGCCTTCTTCATCTCCTTATTTTCAGACTTCTTTATTGTTCTCTTCTCTACTTTGCTCTCTTCATAACTGTTGGGCCTCTCTCTCTTTCCTCTGCCTTTCTTCTAACCTTTCTTTTTTTTCTTTATTGGCTCCTCTGTGAGATTAAGCATTAGGATTTCTCCCTCAGGCTCCTCAACTACCGGGCTACTAATGCCATAAAGTGGTGATGTTGTAGCTTTCTAACCTCCGCCTTTACTTTATCTAGGTTTGATCTGAATAATGCCATCTTTGGAGCAGACCTCTCTCTCAACTAAGCATTGAAGTGGTTCTCCAATTCATCAATCTGGCTCGGTAGAGCCTTGTAAGACTCGAGTGCAGCCTTAACCCTTTTGTCCACTGCAGCTGCAAATTGCTTGGCCAAGAGTTTAAGCTGCGCCTTGCACCACAAGGACTGTTTTACTACTCTTTTAAAATTCATAAGGTTGAAGGCAAATTCTATTGTAGGCATTGCAGCTGGAGGAATTGTCTCAGTTCTAGGCACTGACGATTCTGCCATTATTGCGTATATTGGAGGTACAACTTCAGAATCAAGCATCTCTGTATTAGGCACTGAACTAGTACCTGTGATCGGTGGGTCAGTGGGAATCTCTACGCCCCTGTCAAATATTAGCCTCGACTGATTCCTCATTTCTTATAGGGTTATGGGTCTTTTTGGCAAGGATTTCTTCTTCCAGCCCCACAATCTTCATCATATTTGCTGCCCTACACAACCTTGTAATTAAATAAGGGAAGGGATATGCTGTATCAGACCTTGAGACATGAATTTTTATCTCTTCGAAAATTATCTCTCCAAAATTTAATTTAAGGTTAGCCACAAAACTTACGACTAATATTGCTCTTTCATCCCTGAGGATATTATCACCATCTGTGGGCATCAACCAAGTACGAACAATACCCCACCAAAATCTTTCCTCTGAATTCAGGGAGGCTTTGAAGATCCTTTCACTCGGATTCATTAGCCATTCTAGTTCTCCATTGGCTATGAGTGTGGCTAACCAATTTCACTGATTTTCCTGATGCTTCAACCAGGAATAGAAAGTAGGTGAAGTGGCCTGAGAAGTAAAGTTTGGGCCATGAAGGAACCTGTTGATTGTTGCTTCAGAAACATCCACCATTACGCCGCGCACCGAAACTTTATCCAACAAAGGTTGGTCAGCTGCTTTCTCTCCTTCTCTACACATGTTTTCCAAGCAAGCTTGGTAGTTTTCATAGAACTCCCTAACTAGTGTAGGACAAAATGAATTTTTGACTTGTGTAGTCCATCCTAAATCTTAGCCTTGAAATTTCTGCTCCACTTTCGGGTACCTTCTCAACCCCTTAGTGATGATTCTCTTCTCCTTAAAGATTGGCCTCTTGAAAGCTCTTCTGTTGGTTTTGCGAAGCCCATCAAAGAAGATTTTCTGAGCTTTGAGAATTTTCTATCTAGTGCCGTCTCGAACTTTAGGATTCTTGTATTTGACCATAGTTCCCCGAATCGGAGAGTTTTCGTCATCTTGTGGCTCAGTAGAAGGGGACTCAGTTGATGGTCCCTCAGATTCAGGTTGCCCAGACTCAGGCTGATCTGAATCATGCTCTTCAGATACAGTATGTACAGACTCTTGTTGCTCAGAGGCCGACTGCTCAGAAGCTGTATGCTCGAATGTTGTTAGCTCAGTATCACTTTCTTCACTCTCCTCCACCTCAACTGGTAGGGGTGGTAGAATATTATTAGAGCTTTGCTTCTTCTTTTTCTTCTTAAGCAGAGGCTCTTCCTCTTTATAATCAGACTCTTCATTGAAGTCTCCGAGATACATTTTCCTTGTTCACTTTCTATGTGGATTTTGAGTTATTTCCTTTGGGTGCCATTTCAAGACCTGTAACAAGAGAAAAACCATTAGTTTACCCTCAAGAGTACAAATACAAACACATCGATCATTGAAATTCCACACCCCTTGAAAGGGTTTAGTAATGCTTCAGGTGCCAGGTGTGACAAACATTTCTTGATAACCCATCACAGTTGTGATAGCTTATCACGAATGTTTTCAGCCTTAAATAGAACCCATGGGATCTTAAACTTTTAACGATATTTCTGATAAGACGTCACAAATGTGATAGCCAGCTCTAAACAGAATCTACTTCATTCTTAGCAGTCTTTGATGACATTTCTGATAAGCCATCGCAGTTGTGATAGCTCATCATGAATGTCATCAGCTCTTATCAGAAACTCACTTTGACTTTAACTCAATTTTTGGACCCATTTTCCTTAAAATCCACTTGAGTTTTATTTTTGAGCTGAGCTTATAAGCCTTAGGCTTGCACAGCAAAACCTAGTTCTGATTTTTAGCCCTTTTTTGCAAGTTGAACTTGGTTCAAGCTTCTTGGGAACTTGGGTTGTCATTAATCTATCACTTACCATTTGAAAAGAAAAGTTAAATTTCGAGCATATCTGATGGGAGCCTTCAATGTGATTACACGAGCAAGAAGAAGTAAGAAGAAGTTTTTGATTTTAATTGCAAACCCACACATACAAGGAAACTTGCTTCTTATTTTACTTGGAAGGAGTTCAAATAAGGGAAGAATATATTCTAAGTATGGAAGGAAAATACTTTAAGGAAATAAATATTAAGCGGGAAGGTGGAAATGCCAAGATATGGGCCGGGTCGGGTCTTTTTAATTTGGTCCACAGTTTCAGTTAATATTGGGCTTTTTGTGATGACATTTCTGATAAGCCGTCACGATTATGATAGCTTATCACAAATATTGTCATCCTTGACAGGCCCTTCTTCAGAGCTGAGGTCTTTGACACAAATCTGACAGCTTATCACAATCCTGATAGCTCGTCAAAAATGTCGTCAGGGGCACTTGGCTGAATATATCGATTCCACCTTCTTTGAACTATAACCTACTACAAAAATAAATAATTTACTGGAATATAAAAATTTTAGGTTGCCTCCCAATAGCGCCTGATTTACTATCGCGGCACAACTTGGTTATCTTGACTACTCAGACTTCTCTAAGACAACCTGTTAATACCCCTTTACCATCTTCATATAATACGTCAATGATTGAGAAAACACTTATCTCTTTTTGCTGAGTCATGGATGAGTGTATTTCGAAGTGTGCTTCTTTGTCATTAAGCCTTAACTTCAGCTCATTCAGCTCCATGTCTACTATCACTAGCCCAGTTGTAAGGAATGATCTACCCAGAATGATGGGCAGTTTGAATTCCACCTCGCAATCTCGGACTACAAAATCAGCAGGCAGAATAAAATCGGCCACCTTAACCAAGACATCATGTAATATGCCCACAGGCCGCTTCACAGACCTATCTGCCATCACTAACTACAGGGTTGTCGGGGTAAGATCCCCCAAACCTAGTTTCTTGTACACAACAAGTGGCATTAGGTTTATACTGGCTCCTAAATCGCATAGTGCTTTTGGGAAATTTAGGGAACCAATAGTGTACGGGATGGTAAACGCTCCCGAATCTACCTTTTTCTACACTAAAGACCTTGTAAAGATAGCACCACAATGAAGGAGATTGTCCTCCAGCTCATGCTAACCTTCCGTTTCTTAGTCACAAGGTCTTTCATGAACTTTGTGTATCCTGGAATTTGCTCAAGTGCCTCAACCAAAGGCATATTTATCGTCAATTGCTTGAGTACTGCCATGAATTTGTTGAATTTTGCTTCATCAGTTTTCTTCTTCAATCATTGAGGAAAGGAAGGTAGTGGTCTTGGGATAGTTTTCAGCACTACCTCTTTCTCCTTCTCTTCACCTTTCTCCGAAACATCATCAGAATTATCCAACTTCTTAAACTCCATTGGACTTCCTTCTTCTGGTTCATCAACACCTACTTCATCAATAACAGGTTTTTCTATAGAAGGGCCAGGCAATAACTTATCACTTCTAGTGGTAATAGCTATGCATGAGCCATCATTTTGCGGATTCTGGACCGTATCTCTTGGACGTTCCACTCTTCCTCTGGTTGAATGCTGTGGAGAGTTGGCTCATCTGCTGCTCCAACTATTTGATTGCGGTAGAGTGTGAGTGCACCAACTGACTGATAGATATCAGATCGGTCTTCATGATGGTCACACCAAAGTTGGTAGCCTCCACTTCCTTCAACAACTTAGCCATCATATCCTCCATGGATATCTTTTTAGAACTTGATGAAGCAGCCTCACGATTTCAAAGAGGAACATATAGCCCGCTCCTGTCATTGTTATTCCTCCAATTTCCCTGCTCCCTATCTTTATAACCAGGCTTATCATAAAAGTTACGACCTTGATTCCCTTGGCTATTGCCTCGGAAACCCTCCTGATTATTGACATAGTTAGCCTCTTCTTCTGCATCAGCCTCAATCCTATCCTAAGATCCCACAACTTTTACCTTCTCAACCTTGCCTGATAGCAGGTGCTTGGTTAGCAAGTCCATTTGTATTTTCAGGTGAGCCATGTATTGGTCACGCTCCTCTTCTCTTCTATGTTGTTCCGCAGTAATACCTACAGAAGCAGTGGGGCTGGCCACCACAAAGTCTTTGGTATGCCATGCTTGACTCTATTTGGTCATTCTGTCCAGCATCTCTGAAGCCTCTGGGAATGTAAGATCAACAAAGGAACCACCAACAACATTGTCTACAATTGTCTTTGTAACAGAGTTAAGAGCCCTATACAAAGTCTCCATCAAATGTATGTCTGTCATGTTGTGGTTCGGACACTGTATCAGCTTCTTCTTGAATCTTTCCCAGGTTTCATGCAAGGCTTCAGTCAGGAGCTGCCTAAAGTTGCTGATCTCGTCCCTCAACTGTACCCTCCTGGAAGGCGGAAAGAACCTTTCTAGGAAAGCTCTTTTCAACTGTCTCTAGTTGGTTATAGAATCGGGTGTCAGCTCATTTAGCCACAATGTTGCCTCCCTCCGATAGAGACTACGAAAATAATCTCAACTGGATATCATTCTGGCCCACTCCTGGGTTATCAAAAAATTTACAGATGGTGACAAAATTCACCAGATGCAAGTTTGGGTCATCCCCAGGAAGGCTACCAAACAACCGCTTCAGATTGAGGAGTTGGATCATAGTACTCGTAATGTTGAACTTGGCCCCAGGTGCCAACGGTAGAGGAATAATTGCACCTATTGCACCTGCTCCGTTCATTCCATCATCATCATCATTGAGATCATACTGGACTGGCTGGTACTCTTGTCTTTCTCGAAACGGACGGTTCCTATTAATATTATGCCGTACTGGTGCAGCTATCTACTCTGCACGCCTTGGGTTACCAGGATTCAACAACTCCTTATCTCCCAAATATCCATCCTCAGGGTTTGGATGTCATGCTTGTTGCCCGACATTTTGCACATTCACCTGAGTTCGAGCTAAGGCTGCCAGTCTGTTAGCCTCTTGCTGTTCTGCCATTCTTCCAATTCATTGCGGTTTCAGATTAAGTGGTAATAATGGTTCTCCAGAACTTCTGGTTCTTGGCATACACTATAAAGATCCTGGAAATAAACAAAAACAACAAATAAACATAAAACTAGGAAACTTAACTAACAGTCAATTTGCGCACACAAACTTCAGTTTACAACCGTATTCCCCGACAATGGCGCTATTTTTTGATAACGCTCAAACTACACCTCTCAATGAGAATGTAAGCAATCATTGTCAATATAAAACCCAACTAGGTTGGGGTCGAATCCCACAGGGAATATGGTGTTAACGTAAGTCGTTTGCAAATTAATCAACTGATAGTTGGATGTTTCCGGAAATGGGGGGTTTTGTAGTTTAACAAGCAATTTTTGGTTATGTTAGTTTCAGTGTTCGTAATTAAGAGTTTATGAAAAACCAGAATTATGTTCACTTGGGATTTTGGTACTTGACGGATGCTACTAGTGGTTCAGAATTCTCACGGTAGGTAGGAAAACAAGTTATCTTTATCGAAGTTATGCTTAAATGTCTCTCGACCTACTTAAGCATTTAATTACCTAATTCTCTCGGACTTAGGGAATTTACATTCACTGCTCTGATTTTACCTCAGGTTAACCAACCTTGTTACAGCACTGATTATTAAATGGAGTATTTCCAAGTCCCTGTTGATAATTCACTTCCTACTACATTTGATTTCTTTCTCAAGCAAATCAAAGTAGGTTTTATCTATTGTTTGCAACAAACAGATGTTAATTAAAACCTCAGAATTATCAAGAAGTCCTACCACCTTTCGAATCCTGATCACTCAGCACCTTATCAAGACCTAATCCTAGATCCCATAATTCAGGTTAAAGGAATTTAGCCGCTCATGACATAAAAATCGAAGCAACTAGATAAATTCATGCTTTGAAAGATAAACATACCACAAGATGAATAGAAACTAGAGATTCTCAAATTAAATCACAAAGGAAATCCCAAAATAATGAATATAATATCTTCAAACTAATTGCTTTCTCAAGCCAAAAGTAGAGAGAGAAAGTATAAAAGTATATTTCTCAAAACTCAATGTTCGGAACTCCCCAGAAAACCCTAAAACAAAGCTTTAAATAGTTAACCCTAATTATGGAAACAAAATAATAGATTTAGAAATCCCTCTGATTAGGTGACAACATTTGTGATATCCTATCAGGAGGCTGGCGACTTATCACAAATGTCGTCAGCTCATTCTCTGGCTCTTCCTGTTTAAGGATGACGACAAACTTGACAACTTATAAGCTTCGTGACGGCCTATCACAAAATGTCGTCAAAGCTCTGCTTCAGTTCTCCTGTGCTGCCTCAGGCTGACGACATTCTTAACAGTTTATCAGATCCTTGATATCTTATCACAAAATGTCATCACATCTTTCAACTTAGGCCAATTCTCTGTTTACTCCTGACGATGAACTTGATAACTTATCATAGGGATGACGACTTATCACAAATATCGTCAGCCACACTTGTCTTCAGATTTCTTTTGATTTTAACTTCTTTGTTTCCATTCTTGTTGGTTCTCTATCATATCAGCTTAAACTACAAAATCAAACATAAACCAATCAAAAACAATAAAAGTTGCTTAAGACTTCACAATTATTCTTGGTTAAAAGCTTCAAATGTGTTAGCATTAGCTCACACATCAACATCGTCCCAGTAATAATGTAATTCACTATAAACAGTTCTACTACTACCAAACAATATTATGTAGTCACACCAAAACCTCATCCAATATCCCAACAATCGACTTAGTCACTGTAGCAGATTTTTGCTTTCAAGCACATCTAATATCAATAAATTATCTAATATAGTTATATTTTGAAAAATTAATTTACCTTTTGAATTGGGCATCACACAAAAATGCAAACCTCACTCGACATAATCAGACATTACTGAGCTACACAATGAATTTCAACTTGAAAATAAGGATTAATTTTTATTTTTTTATAAAAAAAAACTCTAATTTCAACACGCACTATATGGTGTAGCAAACAAACAATGCACACCAACTTTTGAATAAGACTTATAGTAGTAGTTAAGTAAGCAATCATAGATAATCAAAATAAAAGAAAAAAAATTAAAAAAATAATAAAAAATTAACCTCTTATATATAAGATTAATAATTTCAAGAAGGACAACATAAGAGGCACGAAAACACCTTTCAAAATGAAAAAGAGCAATAACTGAATCAACGATCACTATGATAATAGTTTTATGTAAAACTTTTTCCTTGTTGGGTTCGAAATCGAGAGGGCGTCATGCAGAAGCTTAGAGTTTGCAAATCAAAACGGTGATAATTCAGATGAAAAATAAAAATATACTAAAACGTAATATTATTGATATAATTTGGCCAATTGGCCTACCATGAAAACTAATAATAAAGAAAATATAAAACTGTTGGGAGAATATCTCTCGCTAAACATGACTCTTAAATGACTACATTGTAGATGTCACTGTGTTATAGCATGAGAAGGGGGTCTTTTATTTATAGAGTTCCAAAAACTTTCTTTCAAGAAAGAGGTTTAACAAATATGGAAAACTTTTATATTTTCCTTTCAGGAAAAGTAAAAGTAATTGTGGTATTACTTTTATTTTCCTTCTACGAAAAGTAAAACTTGAAATATATAAGAAAATCGAGGCAAAAATCCTAACAAATCTCTCTCTTTTGGCTTGATTTTCTTCTCTTGATTCATCTTCTTCACATGTATGAACTTTGTTCTTTACAAATTCTTCATCACTGCTGCTTGCAACAACAACAACAATAACAAACTCAGTGTATTCCCACTAAGTGAGGTCTGGGAAGGGTAAAATGTACGCAGTCCATACCGCTACCTCCGAAGAAGTAGAGAGGTTGTTTCCGATAGACTTCATCACTGCTGCTTGCCATGGTTAAAAATAAGGTTTAAAATATCATGGTTAAAAATTAGTTTAAAAGTAATATTTTATTTTTATTTTTAAAAGTGCAGCAGCAGAAATGTTGAAAACATGGTTGAAACTTGTTCTCCACATGTAGTTCGACAAAAATCCTCATTATCATCAAATTGATTGTAAATTGGTTTGAACCGCCATGAACTTATTTTTAACCTCATTTCACCAAACCACTGGACCTTTGAACCGTATGCTCTGATACCACTTGTTGGCTTCGAAATCGAGAGGACGTCATGTGGAAGCTTAGAGTTTACAAATCAAGATGGCGATAATTCAGATGACAAATAAAAATATACTAAAACGTAATATTATTGATATAATTTGGTCAACTGGCCTACACATAAAAACTAGTAATATAGAAAATACAAAACTGTTGGGAGAATATCTCCCGCTAAACATGACTCTTAAATGACTACATTGTGGATGCTACTGTGTTATGGTATGAGAAGATGAGTTTTCTATTTAGAGTTTCAAAACTTTTCCTTCAAGAAAGAGGTTTTTCAAATATGAAATTTTTTTACATTTTCCTTTCAGGAAAAGTAAAAGCAATTATAGTATTACTTTATTTTTCTTTTACAAAAAGTAAAACTTAAAATAGGTAAGAAAATAAGGACAAAAATTCTAACAATATCGTGTCACCTTAAAATAATAGTGACTACTATTCGTAGAACTAACAATTATGAGTTTAAACTATCGAATACCTGTGGAAGGAGTAAAACTTGTGACAACCGAAAAGAAAGCCATTGTTCCTTAAAAAAATAGTTGAAAGAGGAGAGAGATAAACCTTTCCCTTTCTCATTCGACGATAACTTGCTTGTTTGTTCAATTTTTCAATCTGAAATCAAATGTTAAACATGACTTAAGAATCTCACAAAATTAGAAAGCACTATAAATTAGAGGCAAACAAAACAATGGATATGTGCGATAAAATTAGAAAGCACTATAAAATCATATAAATCAACTTTGTAATTTTTGAAAAAGAAAAGAGTAATTAATTGAAAAGATGTGAACGCTTACAAAGTTGAAAAAGAAAAAATATACTAATACTTGATAATAGGAATAGAGAGCTAGAGGATTTTTACGTCGCACAATATGGAGACTCATAGATATAAATTGAGAAGAAACATAAGGTTATTCTAGCACTTGGTGACTTGAATAAATATTTTTGTGTTTGTTGTGTCATATGAAGACTCCGAGAAGTGAACTGAGAAAGAAAGATTAAATTTATCCTCTCACTTTTTGACTTGAATACATTCCTAAATTCTTAAATTTTTGGTTAATACTACTCAAAGTCTCAAACTAACAAAAACAAATTTTAACAAAGTTGAACCACACAAAAACACATGTTTAGCCATGGATCGATTTGTTCAATGCGATGCCACCTAAATACCTTTTTAAATAGATTACTACTTCATAATTAACACATATGCCATAGCCAGTCAAACATATTGAGAAAAATATAGATAAATGAAAAACTTACCTAACCTGTGATTTCAATGTTGAATGAGGTATAAACCCATTGAAGAATTCAATTAGGCGGCAAAGCCCTAGATGGATTTCATAGGAATAAGTCGTATGCTTTAGAACTACAAGAATAGGTAAGAACTTGATTGGTTTCATAATTAATCCATGTAGATTCATATTTTGAAGAGATTTTTAACTTCACAATTTGGTCCAACGGGTGATTACGACAACTTTTCATGAAGCTGGCATTCCTCAAGAAGGAATCGAGTATGTATAATTAATTTTGTTATAATTCCCTTTACTAATATTATTTGGTTTGTTTTTGGTGTTATTTCAGTTATGCCATTTTTGTCCAACTTCGTGTAAAAAATTGTGTAAATAATTAAGGATATAAAAGTTGATCAACGTTTGAGAGATATTTTGGTCGAACAAAATTTAACAAAAATTATTCATACTTTTATAATACGTCATAGATAGATGGGCCTTTATGCCAAAAATACTCTTTATCCAAACTATTTGGTCAAATACCCACAAGTGTTAAATCCTTTGCCAAATACCCACTTAATTCCACCTCACCACCAACTTTTCCAACTTAACAATTTCAGCCCCAACCTTTATAATAATTCCCTTTAACCCAATACTTCCAACTTAATAAATTCACCCACAAGTTTCTAATAATACACTTTGACCCACTCCATCATCCACCACTATATATATAAAAATAATATCTAGGTTTTCAAAAATATTAAAAAAAATAATTTCTAAAGCTAAAAATAGAAAGTGGTTATTTTTCCCACCAAAAAGCTCCGATTCCGACAACTTTTCCGGCGTTATTTTCTGGCGATCAACTGTAAATTAGTCCACAAACATCATAAGCTTGTCCATTGCATCCATTGTTACCCCATTTGTTTCCTATCTTCTCAAACACACTTTCCACCATTGTTAAAAAGCTTTAAATCACTCACATTACTCAAAACCACTTTAGAAAGTGCATTATAGCAGCTCAGGAGACTCCAAGTTCATTTCTTTATTCCATAAACCCAACAATCATTGATTACAAGCAATATTTGTAATTTTAAGTATTTGTACGGAAATCTGCACAGTCATCGACCCGTCCTCGCCAGTCATCGATCGTGCATACAACACGACATAGACCATAAGCATAATCTACCATCGACCGAAGCTTAATTCTAGAATGTCTATTTGCAGAATTTGTTTTGGTTTCTGGTAATTTCATGGGAGAATGGGTGGAGACTTCGAAACGTTGGAAATGGAGATCATTTAACAAGGTGACAATTCCCATTCCTGTTCGCCGCAATAGTTCGTACGACGAATTTGTTTCAAGCGTAATGCAGAGCGGAGATCTAGATTCACGCTGATCGATGTGGTGATTAGTTATGTAATGCATTCAAGGGAAAAGGTGAATTCTATGATCATAAATAGCGATGTACGTGTGCTGACGTACATAATGGATGCTGATGCAGATGGCTTTAGGCTAATTTTGAGGATAAATATGGTTGAGAGGTCCTTTGAAGGACTGCTGAATTCATCAGCATCCCCACCATGGCGCCCGGCAGTCAACGATGATTTGATCAATAACGATTTGAATGATTACGAGAACGATGTCGATGATATAATTAATATGAAAGATTATTCTATGCATATGGAAGACTTTTCATTGGACTTGCAAGATGATGAAGAAGACCGTGAAACAAAATCACAAGTAGGACGCTCCTTCACCGACGGAACTAATTTTTATTATGGTCAAATATTCACCGATAAAAATGAGCTGAAAATACAACTAGGAGCAGCAGCGGCAAGGCAGTCTTTTGATTATTATATGGAGAGGAACTGCAAAAAATTGATGAAGGCGCAATGCTTATCTTGTGGTTTTAGCTGGCTGTTGCGGGCAAAAAAGTATGACACCTCGGATAGATTTTGTATATACAAGTATGTCGGGATGCCACGTGCGACGTTAAAAACACCACCCGTAGGCACAAAAAAGTCTCATCCAAATTGATTGCTTCAGTATGCGTAAATCATTTTCGGGATGGTAAGGGTCCAAGCATAAGAGAAATTCAAAGAATTGTATTTAAGGAGTTGCATTGCAACGCAAGCTATTGGATATGTTGGAAAGGAGGTGTAATTGCAAAGAACATCATTCGCGGGACACCAAAGCACGGATATGCTTGCTTGCCGGCTTTTTTCCATATGGTGGAGTTATTGAATCCCGGGTCTTCTTACTCTATCATGGTAAAACGGATGGATGGATTGTTCGTTTACTACTTCTTAGCATTTGGAGCTTCCATACGAAGATTTGCCCACATAAGAAAGGTGATTGTCGTCGATGGAACACATTTGTATGGCAAGTATGGGGGCATTCTGCTGAGCGCCGTTGCACAGGACTCCAAAAATCATATATTTCCGATTGCCTTTTGTGTCATCGATAAAGAGAACGATGCTTCTTGGACCTTCTTCTTCCAGAAGCTGAAGTCTATCATAGAAGATGAACCAGATCTATGCGTCATCGCCTACAGGCACATTAGCATCGCCAATGCCTTCTCCCATATATACAGTCGTGCACATCACGGACTTTGCATGAAGTGCCTCGCTGAAAATCTTTGTGTAAATCAACACTGTGGAGAACATCTTTATCTATTCTATGCCACGGCAAAGGCTTATTCCTTTGATGATTTTAGTGATAATTTTGTGGAATTAAAGAGTAAATGCCCCGAGGTAGCTCATGTCCTTGAAAATGTGCTTGATTTTGAAAAATGAAGTAGAGCACATTTTTCAGGTCATAGGTACGACGTGATGACCATAAACATCGCCGAGTCGCTTAACTCAATTTTGATGGATGAACGGGAGTACCCCATGTCGTACATATTCAATTCAATTGCTAAAAAATTTGGTGAAAAGTTTAGGGAGCGGCATGCATTTGTCGGTGGTAAAGAGAACATATTTATGCCTTCTGCGGAAAGGATCCTAAGGGATAATAAGAGTGCGAGCGATTCCTTGTATGTGGGTAATCCAAATGGGGTTCTCGACGAGTATACGATGTTTGGAAACAGCATTACTACCAAGGTCAATCTCTTGGAGAGGAGCTGTTTTTGTCGAAAATTTGACTTAGTGAAAATATCGTGCGAACACGCAATGGCAGATTTGCGAGAAAAGTACGGCGATGGTGAACATTATGGTAACTCCATCTACGACTACTCTTCTCCAATTTATAAAGCTAAAAGTTACCTCCCCGCATACTCGAAAATAATTAACGTGGTTCCTCCGGAGGCTGAATGGACTGTGCCACAGGAATTGGTAGACACCATAATTTTTCCACCCCCGTACGATCCCAAACTCGAAAGGAAGAAAGTCAAACGCCCTAAGGGCGTCGGTGAGACATTCAAGTCCAAAAGGAGTAATAGGTGTTCAATATGCAAGAAATTCAAACACAAAAGAACCACGTGTAGAATGAGCATCAAATCATAAATAGGCTTTTCTCTAACTTCAGTTGTAAAGCTACTGTTTTGGGGGATGAATGTCCATTTCTGTAGATTTTAACGTTCAGTTGTTATCGACCTAAAGCTTTGTCTACGATAGACTATCTATAGTCCACGGTATATATAATATATCGTCTATAAAATATTATGTATTGATTATATTATTGCTGATCTAACACGTTATATTGGTCATTTTCCCGGTTTATCTCTCCAATCGATGCAATGAATCATTATTTCCCTTGTTTCCCGTTCCCATTTATTAAAAAGCTGCACAAAATGACTCTTTACGAGGAAAAACAACTACTATACGCATACAAAACGTTTTCTCTTGTCAGACACGTCGACCTACCATTAGGTGGATATATGAACGGACGCAATCTACAGGTCTATAAGTACAGACCCTCTTTCTACGCAACCCTTCAGTTTTTCCTAAACCAAAAATATCAAAAATTGTCTCTTCTTCTTCTTCTCCTTCTTCTTCACCCAAATAAAAAAAGTGCCTCCAAGAAGGATACCCCTGCACCCCATCAGACGTGTTCCTCCGAGGCACTACGACCTCCTCCTCCTAAGGAATGATTTGGACCAACTTTTCTACGGGCTGGGTCAAGACCGCATCTACCTGGAGCCAGAGCTCCGTCAAATTGCTCGTTTCTTGAGGGCAATTCTAGAAAGGCTAGGACTGAAAGGCCCTGACTACATGACCCCCCCCCCCCCCCCATCCCCATAATTTAGTTTAAATATTTTATTTTAGTATATATTTTTAAGTTTTTTTTTATTTGTTCATTGCTGAAGAAGCTTTCTTTGTAGGATCTTGTTAGAAGAAAGCTTCTTCCATTTTCCCCTTTTTGATGTAAATTTTATTATGTAATGCAATGAACAATTTTAATACAACTATGTTTCAGTTTCTTTTAACATTGTGTGTTTTCCATCTTTGTTCTGATCCCTTGTTTGAAATTCGAATCAAATATGTCTGCCTTTTCAAGTTACAGTATTGTGGCTTGACTAATTTCCTGAAGAGTAAAATCTAATGGTTAGATTTTATACAAAGTATTTCGTCGACTGTACATATTAGTCAATCGTAGACTACATGAATCGATGGACTATCGGGTAAATTAAAACAAATAATAACAGATTTTCCAAAAATAATTTAATTTTAAAAGATTTAAACAGATTATCACATGTTATGTGGCTGGTGGAAGAAAATAATTAAATTAAAAATAATTTAAATAGATAATCACACGTTTTAGGAATTATGAAAGACAATTATTAAATTAAAAAAATTTAAATAAATAATAGTAACATGTATTTTGGGCTGGTAGAAGAAAATAATTAAATATAATATGATTTAAATGGATAATCACATGTTTTGTGGCTGGTGGAAGAAAATAATTTAATTAAAAAGAATTTAAATAGATGATGTTGGACTGGTGGTGACACTTAATAGACCATCGTATATCATGCACTATGTCCTTCATCGATCAGTCTGGTATATCGTAAACTTTCATGTTTATTATCGCATCGACTGATATCATTATTATGCGTAGACCATGGTGATCTATGTACACAGTTATAGACCATCACTTGGATGTAGTTAAAAAATGATTAAATAAATTATAAATAAATGTGGTGTGGATTTCTACACATGTTAAGGAGTGTAAACAAGTCACATAATCATATTAGAGCTTAGACAAATTAGGGAGGGTGAATTAAGAAGTGTGTGTATGGGTAGTGGTTGAATGCTCAATATCGTAAGAGTAATGTTTCTCAAAGCACAAGTATGTATTGAGGATGATAAATGTTTTACCACTATCAATTGCACACACTCTTTTGATTTAGGGGTGGTGATGAAAGAAATATGTGGAATGTGTAGACATCAAATACAATACATATCCTATATACATACTTATGCTTTGTTTAAACATTACTCTTATGATATTAAGCATTCAACCACTACCCATCCACACATTTCTTAATTCACCCTCCCTAATTTGTCTAAGCTCTATTATGATTATGTGACTTGTTTACACTCTTTCTCATGTGTAGAAATCCACACCACATTTATTTATAATTTATTTAATCATTTTATAACTACATCCAAGTGATGGTCTATAACCTTGTACCTAGATCATCGTGGTCTACGCCTAATAATGATATTAATCGATGTGATAATAAACGTGTAAGTCTACGATAGACTATACTAATCGATGGATGACATAGTTCATGATCTACGACGGTCTATTAAGTGTCATCACTAGTCCAAGATCATCTATTTCAATCATTTTTAATGTAATTATTTTCTTCCACCGGCCCCAAAACATGTGATTATCCATTTAAATCATATTATATTTAATTATTTTCTTTCACCAGCCCCAAAATATGTTACTATTATCTATTTATTTATTTTTTTAATTTAATTATTCATTTTTTAACTACCTCCACGTGATGGTGTATAGATGTGTACATAGATCACGATAGTCTACGCATAATCAGGATATCAGTCGATGCACTAATAAAGGTGTAAGTCTATGGTAAACCATACAAATCGATGGCTGACATAGGTCATGATCCACGATAGTCTATTTAGTGTCACCACCAGTTCAAAAGAGAAAAATTACTTTTCCAACAGTAAAAAACGGCTACTTTTGTAAGACATCAGTGTGACCACTTTATTTTTACTCTATATATAAGGTGCACATCCCTCCTTATTTTATTTCATCAATTTTATTTTGGTTTTAAAAATTCTACAATGTCGCAAACATCTCAATCATCCAATTCTAAAAATACTCTAATTTGTCATTGTGGGAATGCGACTGTCTTGAAGACGTCACGCACGGATTCAAATCCAGGTCGTAAATTTTATAATTGTGCAATTGCAAAGGTGAGGTGTGCACATTTTTTTAAAAAGTTAAGTTAATGGTTATGTAATTATTTTTTTCCTAGGATAATGGCGCATGCTCGTTTTTCAAATGGCTTGATGAGCTATCACCTCCATCCAGTCCATCAACATTTATTCCGGGACTCGAGACATCAAATTTTCAAGGCTTGGCAAAATTTAATCTACTACAAAGGCTCAAACAATGCAAAAAAAATAAAGATTTTCTCATGACTTTGTTCAAAAAAGCCGAAGAACAGAGGGATCACTTTAAACTATTGCTACATGACACCCAAATAGAGAGGGATCAACTAAAACAAAAATTGGTTTTAGCCGAAGAAAGAGAGAATGTCCTAAAAATGATGTTATGTGCTATAATGCTAGTATTCGTTCTTTGGAAAAGTGTAACATGGATGTAGTGATATTGAATAAATAATAATAGTTCTACTTTTGTAAAATGTTAAATACTATTTTTGATAGAACCATAGTCGATTAAACAACACGTTAACTTAAATTCGACCAGCAGGGTAATGATAGACTATGCATACGGTATATGGAATATTAATTATGCATTCTATGATATCAAGCATACAATGTACCAACTATGACCACACCTTGCATATTCAAATTCCATGCCATAAATCAGTTTGATAAAAACAGATTCAACTCAGAATCATAACAAGTTTCATAAAATAAAAGAATAATTGTCATATCCTACCACCGGATCCTTCAAACTTCATATTTGTGAAATACAAAAAAAATTGTCATATCCTAACAACTCATCATTTAACAACAAATTAAACATCTTAGCATTTAAATATCTCTTTCCCTAAGTTTCTCATCAACACAAGTGTTACTGTTGATTTCATCAACAATGTCCATGACCACATCTGTTTGGATAACTTCAACTTCTTTTTTCTCAACAATTGCAGCTGCTTCTTCATTCTCACCTTTTTCTCTTTTTTTTTCAGCATGTGCATCAGCTGCTGCTTTTTCAGTTTCCTTTTCTTCCACACCTTCTTTTCTTACTTCACCTGCAGCAGCTGTTTCTTCCTCAGCTTCTTCTTTTCGTTCACCTGCTGCTTCTTGCTCAACTTCTTCTTTTTCAGCTTTGTCAGCTTCTTCTTCAACAGTTTTTTATTTTTCTACGCCTCTTTGTTCATCTGCTTCCGCTTCTTCTTCTTCTTCTAATATGTCACGCCTCAAATCCTATTGGGGCGGATTGGCACCCGTAACCGAGGAGGCCCGGGAGAACCATCTCATAACCTTATACTTCCCATGCATACCTCTATGAAAACCAGAAATTCAGATAGCATCACGTAGCATATAAAAGGAAATAATCACCTGTATAAGCTCGAGCACACATAAATATGTATATATAATACTTGGCCGTTGGAGCCATCACGTCTATTAACAAAACATCACCTTGATTGTACATTAGGTCTACAAAGTCTCTAGACAATACACAGAGTTTAAATAAGGTCGGGACACACCCACCATATAACTAACTTCTATACAATACAAAAAGTGACTGGATATGACACGGAAAGCCCCAAAGCAAACTGGAGCTCACTAAAAGCAGTTGGATATCCTGGCTCCTACTTGTACGATGTATGAGCTGAGGTACCTATGCCTGCAGCATGAAATGCAGGACCCCCGTGGGGGACGTCAGTACGAAATATGTACTGAGTATGTAAAGCTGTAGATAATCACATATGATATACGAGCTCAATAGAAATCAGAAACAAGTGAATAAATCGTAATAGGAGTGGACCACATTTAGTAAAACTTGTGACAACCTGTACATTGTATTTATTCAATCACTTTACCTTCATTCTTATCATCTTTGTAATCATTAATATACTGTACTGTGACCATTAGGCTGCCTCCAGTACATATCAACTGGGATCGACCCATGATAGGCTTATGCCCCTGGGATACCACCCATAAACACATAAATAGGGATCGACCCATGATAGTCTTATGCCCCTGGGATACCACCCGATAAGAGAGAACTTCCATCACTTAGTTCAATTAATCTTTGAGATTGTTATTTTGGTCGCCACCGCATTTTTGATACTTTGAAACAATGATACATCAATAAGAGACATATAAATAGACCATCAATGCAATAACAATGAAGTAAGAACTCATTGGCACATCAATGAAGTATTTTGGAGTCATCAATGCCATAACAATGAAGTAGGAACTTATTGGCATATCAATGAAACATTTTGGAGTCATTAATAGCACATGGATCTTGTTTGAGTAACCAGATACCTTCTGACATTCATTAGTGCAATAAATATGTAAGATTTGGAAAACAAGTAAGTATTGAAATGTCTTGACCTCTTGTATGGTGGAAACAAGTTCATTGGTAACGTAGGACATCATACAAAACCATTATGGATCACATGTTACTGAATAACTTTGGAAACTTTCTTAATAGAACAATTGTTCACTTTCATGCCAAATATATGGTATAGAGTAAGCTTTACATATCTGACTGTCAACCTTCAATACAAGTCCCAAATGGACTTCCCATCTTTTCGGATTACTTATCTACAATGAACCTATATAGCAATCTAGTATTAGAAACCAAATGTCACAATTCAATTATTTGAATTCACCAAACTAGTGGTTAAGTAGTAAGCCTTAATTACACCATAAAGGGTGTAACTTTAACCCTCTTATACTCTAATTACATTCACATGCCATGCATATTCATACAATATCCTCCAATATCAAGTTTGGATTTATTTATCCTTCCAACCAATCCATTAAACCAAATTGAGCCATAGACATAAATAATCATCAATTCAATAGTATATCACCATATCCACCTTCCATAACTCAATTACCATATCCACCTTCCATAACTCAATTACCATATCCACCTTCCAATATTCAATACAACCAAACCATGCAAAATAGTCCATAATTCTATTTTCATTACCTTTCAATAACAACCAATACATATAATCCTCTATCACACATATACATATGGAAAAGAACAAAGTCAAACAATATTCATACCTTAGAATTTACCTCTTGATTATGAAATCCTATTTGCACAAATAATAGGTGCCGTTCGAAGCTCTCGAGATGACAAACGCAGTTATCGGATTACTTTGGAATTTCTACGGTTGAATCAAAAGTAATTTAAAGGTCAAATTTCGCTAGGGTTTGTTCTTTCTCAATGATTGATGATGAAAATGAGTTTTTGAACTCATATACATGTATATATACACATATTCCAGTCCATAATATAAAAAGAAATGACCAAAATGCCTTTAAAATTTAAATAATGTCAGATCTGTCCTTTGGTGAACTATTTTGATAAGCTAAAGTAGATCGACCATAACTCTTTGCTCCGATATCGGATTTGGGTGAAATTGGTATCGTTGGAAGGATAATTCAAAGGAATTTCATTTCATATAAAGTAGGCCACCCAGTTCGTCCTATACAAGGATTTATGGTCGTTTGAAGTTGACCCTAAAAATCTGTTTTGATAGGTTGAAGTAAAACGAGTATAACTCCTTACTCAGGCGTTGGATTTAGATGAAACCAATTTCATTGGAAATAAAACTCAAAGATATTTCTTTTTATATGTTGAAAATCTAGCAGTTTATTATATTAAGGGAGTTATGATCGTTCGAAGTTGACCCAAAAATTCGGTTGGCCTCAGCAGTTTGTGTGCAGGAAATTTTCCTGCATATTTACTATTCCCAAATTTTCCGGCCACCATTTTATATTTTTGAACGTTCTTGATTATATCTGAAACCTATCCATTTTTGGAAATTTTTATATTGTTGGAAAGCTTATTCAATAACCTTCGCATAGAACCATCGACGGGTAAATTCTGGTATAAATAAAATAAAAAAAATTAATTCCATATAAATAAGACCAATACTCATACTTGAATACGCCAATACACGTACTTGAATATGGGGTGTTACATCCTTCCCTCCTTTAGGACATTCGTCCTCGAATGTTAGCGTAGTTATTCAACCGAAACAAGTTCAAGTCCATCGTTAATATTCACATCATCACATAAATACTTTGCATATATAAAAAAAACGTACTTGTTAATGTTCTAACTCCGTTTCTTGAACTTCCTCTTCATCTTTGAACAAATAAGGGTACTTAGATTTCATTGCTTCCTCAGCTTCCCATGTAATCTCTTCCCTTTGACGATTCCTCCAACGTACTTTCACAGATGCTATCTCTTTATTTCTCATCTTCTTAACTTGGCGATCTAGAATAGCAATAGGCATTTTCTCGTAGGTAAGATCTTCCGCAACTTGCACATCCTCAGTAGAAGTGATATGTGATGAATCTCTGATGCACTTTCGAAGCATTGACACATGAAATACCGGATGTACTGATGAGAGCTCTTGGGGTAGCTCTAATTCATATACAACTTGTCCAAACCTTCGAGTGATCTTACACGGGCCTATATAACGTGGACTCAAATTCCCTTTCTTGCCAAATCTCATTACCCCTTTCATTGGTAATACCTTAAAAAATACCCAATCACCTATAGAAAAATCTAGCCCTCTCCTTCTACTATCCGCATATGACTTGTGTCGACTTTGGGCTGTTTTCAGTCATTGCTGAATTACTTTAACCTTCTCTATGGCTTGATAAACAAGATCCGGTCCGAACAAAAGAGTTTCACCCCCTTCGAACCATACTATTGGTGATCTACACTTCCTTCCATATAAAGCTTCATATGGTGCCATTTTAATACTTGAATGATAGCGATTATTGTAGGCAAACTCAATAAGAGGTAAATGATCATCCCAGTTGCCCATAAAATCTATTACGCAAGCTCGTAGCATATCTTCAGGTGTTTGGATGGTACGTTCTTCTTGTCCATCTGTTTGAGAGTGAAAAGCTTACTCAACTTCACTTGTGTTCCCAAACACCTCTGAAAATACTTCCAAAAGTTTGCGGTAAATTGGGTTCCCCGATCTGATATAATAGAAATTGGCACTCCATGTAATCAGACTATCTCTTTAATGTACAGCTTCGCATACTCTTCAACTGTGTAAGTGGTCCTAACTGGTAGGAAATGTGCGGATTTGGTAAGCCTATCAAGAATCACCCATATAGAATCGAACTTCCAGGATGTACAAGGCAAACCAATAACGAAATCCATGTTAATCATGTCCCACTTCCAGCTTGGAAGATCAATGCATTGCATATAACCTCCAGGTTTTTGGTGCTCAACTTTAACTCTTTGACAATTTGGACATTCAGCTAAAAATTCTGCAATGCTCTTCTTCATGTCATTCCACCAATACATATCTTTCAAATCTTGATATATTTTGGTTGATCCTGGATGAATAGAATACCTTGAACAATGTGCCTCTATCATAATCTTCTTTCTTAGCCCTTCTACATGCACCACACAATTGGTTTTTGCAGTCAAGTACTCCTTCTTGCGTAAGCTCAAATGCCTTGGTCGCACCACTCTGAACGTTCTCCTTAAGCTGTAATAAAATAGGATCTGCACATTGCTTCTCTTTCACTTCAGCTACTAATGAAGATCCCACAACATTATGTACAATAAGCTTTTTATCCGAAGTTTCAAGAAGGCGAACTCCCAAACTAGCTACCTGGTGAAGATCTTTAATCATCCCTTTCCTTTCTATAGGCGCCATCATAGCTTTATGACTTATTGCATTAGCTACCACATTTGCTTTCCCTAGATGGTACAAGATATCAATATCATAGTCCTTTAATAGTGTAAGCCATCTCCGCTGCCTTAAATTTAGATCCTTCTGATTAAAAATATATTGCAAGCTCTTATGGTCAGTATATATATTAACATGAACCCCATTTAAGTAGTAGGGCCATATCTTTACAGCAAAAATAACTGCTGCCAGCTCAAGATCATGTGTTGGATAATTTTTATCATGTGGCCACAATTGTCTAGAAGCATATGCTATTACTTTACCATGCTGCATCAATACACATACTAAACCAATTCTGGAAGCATCACAATATACTGTATACCCTTCGATGCCTTCTGGAAGTACCAACACGCGTGTAGAAATGAACTTGTTCTTTAAATCTTAAAAACTCTGATCACAGGCATCATTCCATTGGAATTCGAATGCTTTATGGGCTAGCTTGGTTAAGGTTGCTGAAATGGAAGAAAAGCCTTCAACAAACCTTCTATAATAACGGCCAACCCAAGAAAACTATGAATCTCCATAGGCGTTGTGGGCCTTGGCTAGTTCTTCACAGCTTCTATCTTTTGAGCATCAACCTTTATCCCTTCACTAGTTACAATATGACCCAAAAATGTCACCGACTTTAACCAAAACTCACATTTAGAGAACTTTGCATAAAGCTTACAATCACGAAGAGTCTGCAATGCCTGTCGTAAGTGATTGGCATGGTCCTCTTCTGATCTAGAATAAACTAGAATATCATCTATAAAAACTATCACAAATACATCCAGGAATGGCTTAAACACCCTATTCATCAAATCCATAAAAGATGCGGGTGCATTTGTTAGCCCAAATGACATAACTAGAAACTCATAATGACCATACCGTGTTCGGAAAGCTGTCTTGGGTATATCCTTCTCTTTGACCCTCACTTGGTGGTAACCTGACCCCAAATCAATCTTAGAAAAGCACTTGGCACCCTGTAACTGATCAAATAAATCATCAATTCTTGGGAGAGGATATCTATTATTAATAGTCACCTTATTCAATTGCTGATAATCAATACACATCCTCAGCGAGCCATCCTTTTTACGCAAAAATAACACTGGTGCTCCCCAAGGGGACATACTAGGCCTTATGAATCCCTTCTCTAGCAAATCTTTCAATTGCTCTTTCAATTCTCGTAATTCTGCTGGGGCCATTCTATACGGAGGAATGAAGATTGGTTGGGTGCCTGGTATTACATCAATACCAAACTCTACTTCTTGTTCAGGAGGCAAACCTAGAAGATCTTCAGGAAATACATCAGAAAATTCATTTACCACCGGAATAGCGTGAAGAGTTGGTGGCTCCGCTTCTGTATCCCTTACTCTAACTAAATGATATATTTATCCCTTAGAAATAATTCTTCTTGCCTTAAAATAAGAAATAAATCTACCTCTTGGCACGACAATTTCAGCTTTCTATTCAAGGACTGATTTATTTGGAAAATGGAAATATACCTTTTTTGTGTAGCAATCAATTGTGGCATAACAAGACGCCAACCATTCCATACCCATTATAACATCAAAATCTACCATTTCTAACTCCACAAGATCAGCCATCGTATCATGACCACAAACAGTTACTATGCAGTTTTGGTAAACCCTTCTAGCTATAATAGATTCCCCAACCGGTATGGACACTTCAAATGGCTTAACTAATAGTTTGGGTATTCTTTTGAACTTTCCAGAAACCAATGGATTAACATAAGATAATGTAGAACCGGGATCAATTAAGGCATATACATTGAATAAAAAGATAGACAACGTACCCGTAACCACATCTGGGGAAGCCTCTAAATTCTGTTGATCCGCTAGAGCATACATACAATTTTAAGCCCCGCTAGAAATTATTGATCCTCTATCACCTCTAACATGACCCATTGGTTGTGCACCCCTTCCTGAAAAGGCATCGATGATGATGATGCAACAAATGACCCCGTAGGTCGCGCCATACCCCTTATGCCCCTTCGTGTACATTCTCTCATCATATGCCCCGACATACCGCACCAAAAGCAAACATTGGTCCCCAGCTGATATGCGACCAAATGATACCTTCCATATTTATTGCATGGCTCTCGAGGAGGTCTCGATTGGCTCATATTACCTTGCCTTTGGTACCCCACTGTCCACGAACTCTGACTCTCACTTCTGTGCCCAAATTGATTTCCTCTGGACCCTTGGAACTGTGGTAGGTCACTAGCTGCAGAATAAGAAGATAATGTCCTAGGTGGTCTAGCAGAAAATTGTGGTCTGAACCCTCCTTGGGATGCCATGAACTGCCCTGTAGAGCTGGCCCTCTTGGAATATCCTCTTTCTAATTCCTGTGTTCTTCTCCTCTGCCTCTGATCTTTTATTTTCTATGCAAAAGCTTGGATCCTCACTATGTCCATATCTTTGTTCAAAGCAGCAATAGTATAATCTCTAACCAGATATAGATCCAGCCTATCCACATATTGATGAACTCTGTCATCCATAGTAGCTACAACATTAGGAGCATATCTCAACAGGGAATTAAATCAGAGACTGTACTCCCTCACGCTCATATTCCTTTGACGATGATTTAAAAACTGATCTACACGGGCCTGATAAATCTCGAATGGAAGATAATGATCAAGAAATGCCTCTTTGACCTCTTTCCAAGTAGCTGAGGGTGCATCAATACCCCTAGATCATTTCCAATCCTCGTACCAATATATAGCCTCCCCTTTGAATCTATACACCGCTAACTTCACTGTCTCTGTACTCGTTACATACATAACATCTAAGGCCCTTTGAATTTGATTAATAAAGTCCTGTGGGTCCTTGTTAAGATCTGATCCAGTAAAAGTAGGAGGATCCATCTTAAGAAAATCCTATGTTCGAAGGCTAACCATCTTATCTGTACCACTAGGACCCGTGGTAGGAATGGCTTGCCCTTGAGCTTGCCCAACAACTATACGAATCAAAAGTTGCACTGCATTTCTAAGATCTTGATCAACAGCATTAATAGGTGGCTCTGGGGATATAGTTCTTCTCCCCCATATTTCTTCCGGAGTGGAAGAAGTTTCTAATGCATGCTCAACTGGAGTCTCACTTTGATTAGCTGGTATAGTGGGTGACTTACTAGTCCCCTCTCCGGCAGCCACATCTACTTGTTTACCGGTATTCTTGCTTCTAGTAACCGGCATTATTACTATAATAAGAGAAACAAACGGATTCAATGGTCAATTATGACTACATATACAATATAGGTTCTATCGCATGATCTAAGATATGAAGAAAAAGAAACAATTCCTAAATGTCCATAGCCTCCTGTTTATAGATGCGGTGCACGACACATCGATAAATAAGACTCTACATAGACACGGCTTTGTAGAATCACTAGGACGAACTTCTCTGATACCAATATTGTCACGCCTCAAATCCTATTGGGGCGTACTGACACCCGTAACCGAGGAGGCCTGGGAGAACCAGCTCATAACCTTATACTTCCCATGCATACCTCTATGAAAACCAGAAATTCAGATAGCATCATGTCGCATATAAAAGGAAATAATCACCTGTATAAGCTCGAGCACACATATATATGTATATATAATACTTGGCCGTTGGAGCCATCACGTCTATTAACAAAACACCACCTTGACTGTACATTAGGTCTACAAAGCCTCTAGACAATACACAGAGTTTAACTAAGGTCGGGACACACCCACCATATAACTAACTTCTATACAATACCAAAAGTGACTGGATATGACACGGAGAGCCCCAAAGCAAACTGGAGCTCACTAAAAGTAGCTGGATATCCTGGCTCCTACTTGTGCGATGTATGAGCTGAGGTACCTATGCCTGCAGCATGAAATACAGGACCTCCGTGGGGGGCGTCAGTACGAAATATGTACTGAGTATGTAAAGCTGTAGATAATCACATATGATACAGGAGCTCAATAGAAATCAGAAACAAGTGAATAAATCATAATAGGAGTGGACCACACTTACTAGAACTTGTGACAACCTGTACATTGTATTTATTCAATCACTTTACCTTCGTTCTTATCATCTTTGTAATCATTACTGTACTGTACTGTGACCACTAGGCTGCCTCCAGTACATATCAACTGGGATCGACCCATGATAGGCTTATGCCCCTGGGATACCACCCATAAACACATAAATAGGGATCGACCCATGATAGGCTTATGCCCCTGGGATACCACCCGATAAGAGAGAACTTCCATCACTTAGTTCAATTAATCTTTGAGATTGTTATTTCGGTCACCACCGCATTTTTGATACTTTGAAACAATGATACATCAATAAGAGACATATAAATAGACCATCAATTCAATAACAATGAAGTAAGAACTCATTGGCACATCAATGAAGTGTTTTGGAGTCATCAATGCCATAAAAATGAAGTAGGAACTTATTGGTATATCAATGAAACGTTTTGGAGTCATTAATAGCACATGGATCTTGTTTGAGTAACCGGATACCTTCTAAATTTCATTAGTGCAATAAACATGTAAGATTTGGAAAACAAGTAAGTATTGAAATGTCTTGACATCTTGTATGGTGGAAACAAGTTCATTGGTAACATAGGACATCATACAAAACCATTATGGATCACATGTTACTAAATAACTTTGGAAACTTTCTTAATAGAACAATTGTTCACTTTCATGCCAAATATATGGTATAGAGTATGCTTTACATACCTGACTGTCAACCTTCAATACTAGTCCCAAATGGACTTCCCGTCTTTTCGGATTACTTATCTACAATGAACATATATAGCAATCTAGTATTAGCAACCAAATGTCACAATTCAATTATTTGAATTCACCAAATTAGTGGTTAAGTAGTAAGCCTTAATTACACCATAAAGGGTGTAACTTTAATCCTCTTATACTCTAATTACATTCACATGTCATGCATATTCATACAACATCCTCCAATATCAAGTTTGGATTCATTTATCCTTCCAACCAATCCATTAAACCAAATTGAGCCATAGACATAAATAATCATCAATTCAATAGTATATCACCATATCCACCTTCCATAAATCAATTACCATATCCACCTTCACAATTCAATACAACTAAACCATGAAAAATAGTCCATAACCCTATTTTCATCACCTTTCAATAACAACCAATACATATAATCCTCTATCACACATATACATATGGAAAAAAACAAAGGCAAATAACATTCATAACTTAGAATTCACCTCTTGATTATGAAATCCTATTTGCACAAATAATAGGTGCCGTTCGAAGCTCTCGAGATAACAAATGCAGCTATCAAATTACTTTGGAATTTCTACGGTTGAATCAAAAGTAATTTAAAGGTCAAATTTGGCTAGGGTTTCTTCCTCAATGATTGATGATGAAAATGAGTTTTTGAACTCATATAAATGTATATATACACATATTTCCGTCCATAATATAATAGGAAATGACAAAAATGCCTTTAAAATTTAAATAATGTCAAATCTGTCCTTTGGTGGACTATTTTGATAAGCTAAAGTAGATCGACCATAACTCTTTGCTACGATATCGGATTTGGGTGAAATTGGTATATTTGGAAGGATAATTCAAAGAGATTTCATTTCATATGAAGTAGGCCACCCAGTTCGTCCTATACAAGGAGTTATGGTCGTTTGAAGTTGACCCTAAAAATCTGTTTTGATAGGCTGAAGTAAAACGAGTATAACTCCTTACTCAGACGTTGGATTTGGATGAAACCAATTGCATTGGAAATAAGACTTAAAGATATTTCTTTTCATAGGTTGCAACTCTCCCAGTTAATTATATTAAGGGAGTTATGATCGTTTGAAGTTGACCCAAAAATTCGGCTGGCCTCAGTAGTTTGTGTGCAGGAAATTTTCCTGCACATTTACTATTCTCAACTATCCAGGCCACCGTTTTATAGTTTCGAACGTACTCGATTATATCCGAAACCTATTCATTTTTGGAAATATTTATATCGTTGGAAAGCTTATTCAATAACCTTCGCATGGAACCATCGACGGGCAAATTCCGGTATAAATAAAATAAAAAAAATTAATTCCATATAAATAAGACCAATACACGTACTTGAATACGGGGTGTTACATGCTGCTACTTTTCTACCTTCTTCTTGGCTCTTATCTTCTTCACCATCCTTCTTTTCTTCTTCTATTTCCTCTTCTGCCACAACAGCGGCCAACTCATCCATTTTGCTCTTTTTTTCTCTTTCTTCATTCCTCTCTGATTCATGCACATGCGCTATTTCATAATATTACAAAGTGTTACTGATATTCAAAGCTGAATATCCATTAACAACATCAATTAATGAATAATTTTACCTCGCTCATATTGTCGCTCATCATTTTTTTTTTCTTCATTCTTTTCTCTTTGATATAGGCAGCAATATCCAACACCGCTTTCTCGAGCGCAGCCACACGCTTATGAAGATCCTCGGGAAATGAGGTTCCTGCTGCATCTTTGGAGGTGCTCGGAGAATCATCATCACCAACGCGTACTCCAACGGGGTTACCACCCAAATCCCCGTCATCATCACTGTCCTCATTTGAAGTGAGGACAGTCACCCCTTCTAACTCTTTCTTCAAGCCATCGAGGACGTTATTCTTTACCTCGTCCGTATATGGCTCAAACGTAATCATGTAATCCATCTTTGTTTCACGAACAGTAGGAATGATGTACGGGTACACGTTCTACCAAATATCAATTAACAATTACATAACATTCGATAAAACGGTACTATTATTGCATTATAGCAAATAAGTTCATACATCGGTAACTTTTCCTTTATACTTGAATGGGTAGCCTTCGATTATCTTGTCGCTATTTGAAGTGTGCCATCTGAGGATGCGGGGGATGGGTAAGGGCTCATCGATTGATTTTTCAGCAAATTCTCCAAGATGAGGAAAGGCCTCATAGATCCAAATGTAAGCAGTACAACAGTGAAAAAAATAACTATGAGTCTATGACATAGTATAAATAAAATGATAATCTACAATAAACTCACTAAAGGGTTTATGGTAGATACCATGAATGCCCAGAGAAATCCGAATAGAGCGTAGGATGCCTTCTGCTTCTTATCAAATACTTTCTTCTGCTTCTTCAGATCGTTTTTCTTCTTCGTCAGATAGTCCATGGTCAGTTGAAATGTCTCTTTCCCCCACGGATAGTTCTCGAAGAAACTCAAAGAGTCGACCATTCGAATCAGTTTTGTGTCGACAACCTTCGTCGAATCTTTCGCAAGCAATATGGTGTGCAAGAACCACAGTAGACAACACTTGAAATTCTGGTCCTCGTTCAGCTTTTTTCCTCTGATCAGGTGTAACAAGTTGGCCGTCGTGATGCTTTTATTTTTTGTCACCTTAAAACAAAAATTGTCCTCCTTTGCTAACACCTTCTTCATTTTTGATTCACTGGGGTATGATGAGCAGTTCAGCCCCATGATCAAACAAAACTCTTTCAAGCCAAAACAGGCAGGCTTGTTGTTAACGCAGAACCACATCTCATGACGCATCTTATCGTTCTTAACGCATCGCAACAGTAAATAATGGACCAACTGCCCATTGAACTTGAGATGTTCCGGCAGGTTTGTCAGGTGTCCAAAATAGGATCGCTTGAATCTTTTCTTCAATTCTTAGTCGACAAGAATTTGGTTAAATTCTCGATAAGTATCAATTCTTGACCTGACCGATATCTTTGTCGGAAAAGATCCGACCTCGTCAATTATTGTTCGAAGGTCATACCGCTCCACGGAAATGCACCTTGAAAGATATGGCACGGATAACGAATCATTATCCCCATCATCACTATTACTCCCACTTCCCTCGCACTCTTCACTGTCACCACTGACACTCCGCTTGGCAACATCTTCACTAGAATCGACGTAGTCGCTTATGTCCTTTAACTCTGAAGCTGATTCGGACACCGACTCTTCAATTTTCTTTCTTTTTGATACTTTGTCAACTGCCGCAACTCTTTTTTTTCTACTACTACCAGCGGTATCGTCTTTCTATCTAGGAATAACATTTTTCTACCCATTTTCAACACAGTCTACACCTAAAGAACAAATCTTTCATTTTCAGTTCATAGACCACAAGTCTATCAACAAAAATAACTCAATGATCAAATGAAACCCCCCCCCCCCCCCCCCCTTCCAAAAAAAAATAACAAACACCCCACCATTAAACAGTTCACTACACAAACATACAATAATTGAACCAAAATCGAACATGTAAAATATCAAAACACAACAATTGCTAAAAATCAAACTAGTGCACCTAATGAAACTAATTAGCTATTAATATTTCAATTTTCACTATTTCAGCAATCATGTTTTAAAAAAATTTCATACGTCTAAAAATTGAAATATATCTAGGGCATTCTCATTTCATAGACCACGAGTCTACGAATAGACCGCGGGTCTACGGACAGAAACAGGACGTTGTTCAAATCAAAATGCCAAAATAACTCTTCAAACAACAATTATATCACCATTCAACACTTTGTTGCTAAAAAAACACGATTAAATTAAAACACCAAATTCGAAAGAAAAAATCCTACATCACTACCAATCGATTAGCAAAAAGAAAAACCATTTAAATGGATCTAGAAATGATCGAAACTCGATTTTAACTAACCTTGTGAAGCAACAACGCCCCTGCCTACTTTTTTATTGAAAGGGTAAGTTTTCACTTTAATTTTGGAATCGCAGTAGTATTTCATTTGCAGCATATTTGCTGTTGCTTCTTGAGAATGTGGAGCCTTCGAATTTTTATAGCGTAGTATTTGAAATTTCTGTTAGATAATTTTGGTTTTCCATTATTAATAATATTATCATGGACAATTGATTTGATATGATTCAATATATTTGTGTTCTATTTTGATATTTAGCGATATGGTAAATTCATAATCATAGTTTGTTTAATTTTAATTTTTCAACTTTTATATATGTACTCATACAGTAGAAGAATTATGACTATAATTTTTATTTTTTTGAAAAAAAACATCTCAATCAATCAATTAGAAACAATATTTTACTCAAGATAGACAGCCAAAATTTTAACGTCTAAATATTTACTTTTGTACTAATATTTTGTCCATTCTTTAGTTGTTATATTTTTTTCTGAGTCAAGTGATACAAACTTTGACTAACATTTTAAGATATATTTTTTTAGTCATATTGATTTTTTCTTTTACAATTTACACTTTTCATATAGTTTTTGAATATCAAAATTTTAATTTTTAAATATTGAATTTATCTAATCTAATTTAATATTGAAAACTAGTCAAATTAACTCGAGAAAACAAAATATAACAACCAAAAAGGGAAGGAAGGAGTATGTTTTATGCTGCACGTGTTCGCACAATATGATAAATAAGAGATATTTTTCAATTAGTGTGTAGTTTCTACATTTTATTTTTTAAATCTGATTTCAACTTGACACATTTTTTTCAAATAAAAAATAAAGAAGACTTCTGAATTTTGTGATCTTAAAATAAAATTCGTAGAATATATCAAAATATTCTTTAAGCCAGTTAATAGGGCCGGGCCGGGTCAACCTGGAATCAGCCCGTCACTTTTAATCGGTTTGTGGGCCGGTCCAGTTCCGGGCCCAACAGAAATTTTTAAGAAAAAACCCGGGACCGACCCATTACACGTAACCCGGTCCAACCCGGTCAAAATCGGTCAAAAATCTGATCAAAATAAATTAAAAAAATTTAAAAAAAATTTTCTCCAATATACGCTACATATACCCACCTATATACATTTTAAATACGTTAAACAATATACACACAATATATATACACTATATATATAGTATATACTACAATAAAATTTAAAAAACATATACACATGTAATCATGTATACGACTATACGTTAGTTAAATATATATACTACTTTAAATAAAACATATACTATACGATATATACTACAATATATATACTAATTTATAAAACATATACACATGTATACCTTAAATATATACTACTTTAGAGTCTATAGAAAATATATACACATATATACGTACTATTTAATTATCAATATATGTACTATTTTAAATAAAACATATACTACAAGATATATACTACAATATATATACTAATTTATAAAACATATGTGTATATATGATTATATGTTTGTTATGTTTAATTGTTTATTACTTAGTGAAAAGTAAAGTTTGATAGTAAATTAGTAATATATTAAAATTAAGTATTTAATTTAAACTAGAAATTCAATTTAAATCATTAAATGAAAAAAATTACAGAGTAAGGAGTGAATGAATGTTATATTTTATTGATTGCAAAATGATTCAAAATTTATAATGTACATGAATGAAAAATCTACAAAGTTTTCATCATTTTTTCCAACTCATCCAGTTAACATCAACGAGAACTAGCATAGGATAGTCAAAATCAATGGGGGCAAAACCATGCATTAGACTTGATTGTGCTGAGTTCTCCCTTGAAGTCATGATTTCTTCAAGATTCTATTTGTCTTTTGACTCCACCTCTATTCCGTGATTTTTTCGTTCTAATCTAATCCAATATCTAAGGTAAACTAGAACATTCATAGCATTGCTTCTCAATGAGTGTCAGTTGTCTCCAAGTTGTTGTCGTCCCTGACTAAAAGCGCTCTCCGATGTAACGGTTGACATTGGAACATTCAATATATCTCTAGCTAATCTTGAAAGCATAGGATATTGTGTTTCATTATTCTTCCACAAATCCAACATGTTGATTCTTCGTCTACGATCCTCTATCGGCGTTCGAAGATTATACTTAAGCTCTTCCCGAGAAACTGTTATGTAAGTTCCCTCCTCAAAACTGTTCCAAACATTTAAATCATAAAAGTGATCAGGAAAACCACTATGTGCCAGCCTTTTAGAAGATAATGGCTCTTCGGGAGGATGAGGAACGACAGTTGGAGTGATATTTGTCTGTACAACTAAATCAAGTAAAGTAGCATAATGGTTATATAATTTATCTATGTAAATGTTTGCATCACTCATAGCCGTATACAAATCTGGTTCTTGTTCTTCATCATCAGAATCATTGTTAGTATTTATCTCTAAGTTAGAATAAATAAGAGTACTAAAGTGGCACATAGTATTAAGTTTCATACACGGATTTAGTATATCACCAACCAAGTAAATAAGGGGAATCAAAAAAAAATATTTTTTAAATTTTGCAAACATAGCACCAACAGCTTCTTTGTAATCTTCTTTATTCTTATATTCTTTGAGCAAAACAGAAATATCGGCTATATATGCTAAAATATTACAAATAGTAGGATAATAAGCACTGGAAAATTCAACCATAGCTATACAAAATTTTTTCAAAAACTTAACAAGAGCATCAACTACAGCCCAATCAGAATCATGTAGCATGCATTCAATCGAATCAACAAATGAACCACAATGTTGGTTAAAGTTAGTGTAATAGGAACTCTATAAGCATGACAAGTTTTTAAATAATCATATGTAGCATTCCATCTAATATCACATTCTTCAAACATCAATATCGGTCTAAGTCCATTTTCTTGACATTTAACTTTAAATTCTCTAATTCTTTTTCTTCGATTATTTCCTTGAATTGAAGCCAACAGCAAGCCGGACTTTTTCAATATAAAGCTCAAAAAATTTAAGATCATCTCTTACAATTAAATTATATATATGACAAACATACTTAACATGAAATATTTCAGTAAACGGCGGAGAGAGACTAACTTTTAACTTTGTAATGGCAGTCTTGTTGTTAGAAGCATTATCAAAAGCAATACATAAGAATTTTTTTTCAATACCACAAATTTTGCAACTTTACTAATCGAATCAATAATAAATTCTCCAGTATGTCTACGATCTTCATTATACAAAAAAGCTAGAATACATTTTTGCATAATAAAATTACTATCTATCCAGTGAAAAGTAATGATTAAATAATTATTTTTATTAACAGCACGGTCAAGATCAGAAGTTAAAGCCATTCTACATTGAATATTTTTTAACAATGTAGATAAATAAAAAAAATATTATGAATGAAGTCTAAAAATATCAGCCCGACAAGTACTTCTAGGAATACCATTAAACATAGGATTATAAATTGCTTGAATATAATGAATAAAAACATCCGAAGAAGAAAAACTGAAAGGTAAACAACCCATAACTACCATTTTTGTTATTTCTTCCCGGCCCCTCAATTTATTATAAGTCTTAATTACCTGATCGGTTGCTGGGTCCATTCTAGTTTGTGTTGGCCTACCAACAGCCTCACCACCTTTTGTAATAAATAACTCTATTTGGTGATTCTCTCTTATATGTCTCATTAATGTACCCGTACCCCCTTGATTGCTTCCTCTTTTATGCTTATATATTTATTGACAAATATTGCATTGCACCTTAGTTTCTCCTTATATATGTCTAAAAAATTCCCATGCAATATTAGTTGGTCTATGAGCTCTTGGGGCATGGAGAGGACGATAAACCGATTCAGATCTAACAGTAGCATTTCATACTGCAGGTGTCTCACCAATATTTTTATCATCTTTATCTAAATTAACTGCATCTACTTCATTTTCTTCTTCTATACCTAATTTTTCTAAGCTTTTGCATAATTCATATCGTGAGCATCTACACCTACTTCTTCCTCAAAAGGTTGACTAAGCGGTACCGGAGGCACACAGGTATATCTACTACTTGAACTACCTCTACCTCCAATAATTCACTTTTTACTACCATTACCACTTCTGAGAGAAATGTTTTTGACACTTTTATCAAGGTTTCTTAATTTATCTATAATAAAAATCAAACTAAAATAAATTCAAAACACACAAAAATAATAAAATTAAATATTCAATAATTAATAGACTAATTAAAAATTAAAAGTAAGAGATGGAACGATAATACCAAATTTTGAAAGTATCCGAAAGTTGCGACTCTAGAAAACTTCCACTCGTATTTGTAATTACAAAATTAAAAAATAAAATTGAGCACTTTAGTCTTTAGGAGATATGTAGAATATTTGAGAATTGAGATTTAAGAGAATAAAAATTGTATAGAAAATAATTTAAAAGTGTAGGGTATTTATAGAAATTTTTTTGAGTTTTAAAAAATATTTTAAATTATTTTTTTTTTCTAAAAAGGGCCAAGTAGCCCTTTTTGGCTCAAAATGGCCATATAGCCGTTGGGCCCAATGACTACTTTGGCCCAAACGGTCAAAATTTGAATTTTTTTTCTTAAAAAAAAAAAAGTAAACTGGGTCGGGCCGGGTCGGTTAACCGGCAGGCCTGGATCGGGTTAACTGAGCCAAAAAAAAAATTAGCCTAGCCCAGGACTGGAAGCCCTACAGCCCGGGGGCTGGCCAGATCGGGTCGGGTCAAACCGGCCCATTTGACACCCTTAATATTCTTTAATCTCGTAGTCTTAAAGATATTACGTCTAATGACCCTCCAGGTTATTTTCAGTTTTTTCATACTTGTTTGTGTTTAAAGCTTTTCTATAGTTGTCTCAAGTCATTTTATGACTTGTTGGGACTAACAATTCAGTTCTCGAGAAATTCTTTGGTTTTCTATGCCAGTTTTCCTACTTTGGAGCTTTTAAAGTTGAGAAAGTGGTCTCCAACCAAACTTCAGGTAAACGACCTCGGATGAT
Organism: Capsicum annuum; assembly: GCF_002878395.1. Lineage (NCBI taxonomy): Eukaryota > Viridiplantae > Streptophyta > Magnoliopsida > Solanales > Solanaceae > Capsicum > Capsicum annuum. Next base: position 29,558,518 of record NC_061115.1, on the reverse strand, counting down.
AATTTCAGCAGTTTTGTTAGCTCCAAAATATGAATTTTAAGTTAGGGAGACCTTTGATTCAGGTACCGAGGCTTCCAGGCTCATTTTGAGCTATTGATTAGAATTCGATAAAATTAAAACAGACTGTGGGACCCACTTTTTGTTGAAATAACCTCTATTGAAAATTTTGATGGTTTCACTTAATCCGAAATGTCAAATTTTGTGTGGTAGAAAGTTTAGTTGCGTTCACGGGGTTCGAAACGAATCCTAAGGACCCATTTGGAGACTTGAAATTTAGCCAAAGTTGTTGGTGCATTAGCACATGGCGTAGGCATGTCCTTCATCGCTATCACGAGGGTCTGTGGACCTTAGTCATCGCTATTGCGAGCCTGAGGCCCATGACCATGATGAAGGAGTGTTGTGGGACTGGGCCAGCTTGTACATCGTGATCACGTGTTTAGGATCTTTGGTTGTGAACACAAAGTATTTGCAGACAAAGAAGTAGACAATAAGATAAAATTTTGATCTGACCATTATTCAAAAGGGAGACAAAGAAGGACCGAGTGCCACTGAGTCTTGATTTAGGATATCCTACTTGCCCAAGTTATGAGGGAATCAAGTCACAGGTATTTTAAAGGGTTGGAAAGAGAAGGACTATATTGAGTTGGAGAGTCGAGTGAGGTCCTGTTGAGGTTCCGGTTTGCGACTCTTTCATTACATCAGAAATCAAAATTACAAGTTAAAAAGATGAATGAAATTACAAAAGTCCTATTTCTGCAGCATTTCTTGATTCTTGTCTTGGTTCTCTGATGCTTTCAAAAGTGACAAAACATTTGATCTTTTTCGGGTTGACTTGATAATAGATTCTTTCTCTATACAAAATTTGGTATTGGAGATGAACTTGAAAATCGACCATGTTCTTTTATGTGGGACATCTGAACTTTGAACTTGAACTTAAAAATCTTTACCCTATTCTTCAGCCTGGCTCCTGACTTACAATTTCTTCACCTTGTTACTTGGTTTTCCATTTCTTCACCCTGTTCTCCGAGCGGGCTCCTGAATTGTGATCTCTTTCAATATGACGACTTTCAATTTCATCACCCTGTTCTCCAGACGGGCTCTTGAAATTACATCAAAATTAGAAAGAAAATTATCCCAAACAAAGATTATGATATAGAGATTCACCTTTTAAAAATAAAGTCCCATTTTTCAAGAGGATCCTAAAATAATATATCCATTAACATGATTATTTTGCCCAGTTTATCATCAGAAATTTTTTGTGGGTGTCAAACCCAATCACAATTACTTGCAAAATGCATAATGCAATAATGATTCAAGACTCTGATCTATGAATTCATCTCTTGAGGATAAGGATACGTGTCTCCTAGGGTTACATGGAAGGACTCGACTAGAAAGTGTGGCTTCTAGGAATCAAGACTTAAGCAAGGAAGTGTGTCTCCTAAGGATCAAGAGTAGAAAGTGTATTTTATAGGATTCAAGGCTTAAGCAAGGAAGTGAGTCTCCTAAGGGTCAAGTGGAATGACTTGACTAGAAAGTTCATTTGCTAGGAGTCAAGGCTTAAGTTAGGAAGTGAACCATCTAACAAGCAAAACTTGAATACCAACAAAGAAGTGTGTCTCCTAAGGGTCAAGTGGAATGACTCGACTAGAAAGTACATTTTCTATGAGTCAAGGCTTAAGTTAGGAAGTGAACCACCTAACAAGCAAAACTTGAATACCAACAAGGAAGTGTATCTCCTAAGGGTCAAGTGGAATAACTCGACTAGAAAGTTCATTTTCTAAGAATCAAGGCTTAAGTTAGGAAGTGAACCACCTAGCAAACGAAACTTGAATACTAACAAGAAAGTGTCTTCTTACAAATGCCACTTGAATTTTCCAGACAAGAAAATGCGTATCCTTACAAATGTTGCTTGAATTACCCAAACAAAGATATGCGTCTCCTTACAAATGTCACTTAAATTACTCAGACAAGGAAATGTGTCTCCTTACAGATGTCGCTTGAATTACCCAAACAAGAAAATGCGTCTCCTTACAAATGCCACTTAAATTAACCAAACAAGAAAATGTGTCTCCTTACAAATGTCGCTTGAATTATCCAAACAAGGATATACGTCTCCTTACAAATGCCACTTAAATTACCCAAAAAAGGAAATGTGTCTCCTTACAAATATTGCTTGAATTACCCAAACAAGGAAATGCGTATCCTTAAAAATGCCACTTAAATTACCCAGACAAGGAAATACTTCACCTTACAAATAAAACTTGAATTACCCAAACAAGAAAATACGTCACCTTACAAATAAAACTTGAATTACCCAAACAAGGAAATGCTTCTCCTTATAAATGTCACTTAAATTACCTAGACAAGGAAATGCGTCACCTTAAAAAATGACGCTACAAGGAAATACTTTCCCTAAAGATTAAATGGAAGGAATCAACTAGAAAGTGCAGCTTCTAGGAGTGAAAGTTCAATTTAGAAAGTGCATCACCTAATAAATGAACCTGAATTACCCAATCAAGAAAGTGTGTCTCCTAGAGATATTGGATTGTGAGTTTACCATGGTTTTGATTACCAAATTTGTGTAGCAATACTGGCTCTTGCATTCATAAAAGTGAGGTAATGTGCCTTTTGATATTTCAGGCTCTGAAGTCCTTGATTTGAAGGTAACACGTGTTCCTGTTTCATACAAAAAAACTTGTAAGTTTAAAAAATATGGTGGCTGATTTGTGGCTTTAGATTTTGCGGGAATCGCTCTTTCACTTGTGACCTTTAATCTTGCTTCCAATCATTAGCATATGTCATTGACTTGCTAGACCATTGATCCAAACTCAGATTATTAAGAGTGACTCTAAAACAAACATAATATCTCTGTTTTTGCTATGTTCCTCAGATAAATCCTTTGAAACTTTATATTTCAATGAGTTCCCAAACTTGTCCATTGACAAAATTTTCTGCATGCTTTTTTCTGACTTACAATCATGCTTCTTCCATGTGTTGGCCTTTTGCCTTGCTTTGTGCAATTAAAGAAGTTGGTAGCCAGTTTTAAAATCTTTTCTCACTTGCTTTGACGTTGATTTGACTCAAAGACACAAGAAAATTACTTTTCATTTGAATAACTAACTCAATAAAATAAAAATAAAAATAAAAATATAAAAAAGAAAGAACAGACAATGAATGTTCCCACTGAAATAGAGAAAAGAAAAAATTATCTAAAAGTGACAGTCAACTCTAATATTATGATATGCATTTTAGATTAAGCTTCTTGGTCTTTCTTTTCAAACTTTCACCAATTATTGTTGAGTTAATGACCCTAAAATTGAGTTACTTCCTTGGGCCAATCGCATTCAGAGACCTCATTCGACTGGTGACGCCTTGAAGGGTTTCACCAACAAGCTTCTCTCATTTTTTCTCTCTACTCACCATTGCCCTATGGTGTCCGTAAGGGTTTTCACCAATGAGAATCTCATATTTTCATTTCTCTCAACTCAGAATCATCTTACGGTGCCCATGAAGGTTTTCACCAATAAGACTCTCTTATTTCATTTCTTTCCTGATTCCTTATGCTAAGGAAAACAAGTAGTTCCCAAAATGCATCATCATATTCATTGCATGCTTAGCCTTAACATTCTCAAAGATTGATCCGAAGGTCTTTCTTTGATTGTAACTTGAATTTTGGATAAGGTTAGAAAAAAAAATGGATGAGGCCTAAATAAAACTTAAACTGAGGTAGGACTTACAACCTTTGGAATCGACTCAAACAATGGAAATTAACCCATGCACCTGTTATTTAACTGAGTAATTTAGAATTGTTTATTTGGTTGGACCGAACCCAGAGTAGCATTGCCTACGTATATCACCCTTGAAAGAGGAGAATTAGGTCAAATGTAGTTTCAGCTACTTATTATTTTCTCTTTTTCTTTCTTTCTTTTTTCTTTGTTTTTTTCTTTTTTTTATTAACTCTTTTTCTTTTTGAGACTTTTCTGACTCTATTTTTCTTGACAATTTTCTTTTTTTTCTTTTTGCACACATTTTTTGAAACTTTTTGACTCTATTCTTTTGCTCGATCCTTTTTTTTAACTTTGCTGACTCTATCTTGATTCCAAAAAAGGGGTACAAAAGAAAATAGAACTAAAGATAAAATAGGGTAAACAAAGGATGACACAATGTTTGGATAGCAGAATAAAATGTCTTCTTCATATCAATCCTTGAAAATGCAGGTACATATCATGCAATATGAAAGTGAAATATGAAGATCATTTGTGATATTTTTACAACACTAACTTTAACTGAGTCTGTGCGTCACTACTTCTTTTGCTTTTGTCCAACATACAACTCCACTTTTGTCGTACATTCCTCACATTGAGTGACTCATGATTTTGTGGAGCTGGTTTTCTTTTTGTTCCTCTTGATATAGGATCGTGCATCCACTGTTAGACCTAATTGAGATATGCTTTTCAATTGATGACCAAGTTATTTTTGTGATTCTAAAAAGGGAAAATGGTAAAAAAATACCTCTCTACCTTGAAAAATTGGCTAACTTTACCCTCAGTCATACTTTGGGGTCATATTTGCCCCTGCTGTTAAGAAAATTATCAAAAATACCCCTCCTTTTAGCACTTTTCCACCATGGCAAGATCATAGCCATGTGGCATGCCACTTGGCATGAGGTGGATGCCACGTGGCATGCCACCTCAGCATACCGTTTTAAAAATTTTAGTTTTTTTCTTTAAGTTTTGTTTATTATTTAAGTTCATTATTTTAGAAAATATTCAAATCAACCATCTCAAGTTGAAGCTTGTTGGAAACAATAATATAGGAGTACTTGAGCTTCGCTAGTGTAGTTGGTTGAGAACTGGAGAGGTAAATACAGAGTAGGATATATTTTTCATGCAATTACAAAATAAATTATCTTTCAAGGCAAATTAAAGGCCATTTATGCTTGCGATATGATAATTACATTATCCCTTTCTTTAAGTTGCACCCTTTATTTCATTTATTTAGCAGTGATATTAAAATGAAGGAGCTATAGTTTTGCTCATAAGGGTGAAGTGCTAAAATGGAAAATGGTTTCAGTTGGACTATGTCAGTAGCTTCTGTATATCATTTTTAGGAACATTACAATCGTGTGATATTCTAGTATTATTAAAAGCCATCAGTTTCTCACTTAAAGCATGAAATGAATTGGGAGCTAATAAATTCATTACAATCATGGCATGTATCCCATGCAATTAGTCAAGATGCACGCAAGATGGACCAGACACCACAGATTTTAAAAAAAAACTAAACTTCCCTGCCCACAAAATCATTTGCTGATCAGATGGGGCAGGCACATTGCTTTAATTTTGAACCTAATATATACTTGAAAAAAGACTTTAAGAATACATTATTGTGGAAAGCATATTTATATATACACCACACACACACACCTACTAACTTAATGAGAAATGAAATTAGAGGAGAAAAGATCAAATCTTTCACAGTTTATAATGTCAAAAAAAATGAAATCAATAGCTCCCAGTTCTATATTAATACAGTTCCATACACATCAGTAGTTTCATGAGTAAACTCTCTTGGCACATTCAAAGAACTGTATTCTTCTATGAATGATGTTCAAAGTGATTCCGATGAGAAGCGGTCGGTTATTTGAATATCAACTTAGAGAAGTTTGATTAATATAGACACTATCGCGTTTGGACTCTGCAATTCATTATGCTAATTGATTATTATAGTACCAAATTCATCGGTGTTTCATAATTTTAAATTTGTGAATTATGCATTTCATTTCAAGAAAATGTATGTTTCATTTCTCACCTTCCGCCTAAGCCTCATAAACCTTTTTTAAAATCTTATTTCGCTTTGAAACACTGACATATGCTTAAAATGTTTTAGAAAATGAATTATTTTTTAAATTAATAAAATTAAATAATTCATAAAAGTTAAATAAAAAATTAAAATGAAAAAAAAATTATGATGCTGATATGGCATGCCACGTGGCATCCACCTCACTCCAAATGGCATGCCACATGGCTATGATCTTGCCATGTTGGAAAAGTGTTAAAAGAGGGGTATTTTTGATAACTTTGTTAACAGCGGGGGTAAATATGACCCCAAAGTATGACTGAGGGTATAGTTGGCCAATCTTTTAAAGTAGAGAGGTATTTTTGACCCTTTTCCCTTCTAAAAATAATTGTCTTAATTTTCAAAGAAGGCTTTAACTTTTCACCAAATGTCTCAACACTCTACCAATTTTCTCAGATGTTTTTTTTTAACTTTAGCCTTCTGATTCAATGTTTCATGATTAAATAAATAGATTTTTAAAATATGGCTGAAAATTCCGCATGCACGTCATATTATTAGAATCAAGATAAAATGTACTACGTAAAGAAAACAAACAAATAACATATATTTAGACACAAAGGAAAAAGGGACACTCCATTTAGTTGAAATGAAAGATAGAAGGGTTTGAACATAAATGACAAAGGAACAAGATAATATAGATCCCGAACTACAACCTTGAAATAATTCGGAGAATAGAAAATAAAACAAACAAACTACCAAACCCCTTCCCAGTAAGAAGATGAGCGACTTCTCAATTGTTGAGCCTAATATCTTAGCCATTGGTTTGCACATCAGCATGACTAGAGATTTCACCACTATCAATGTTCTGAACCATAATTGATTTATCTTGAATTATCTTTTCTATTTCTCTTTTCAAAGCATGACAATCTTCAATACTGTTACCCTGAATGTCAGAATGATATGCACATTACATATTAGGATCAAATTTCTTGAATATGGATCAGGAGTGTACCCAAGGAGAGGAGTGATCATGCCCCATTGTACCAATCTCTGGAATAAACTGGCATATGATTCTCCAACTGACATAAAATTATCCCTAGGCTTCTGCCTCTCTTCATTGTTTGGCATGGATTAAAAATCAAGCCTAGAAGGGCTTTGGTATGTTTGTGGAGTTAGAGAATGACTCTGAGGAGTTGGCGTATGCCATTGAGGGTAAGATGGGGGTTGAACATGTGGTTGTGTGTTATATACTGGATATAGAGGTAGTGGAATGGAATATAATGGGTTTTGAGAGTGATTATATAGAGTTTGGGTATGAACTCAGGCTTGGGATTGAGGGTAATGGCGACGTTGTCTTCTTGGACGTGCCCGTTGTCCAGCTACAATAGCATCTACATTTTCCATATTCTTCTCCCCTCCAACACATCCCGAACCCCTTTGAATTGCTTGAGTAGTTGCTTTCAATATTGCAAAACTCAAAATACGACTGGTCTTAATTTCATCCTCTATCATCTCTCCCATTTTGACGACCTCAATAAATGGATTGCCTAATGTCGGTAAAAATGTTGATAATATATTTCATCCTGCACTTGAATAAACACCTCTATTATCTTGATTTTTTTCATTAGCGATTTCACCCTAGCAGCTTGTTCACACTATCTAATCACATATTCTCTAAAACTTTCAGTACTTTTCTTCTTCATATTAATTAGGGATTTTTCATTAGGAATTAATTCCACATTGTATTGGAATTATTGCACAAATTCATTAGCCAAGTCATTTCAACTATTCCACTTGTTGATGTCCTGATCAACAAACCATTCTGAAGCTAGATTTGAAAGACTTTCACCAAAATAAGCCATGCATAATTCATCCTTCCCTCCAGATCCCCTTAGTTGGTTATAATAGCGCCTCAAATATGCTACAGGATCATCGTGTCCATCATACTTCTCAAACTTCAGCATTTTAAAACCAAGAAGAAGATTAACACCTGGAAACATGCACAAATCTTTATATGAGACACTTTTGTACCCCCCAAGTCCTTGGAAGTTCTGCATAGCTATTTCCAAACTTCTCAATTTTCTAGTCATTTTCTCTTGTTCTTTTGTCATAACAGGTTTTTCAACATTAGGAGAAAATTCAGGCGGGTGAGTGTAGCCATAAGGACCAGTCAACTTAAATGTGGCTCAAGAGCATGATGCTGATCACCAGAAATATTCAATATAGGCACACTTTCAGAGTGAGGAATCATAATCGTTGGATGTCCATTAAAAAAAAGAGCTTCAGGCGGAGGAGGTGCTGCAAAAGCATGAATAACATGTGGAGCTGAGTATGTGGTAGTTTTGTATTGAGAAGTGAACAAATGAATATTGAAAGTGTTTGGATATTGTTACCCCAGAGTAGATCCTGATGTATGTTGTAGCGTGTCAACAAAAATAAGGAGTTGTGCATGTGACACTAGAGGCAAGCTAGAAAGATATTCCAGATTATCAATGGGAAATGGAGGAGGCGGCAACCCATTAGCCCAAGCTCGATGCATTTCTATCATTTGCTGCCTTAATTTCCAAATATCTTTATTAGATTCTAAATTCTTATTCCCCAAACTCCCCATCTGATTAGTGACAACAACCTCAGTATCCTTATTGGCCATGACTTTCTCTTCGATTTGGTACAATATGGAGGAACAACCAAAAATGCCAAAAACCAACCAGCTTAAACTAACTGAACAAAAGATAACAAATGCGTTAGATTTTAATATTTACTCAAAATCTCTTTTTTTAAAAAGATCACTAAACCCTGAAAGGACGCCTACGTATCTCACTCTCTCGAGAGGAGAATCAGGTATGCCTAGTTCGTCCAAATTGGACAAATAAGGATTAAATAACAAATTGAACCTTGACTTAAGAGACACGACCAAAGATAGACGATGAAAAATGTCAACAAAATCATGTTTGGGATTTTTTTAATTTGATATTTCACATAAAACCTACACCAACAACTATAAAAGAAAAATCTTTTTGGTATTTTCGGTATATGAAATGTACAAAACTTCTACCATCTTTTCTTGAATTTTGTTTTATAAAAATCTCCCATTGAGAAAATCTTTTTTGAAATTTTCGAATTATAATAGCTTGCTAAGGAAAAGCAAGGAAAATTTTTTTGATGTTTTTTATTTTTTTTTTTTGAAAAATGAGTGCAAAAGGTAAAAAAAATCTTTTTGAACTTTTGGATTGTGGAAAACAAAGCCATAATGAACTCTAAAAAGCCTACGAAAATCTTTTTTGACTCGATTTTCTTTTCTTTTCTTTTTTTCAAAATTTTCCTTATCTACACACTTTTCTTTAATTCTAGCACATGGTTTCTCCAAATCAGTCCGTCAAATGACCCTGTTACCTTCGAAGATGCAACAATTAGCATGTAGGAATGCTTTAGGAGTGAGTCTCCTACAAAGGACCAAGTGGGTCCCACTGGGTCTCAATATGATGTAGATAAGCATGGCCTAAAGGCTGACTTACGTTGGGTTCAACTAACAAGGCTGTTCAGAGGAGCGTATAGTCGATAGTGGCTACGATTGCTTTCCACCTACTCCATACCAGTCGACAGCTTCCCCTCCTAAAATAAAGGTGACTCAACTAGAGGTCGTATACATAACGTCTACTACGGGACTTGTTGTGAAAGAAATGACTTGGGTTATGCAAATGATGACAGATATAAAGCAGTAACACATAAGAGAAAAACTGTAAACACATAGCACGTAGGCACTCAACAATGATAAAACAACAACACAAACGATAACACAAATAAGACGTCTATACACCTATAGTGTCACACTAAGCCGATACAACCCAAAATAAAGTTCGAATTCTGAAAATCCCTAGCGGAGTAGCCAGAGCTGTCACACCTTTTTTATTTACCAAAAAAGATTACATTTTAAGTTCGAAAAGAGTTTTGTTATTAAAGTGACAAAAATTAAAATTTATTTCGAAAAAAACTTTTTATGATTAAACTCAGAGTTGCCACTAGGCATAAATCTGGTGTGCCAAATCACCTTTGAAAATTATTTTTTCAATATATTTTTGACTCTTTAAAACTGATCCATGAACAGAGATTCCAATTAAGGAATTCTGTTGATCGAGGGGACGGTGTTAGGCACCCCTCGGCCCTGTGGTTCGACCATGGTCGCTCCGTGAACTAGACCGGCTAGTATGACACTATAAAATAAATAGATCAACAAAACACATAATATAAGCAAACAAAAAAATCCAACAAAATTCAAAACCAAAATAATGTCCAGTCTGAATTATACAGTCCCAAAAGTAGAAAAATGCAGAAATATAAATCCTATTCTAAACTAATCCTAAGCTAAGCTCTACTGGACATTCTAGGCCTTGATCACAAACCTTCTTTTAAGAAATAATACGTTGGGGCACTCCTCGGTGAATAAATACAATTTACTTTGGGGTATTCGCGGTAAATGATACAAAGGATTCAGATGTAATAAAACAAAAGTCATTCAACAAACGTTCAATCACCCAACAATCATTGGTTCTTACAGTTTACCTACTCGGCCTAAGATTTGCCTATTAAATTTTTGGCCAAAGACATGATACTGTCGAATTCAACGACATCCTCAATGAATCAAAGTAGTCAATATACACTTTTATCAACTTTTCAATTCCCACCCCAAGTTCATTCTCAACTACATGATTTAACCAATTTTAATATAGAATTGACCAATCAAGCAACGCCCATTAAATAAGATTAAACATATTATCAAAAATTAATTATCAACTAAACATGAATCAGAAAATTATGACATCAACACACTATATTAGGATAAAAATAACAATAAAAATAGAAAGAAATAGAGTTTAAGAAATGGATCTCAATTTATTTCAAATACAAAATGTTTGATGCCGCCAATTGATTCAAATACCTCAATCCAAACCTCAACCAAGAAACCCGCCAACTCGAATCTCTAACCCAACGAACCGAACTTGAACAACTAATTCTATAACCAATTAATCCTAACAAAGCTCAAAAACCACAAAACCTAATCGAATAAGAAATTTTTCGATGACCCTTATATAATCTCCAGTGAAATTTGAGCGAAAGATGTGGATAGGAAGGAACTAGTTTATTATTGTTTTGGTGGAGCCCTAACAAGCTCTGGCAGCGATGGGAAGTGTAAGGCCAGTGGATTTGGTGTTTTTCGATGGGTGAAATCGATGGTTAGTAGTTTGAAGGGGACATTTTGGTCGGATTTTGGGGAGGGGGAAATGGGTCTCACCGGTATCTCTGATCTGGTTTCTCTGACTTTTAGCTGTTTTCTCTCCTCTCTCTGTATTCTCTCCCTCTCTTGATATCTTTCCCTACTTTTCTCTATCAATTCTTCATCCTCCTCTAGTTGTGGAGCTCTCTTCTTGCTCAATCTCTCTCAAACTCCCTTCATTCTCTCTGATTGTATGTGTATATGAGTATATTTTGTATGTATAGAGAGTTTATCTTTTCTTGTGAAGCTATGAGAGTGTGTATGCATATCCTCTTGAGAGAATTTCCAATGGGTCTATATTTTGTAGTTATGTATGAGATTTCGGTGTGTGTTCTATTGAGTAGTAAAAAAAATATGAAGGGTGGGGGTATGTGAGGGTAGGGGGTATGTGGGGTAGGGTGGTTAGGGTAGGAGTGTGAGTGGTTAGGATAAAGTGAGGTGGTTAATTTTGATTGGGTGGGTTGTTAATTTGTTAGGAATTTTGTTATTTGGATTCTTGTGATGAAAGTATTAAATGGGTGAGTGTGCATGGTATTGATACGGTAAATAAAGTAAATTTTGATAGTGATATTCGGGAGGGAAAAAATTACGTGTCTACATAGGCCACCGCGATAGTCCTATCAGTGGGGTCCCAAAATCTTGACTAGGGGTCTCGAGATTGTGATGAATGAACCCCTAGTAGTATAAATATTGCTCCCTTTATTTCAGCTATTGTTCTAAGTTTAAAAATTCCAAAGTTGATCTCGGGAGCTTGAGAAATTGTATGGGAATCTTCAATTAAAGTTAAGAATAGTTTGAGGTTGATAAAGCGATCATTGTCCGATCATTGATTCGTAAGTTTTGATTTAATTTTGATGAAATTTTTTATCTGGTTCTTGATTTTTTGGATATTTTTGGGACTATTTTTAAGATCAATTTTGGAGAAAGTGATCCTTGAGAAAGAGGGACCTAGAGATAGATCGATTCTCAATTTCATTGGCAGATCTTGCAATTTGATTTTTAGCTTAATTTTTTACCAGGAGCATAAATTTACAATATAGATATGATTGTATTCATCTTGATGCCTAGATTATTATTTTAATAGCATGAAAGTGATTGGAGGCTTATCATAATTAGAGGATTTTAGATGCTTTTGTTGGTGACCAGGTAGGATAAGCTTCTAAGGTCTTCCCATGTTATGAAAGAAATTGGCTTGATTCAACATAATAGTTTTTCAATTTCTTCTTACTTTATCAACAACAACAACAACAACAAACCCAGTGTATTCCCACTTAGTGGGGTCTGGGGGGGGTAAGATGTACGCAGTCCATACCTCTACCTCTGATGAAGTAGAAAGGCTGTTTCTTACTTTATCAAAATTACATAATCTTTTTAGTTGGGTAAAGACTTGTTCCCCGAACTATTGAGGGAACTAAGATTAGGAAGAGCCGCGAAAAGCCCGTGTATGTCAAAAAGTAAAAAGTTGAACTACAAAAATACTGAATGATTTACTATTTTAAGATTGAAAAAGTCAAGTTACCCCATTGAGATTTGAGAAGTCTTTCGTGGCAAACCGTCCTTTAGAGTAGTTGGGTGTGATACTGCAGTTGTAAGAAACTTTTGTACTATTGATGAAAGTTTTGATTTTGTATGACCTGTTGCCTATATGGATGTTAATCGCCTTCATGTTGGAAATTTAGAAAGCCAATTATGTTAAAAAGCTTGTGCCTATTTCTTGTGTGTTTAAAGCTGATAACTCATTCACCCCTTATTTTGGTACCAGAGCCACATAGTATCAACACCCAAGAGGTAATGGTGTGCTGATTGGGCCATTGGCTAATCCAAAATGAGAAACATGAACACATAAAAAAATACAGTACAATAAAACAACTATAAAGCTTATTATGCAAATCTATTTCAAGTTCATAACACTTAACCTTGTAAAACAAGTACAATATGGAGTTTAGTCAATATGAGTCAATAAGGATATCACGTCAAGTCAACTATGACCACTAATAAGACTCCAATTCAACACCCATGACACAACTACCATGTATTTAATGTTTCAATTACACAAGTAAAAGACAACACTGAGTTATGTAACAACTTGTAATTAACCCAGACCACTGAAGGATCTCCAAAGACAACGACAATGGTAAATATCATACATCTCAATTTACATAAAGAAACCACCTTTAGAAATTAAGTACATGAAACTGATTCACATAACAAAATAATATATAATGACAACACTTAAGCCCGATTCAATCAAAGAACCAATATAATCAAGTAACACATAATCCGGTCCACTCAAGAAACTTTCATACTTACCTGCATGTTGTACATACATGCTAAGGGTCTTATATATGCATCCACTAGTCATGACCTACCGGGACGAGGTCTTGTCTATGTACCAAATTTCAGACATCAAGTGTATGCCAACCTTATATTAATCAATCTTTTAGAGATGTCCAAATACCGGTACATTCCACAATAATGCTCGATATCACAATATTCACAACCACAATGATAACATAACAACACTTGTAAAATCCAACAAGCTTTCATATAAGTTCATTGCATATATTTAATACTTAGGATATCAAACGGTCACTTACTTTCTTTGAATATGATTGTACAAGCAATAAAAAGAGTTAGTTATCATGCACACATAACAAAAAATTGAATTTTAACTATATTAAAATTATCACCTACCTCAATCCAAACTTGCTCCATTCTATTAAGTCTGACTCTTGCCTTTTCATGCAATTTTCAGTTGGCCGTGGTCTAAAATAGGAATATAACGCACAATCAATCAAATGACCTACTGTTGAGGATTACAACCTAATCCCTAACCCCAATACTAATTTCATGATCATTTCCCCTATTTTAGGACTTTTCCATCATATATTAAGATTGAAACTATCAATTCTATGGTTATCTTAGTGAGTTATGATCATGCAAGAGTAATTAATCAATATTTAACTAAAATCAAAAGGTTTTACATCCAATTCACCTTCTTTGCACTAGAAAATTTGTTTAGGTCAAGTTAAACCCTCCCTAATTCCTATAAACTAGTGATTCTAGTTTTAGGAATCAAAAATTTAGTTAATGGGGATAAATAACTTAGCTTTATGAAGAACTTTAATGAAAAATAGGTGAAAATTGCCCAAATTTGTTCAAGTTTTCTCCAAAACATGTTTAAAAATAATAAACTATTTTTGAGAAAATTTCTGCATGTACAACAATTCATATAACTATAGCAATATGATTTCGCTATATCGACATTGCTATAGAAGAATCCGCCGCTATAGCGGGATTGAACATCTTTGACTTCTGCTATAGCAGAAATTTTTTTGCTATAGCGGTAACTCCATAACAGTCTGCCAACCGCTATAGCGGGTATGATGAGGCAACCCCATGCCTTTTAGATCATAATTCCATAACTCCTCTTTATTCCTTTGAAAAGAGGAAAAAATTAGACAATATTTATACATGTATTATAGAAAAGAGAAAGAGAAGTAGAAGAGAGGGGCGTACTCACTTCTAATCTTATTTCAATAATAAAAAATAGTAATATCAAATAATTCAGAGTGATTTTTAGAGTGATTGAAGCACAAACATACATTTTTATCATTAACAATATGTGGCTAAAATAAATCCTATGGAGTTGTTTGGCTATGATATAAGACTAAAGTTAATAGAGTTCGGAGCCTAGGGTAAGTTTTTTAATCAAAAATTTTGAAGGTGCGTATAAAAATGAAAAAATTTCAAAACGAACAAGGCAAACAAAGGTGTTTATCTTATTCATAAAAAATAAACATTGTCAGATAATGATAAAATGCAAAGCGGGAGCACCGTTTTACCTTACGAAATAAATAGAGTCACTTACCTTATCCTTTGACTAAAATAATTGGTGCGGGGTGAGAATTAAATTTAAGGTAGTGGGTGTTGTCAACCCACCCTTGGAAAAGAAGTATTAATGTCTAGGAGCTGACATCGATGTACTTCCCCCGTCCATCTTTACTTGTCCATTTTTCTATTTTGGAATGTCCAATAATACTTGTCAATTTTATAAAACAAATGGATAATTTATTTATTTTTACCTATTTTACTCTTGATATTCAATACAATACATCACCCATTGTATTTTTCACAGTAAGAAATTTATTATATTCAAAGGGTGATATAATAAAATCACTCATCCATTTATTATTTCTTATGGCATGTGCCAAGTTAAAAATAAATAAGTATTTATGAACGGAGGAATTATTTAGTGAAGAATTTATTTCAATTGTTATAGTTAAGTTTGAGAGACTATTTGTAACACCCCACATTTTCCTAGCGTAATCTAAGTCCTTATACATGAGTATTCACATATAAACTTTTTGAAACACTCATTATTTTTTATATTAGATCCTGCCATTGCATAGAAAATTTAATTATCTTTCCAACGATATAAAATTCACCTAAATCCGATAATAGGGTAAGAAGTTATGGCGATTTTAAGTTTCAGTCGTTAAATACCATCATTTTAACCATTAGTGCATCACGGAGTATGTCAAAATAGTAAATGTCAATTTACAGTGTTACTTCACGATAGTGGCATATCACGTCATCATTCAATTTCATAATTGTCAATTTCCAGTGGAGGTACGCGATCATGGCGCATCGCGGAGCATGCCAAATTGGCAATCCAAAGTCTTACCACGATAGCTCTGCATCGCGGTGTTTGTCTAGGTCCCAATTTTCCTTTTTCCAGTGGCCTAGCGCGATAGTGGTGCATCGTGCTAGGGGTCCAGATTGGGAAAATTTCACGAAAATTAAAAGTGTCGTCCGGGGTTAAAACAGTCCTTTCCTATTATTCTAATTCGCCCAGGTGTGCTTCTAAGCCCTAAAATGTTTTTAAACTCATTATTTGATTATTTTCCCCTAAATCAAGAAGCTTTTTCTCCCAATCAAGAACCCTAGTTCTCCAATTTCAAGTCAAATCTTCAAGAACTCATCAAGGACTTCAAGAAATTTATCAATTAAGCAATGTTAGATGTTAATCCATGGATTCCTTACATCCATAGAGTCCAAGTATCCTATTTTAATTATAAAGTTATCATCTTTTCAAGATTTATGATATTTAATTGTGATTTTAAACCATGAGTCTCCATGAACTTCCATGAACTTTGATCTAGTACCATGTTTTAATGAAGTTATTGTGGTTATTCAATTCCCCATGTTTTAGTGTTATCATTTATTGCATTAAATCATGACTTAGTGTTTTCTATGTTACTTTCATGTCAATTATGCCAGTCCTTTAGTATTTCCATGATTTGACTAAACTTTGAACCACAAGTGTTTGATAAAATGCCTATAAAAGTAAATGTTTTTTGAAAGCATTCATGTCATGTCCCCCAAGTTTTAGTGTCATATTAATATTGTTGTTTTTGAGTCCTGGGGGTATTGAATACCCAAAAACCATAGTTGTTTTATCAGTCTAGTCTCAGTACATTACAGAATAGTCTTCAGATTATATCATGAACATTATCAAAACAGTCAGTTAAATTTAGAATAGTCTAGCATTTCAGTGTCATTCAGTTAGGAGTAGGATTTAGTACCGAGCGAGTGTAGGGATGGAGGCTTCCCCGTCAGATAGGCAGAGTCATTAGTAGCAGTTTCTATACTCCAGAACTACGTAGCCAACGTAGGATATGAGTAGTCACCCATCAGATTAGGCTTGACTATCTCCCAGAAGTCACCCATCAGTTCAGGCTTGACACTCTTAGTCCTTTGGACATGATATCAGTTTAGTAGATTCACACAGCCAACGTTAGTACTCGTGGCATGGTATTAACACCCTTCCAACTAGGGTTACAGGTTGGAACCCAATTAGCTCAAATTGGGAAATGTTGGTTAGATGATACCTTCCACAGCCTCAGTTACAGTTCCAGTTCAGTCATTCAGTCTTAGTATTGTTTGACCAAGGCATACAGATATTAGTATTTTTTAGTATTTCAGTTTACAGATCTTACTCAGTTTATGTTATATGCTTGGTCATGCAACTTCACCGTCTACAGATTTTTATGTATTTTTTAGTATTTATAGACTCTCATGCATATACAATGATTACATGTTGTATATATCTCCAGTAGCTATAGACTTCATATCCTATACTCAGTAATCCATGCTTTATATGTATATTCAGATAGTTTATTACTTCTATTCATAAAATATTGCATGTCAGCCTACCTCATTTAGCATACCAGTACATTCAAAGTACTGATCTCATACCTTTTTTTTACACTATGATGTATCATATCATAGGTGCTAACGTTCAGTTCCCGGATCGCACCTAGATTCTCAGATCATCAGCAGTACAGTCGCAGTGGTGAGTCCTCATCATCCGAGGATAGATTAATTTCCTTCATGTATTTATTTCAGTATTTAGTAGAGTTAGTTGGGGGCCTATCCCATCAACTCTCAGTAAGTCAGTCTTAGAGGCTTTTCAGACACTACAATTAAATATTCAGACTATTTAGATTTCAGTATTTTTATCAGATTCATAATTTAGTAGTTATTTCATTATTAAAACATTATGGAATTTCAGTTATTCTTTTGCATTCATGATTATATTATTCAATGCTCACAGAAGGTACCAGCTCATGGGTTAGCTTGTGGTCTCTCGGGACCGTAAGCATCGTGTAACGACTAGGGGTAGTCTTGGGTCGTTATAAAATCGGTATCAGATCCTAAGGTTTTTAAGTGTCCTAAGAATTCTAAAAGCCGCACCGAGTAGAGTCTTTTACATGAGTGTGTAGTGCGCCACACTGATGGATGAGAGGCTTCGAGGTGTTTAGGAAAATTTTCCCTTCTTTAGAGTATTCATATCGTGTGATTGAGCATGAGCTCGAGTTAAACTCTTAGTCTAATCTATTTTTTCTTCCATTTATAGAATATGCCTCCCAAGAAAAATGGAAGAAGAACAAGAACTTAGCCAGCCCCTCATCCCGTCCAGGCAGATCCTCTAGATGAGCATTTCTCTTATATAGAATTTAGGGCTACGTTCAATACTCTAGCAAACTCCGTAGTAGCACAGAATGAACGTCCAGCTGCTGTTCTATCCAATCCAGTAGCCAATACTGCTGCAACTAGAATTTGGGACTTTACCCAAATGAATCCTCCTTCTTTCATGGGATCCAAGTTTGAAGAGGATCCACAAGAATCCTTAGATATGGTTCGGAAGGTAACAGATGCTTTTGGGGTGACATTTAGTCAGAGTGTTGAGTTAGCTGTATATCAATTGCAGGATATAGCCCATACTTGGTTCAAACAATGGAAATTTGAAAGAGGCGTTGATGCAGGGCCTATAAAATGCGAAGAGTTTGCCACAACTTTCTTGGATAGATTCTTTCCATTAAAGTTGAAGGAGGCCAAGGTGTTAATGCATTAGTGTGAGAGAGTATTCTCTCAATTTCACTTAGTTAGCTAGACATGCTCCTCATGTGGTAGCTGACAGTAGGTCCAAGATGAGTAAGTTTGTGTTTGGCATATCTGATAATGTGGTCAAGAAGTGTAGGACCACAATATTGATTAGTGAGATGGACTTGTCTAGGTTGATGGTCCATGCTCAATAGATAGAGGAGTAGAAGATTAAGGAGAGGAAGAGAGGAAATAAGAGACTCAAATGGGTAATTTTAACTTCTATCAGCCAAAGTCAGAAGGTGGTAACCGTCCTCAGTTTCATCAGAGATCTTCAGCCCCAGTACCCTCTTCAGCTAGTTCCTTAGTACCCAAATTCAGAAACAACAATAGGGATTGGGCACCAGGCTCTAAGTCCCAGGTCTGTGTTAGCAGTGCTCGTACCAATTCTTTATGTCAGAAGTGTGATAGACACCATTAGGGTAAGTGTAGAATGGGTAGTGATGTGTGCATTGGGTGTTGCAAGACAGGCTATCGAATTTGGGAGTGTTGGGTAGTTTCTCAGAAGGGTAGAGATGTGCGCCAATAGGGCCAGTCCCATCAGTCGTTAGTTTTGTCTAGTCGCCCAACTCAGTAGGGTGCTGCTTCCAGTGGTCAACGTCCAAATAGATTATATGCTCTTTAGTTCCGCCAAGATCAAGAAAATTCTCCTGACGTAGTTACTGGTATGTTGTAGGTATTTCACTTATCTATTTATGCTTTACTAGACCCTGGAGCTTTTTGTTATTTTGTAACTCCATATATAGCTGTCAATTTTGGAGTCAGTCCCGAAAATCTAGCAAAGCCTTTTCCAGTGTCTACCTCAGTAGGTGTTTCCATTATAGCCAGGAAGGTATACAGGAACTGTTCGGTCATAATATCTCAAAAAGTTACTTTAGTTGATCTCATAGAGTTAGAAGATGACAGATTTTAACGTCAGTCTTGGCATGGATGGGCTCCACTCATGCTATGCCTCAGTTGATTGTAGAAATAGAATAGTTCATTTTTAGTTTCCAAATGAACCAGTCCTTTAATGGAGGGGTAGTACTATAGCTCTTAGGGGTCAGTTGATCTCGTACCTTAGAGCTAGAAAGATGATATCGAAGGGGTGTATTTACCATCTCGTGCGAGTCAAAGACTCTAACTCAGAAACCCCTACTCTTGAGTCAGTCCAGGAGTAAAAGAATTCTCAAATGTGTTTCCTGAAGATCTTTCTGGAGTTTCGCCCAAAAGGGAAATTGACTTCGGAATACACTTTCTCTCAGATACTCAGCCTATATCTATTCCACCATACAAAATGGCTCCAGCTGAACTCAAAAACTGAAAGAACAATTAAAGGATCTCCTAGAGAAGGGATTCATCAGATCCAGTGTCTCTTCGTGGGGCGCACCTATTCTATTCATGCATAAGAAAGATGGTTCTCCCAGAATGTGCATAGATTACCGTCACTTGAACAAGGTCACAGTCAAGAATAAAAAACCACTTCCTAAAATTGATGACTTGTTTGACCAACTTCAAGATGCCAATTACTTTTCCATAATAGACCTCAGATCAGGCCATCATCAGCTTAGAGTCAAAGAATGTGATATTCCGAAAACAACTTCTGAACTTGGTATGGTCACTTCAAATTTCTAGTCATGTCCATTGGTCTTACAAATGCCCCAGCAACCATCATGGACTAGGTGAACCGAGTGTTGAAGCAGTACTTGGACATGTTCATCATAGTCTTCATTAATGACATTATTGTCTATTATCATAGCGAAAGTGATCATGCAGACTATGTCAGCATAGTGCTTCAGACACTTAGAGCCCATCAGTTGTTCACTAAATTTAGTAAGTGTGAATTCTGACTAAGATCAGTAGCATTCCTTGGTCATATTATTTCTGGTGATGGCATTAGAGTTGATCCTCAAAATACTAAAGTGGTGAGAAATTAGCCTAGACCCATCTCTCTATCAGATATTAGGAGTTTCTTGGGTTTAGCTGGCTATTACTGTCGGTTTGTTGAGGGGTTTTCTTCTATTGTATCTCTCATGTCTAGATTAACCCAAAAAAAAGTTAAGTTTCAGTGGTCAGATTCATATGAAAAGAGTTTTCAGGAGTTGAAGACTCGACTCACCTTAGCCTTAGTCTTGACTCTACCGGATGGTTCAAATGGTTTTGTTATGTACTGTGATGCATCCAGAGTAGGTTTGGGTTGTTTTCTTATACAGAGAGGTAAGGTCATAGACAACACCTCCAGACAGATTAAGCCTCATGAGAAGAATTATCCGACTCATGATCTTGAGCTAGCAGCAGTAGTATTTGCCTTAAAGATTTGTAGGCATTACTTGTATGGGGTACATGTAGATGTGTTCACAGATCACAAAAGCCTTCAGTATGTTTTCTCTCAGAAAGATTTGAATTTGCATCAGAGAAGATGGTTAGAGTTATTGAAGGATTATGACTTGAGTGTTCTGTATCATCCGGGCAAGGCCAATGTAGAGGCTGAAGCTTTTAGTAGAATGTCTATGGGTAGTGTAGCTCATATTAAGAATAGTAAGAAGAAGTTAGCTCAGAAAGTCCATCAGCTTGCCCGACTAGGTGTTTGTTTAGTTGATTCGGCAAAAGGTAATGTATGGGTGCAGAGTAGCTCTAAGTCATCTCTAGTTTTTGAGGTAAAAGAAAAGCAAGATAGAGACCCAGTCTAGTTAAGTTGAAGGAATCAGTCAGAGATCAAAAAGTGGATATTTTCTCCCAAAGAGGAGATGGTGTGTTGCGCTGTCAGGGTAGATTGTGTGTGCCTGGTGTAGATAAGTTGAGTCAATGAATTCTTGCAGAAGCATATAGTGTGCGTTACTCTATTCATCCAGGGGCCACTAAGATGTACCGTGATTTATGGGAGATCTATAGGTGGAGTGGGATAAAGAGAGATACTGCAGAGTTTATAGCTAAGTGCTTTACATGTCAGCAAGTGAAGGTTGAGCACCAGAAGCCTAGTGGGTTCGTGCAAGAGTTCAGTAGTCCCATGTGGAAATGGGAAGAAGTGAACATGGATTTTCTGACAGGCTTGCCTCGTACTCGTCATCAGCATAATTCTATTTGGGTTATCATAGATAGGATGACCAAATCAACTCATTTCTTGCTAGTCCATACCTTTTATTCAGTTGAGGACTATGCCAATCTCTATCTTAGGGAGTTGGTTAGGTTGTACGGTGTTCCCTTATCTATCTTAGGTAGAGGTACCCAGTTTACCTCTCACTTTTTGAAAGTATTCCAAAAGGGTCTGGTACCTAAGTCCATCTCAGTACAACCTTCCACCCTTAGACAGACGGTCAATCAAAAAGGACCATTCAGACTCTTGAGGATATGCTGAAAACATGCATTGTTGATTTTAAAGGTAGTTGGGATGACCATTTTCCTTTGATTGAATTCGCATACAATAATAGCTATCATTCCAATATCCGTATGGCTCCATTTGAGGCTCTCTATGGTAGGAGATGTAGATCTCCAATTGGTTGGTTTGAAGTAGGTAAGGCTGCAGTAGTAGGACCTGACTTGGTGTTTGATGCCTTAGAGAAGGTTTAGTTAATCAGAGAAAGACTTAGGGCTGCCCAGAGCTGACAAAAATCATATGCAAATGTGAGAAGAAAGGATCTTGAGTTTGAGGTCGGTGATTTGGTGTACCTGAAAATATCTCCCATGAAGAGAGTGAAGAGATTCGGCAAGAAAGGGAAACTCAGTCCTCGATATGTCGGCCCCTTCAAAATTCTCAGTCATTTTGAATAGGTAGCTTACAAGCTTGAGTTGACTTCAGATCTAGCCTCAGTACATGCAATGTTCCATGTCTCATTGTTGAAAAAGTATGTTGGTGATCCAGCTGTAGTTGTTCCCTTAGAGAGTGTAGATATTCAGAACAGTCTTTCCTATAAGGAAGTTCTAGTCGAAATTCTTGATCATCAAATTCGTAGACTAAGGAACAAGGAAGTTCTATTAGTCAAAGTTCTTTGGCGGAATCAATCCATTGAGGGACACACTTGGGAAGCAGAGGCAGATATGCGGACCAAGTACCCTCATCTTTCCTCCATGAATCCAGATTCAATATAAGGTACCAATCTTTTTAAGATTTTCTCTATCATGCTTAATTTAAGCAGCCTATCATGTTCATGTCAGTCATGCATTCATTAATCAGTTCAGTCATGCATTCTATGCATCAGATATGCATATTTAGTACGTAAGCTCAGTCCATCAGTTTCCTCAGCTTAACAAGTTTCATTCGGGAATGAATGATCCCAAGGGGGAGATATTGTAACACCCCACATTTTCCTAGCGTAATTTAAGTCCCTATAAACAAGTATTCACATATAAATTTTCTGAAACACTCATTATTTTTCTGTTTAGAGCCTACCGTTGCGTAAGAAATTTAATTAGCTTTCCAACGATATAAAATTTGACTAAATCCGATAATCGGATAAAAAGTTATGCCGATTTTAAGTTTCAGTCGTTAAATACCGTCATTTTAACCATTAGCACGTCGCTGAGTATATCAAAATAGCAATTTTCAATTTTCAGTGTTACTTCGCGATAGTGGCGCATTGCACCATTAGTAAGTTTCGTAATTGTCAATTTCCAGTGGAGGTACGCAATCATGGCGCGTCGCGGAGTAGGCCAAATTGGCAATCCAAAGCCTTACATCAATAGCTCCACATCGTGGTGTTTGTCCAGGTCCCAATTGTCCTTTTTTCAGTGGCCTGGCATAATAGTGTTGCATCGCACAAGGGATCCAGTTCGGGAAAATTTCACAAAAATTAAAAGTGTCGCTAAGTTAAAACAGTCCTTTCCCATTATTATAATCCGCCCAAATGTGCTTCTAAGCCCAAAAAACGTTTTTAAACTCTTTGTTTTATTATTTTCCCCCAAATCAATAAGCTCTCTCTCCTAATCAAGAACCCTAGCTCTCCAATTTTAAGTCAAATCCTTAAGAACTTATCAAGGACTTCAAGAAATTTGTCAATTAAGGTATGTTAGATGTTCATCCATGAATTCCTTTAATTCATGGAGTCCAAGTATCCGATTTTAATTATAAAGTTATCATCTTTTTAAGATTTATGATATTTAATTGTAATTTTAAACCATGAGTCTCCATGAACTTTGATTTAGTATCATGTTTTAATGAAGTTATTGTGGTTATTCGATTCCCCATGTTTTAGAGTTATCATTTATTACATTAAATCATGACTTAGTGTTTTCCATGTTACTTTCATGTCAATTATGCCAGTCCTTTAGTATTTCCATGATTTGAATAAACTATGAACCTCAAGTGTTTGATAAAATGTTTATAAGAGTAAATGTTTTATGAAAGACTTCATGTCATGTCCCCCAAGTTTTGATGTCATATTAATATCATTGTTTTGAGTCCTAGGGGCATTGAATACCCGAAAACTATAGTTTTTTTATCAGTCTAGTCTCAGTACATTACAGAATAGTCTTCAGATTATATCATGAACATTATCAGAACAATCAGTTAAATTTAGAATAGTCTAGCATTTCAGTGTAATTCAGTTGGGATTAGGATTTAACACCGAGCGAGTTTAGGGATGGGGACTTCCCCGACAGATATTTAGAGTCATTAGTAGCAGTCCCTATACTCCAAAACTATGTAGCTAGAGTAGGATATGAGTAGTCACCCGTCAGATTAGGCTATCACGCAGGGATCACCCATCAGTTTAGGCTTGACACCCTCAGTCCTTTGGACATGATATCAGTTTAGTGGATCCACACAGCCAGTGTTAGTACCCATGACATGATATTAACACCCTTCCAACTGGGGTTACTGGTTGGACCTCAATTAGCTCAAATTGGGGAATGTCGGTTAGATGATATCTTCCACAGTCTCAGATACAGTTTCAGTTACAGTCCCAGTTCAGTCATTCAGTCTTAGTGTTGTTTGACCAAAGCATATAGATGTCAGTATTTTTCAGTATTTTAGTTTACAGATTTTACTCAGTTCATGTTATAAGCTTGGTCATGGAACTTTACCTTCTATAGATTTTCATGTATTTTCAGTATTTACAGTCTCTCATGTATATATAGTGATTACATATTGTATATATCTCCAGTATCTATAGACTTCATGTACTATACTTAGCACTTCATGCTTTACATGCATATTTAGATAGCTTATTATTACTATTCATTATACCTTGCATATCAGCCTACCTCATTTAGCATACCAGTATATTCAAAGTACTAATCGTATACCTTTCTTTTATGCTATGATGTCTCATATATAGGTCCTGACGCTCAGTTCCCGGATGGCACCTAGATTCTTAAATCATCAGCAGTATAGTAGCAGTGGTGAGTCCTCATCATTCGAGGATAGATTACTTTTCTTCATGTCTTTATTTTTAGTTGGGAGGCTGTCCCATCAACTCTCAGTCAGTCAGTTTTTAGAGGCTTTTCAGACACTACAGTTAACTATTCAGACTATTCAGATTTCAATATTTTATTAGATTCATAATTTAGTAGTTATTTCATTATTAAAACCTTATGGCATTTCAGTAATTCTTCTACATTCATGATTATACTATTCAGTGCTCACAGCAGGTACCAACTCATGGGTTAGCTTGTGGTCTCTCGGAACCGTAAGCACCGTGTAACGACTAGGGGGTAGTCTCGGATCATTACATTATTTTATCTTACATGGTAAAATGTGTACTCTGCCTTATTAATTTTCTTTTAAAAATCACCCATTTATTTTGTTCACATTATTTTGAGTATTTGTTCACCCGTTTCATTCTCTCTTGATTCACACTATTCTGAGTGTTTGTTTTAGTTCTTATTCAAAGTCTATTTTTGTTTTTGTTCTTATTCAGAGTCTATTTCATCTAAAATCTTCCACTTTAAGGTATATTTTAAACACCTTTTTATATAATCATTCTAATACCTAACAAACTAGTATGTAGTAGTAATATTATTAATATTATTCACAAGTTTGGGTGAGTTTTGATAATGTATTTCAAATCCACTATCAAATTGTTGCTTCATTGCATCCCCTTGAAGAATCAATATTCAAATTCACTCAAGTCTACCCCCTAGTCATAACAGGATACTTAAGGCCACAAGTGACTCCAAGCTAACCCATGATCTGGTACCTGCTGTGAGCACTGATTAAAGTAATATCAAGGTATCAACTTTTCTAACAATAATCACGACTAAAAACACACTTATATGTTATGAGCTATTCCTAATGTAGTTATTGTCACTATTATAAACATGGTTAAATATTACGAACTAGCCTCGAAGAATTTTGACTTACTCGAGGATCAAATTCACTATTCGTGGATTCTTTAGCAATAGGGAAATATTCAACTGACGCATACATGTCAAACATTTGTAAATTAAGGCGATTACCCAAATTTCAATGGTACGAAGAACCAAAAATGAAGAATCATTATTCTAAATTGCGATTTCACCAAATATTGGTTATCCATTTGACGTAAAATAATTCAGATATCAATCAGTCATAGCCACATGGTCTTTTAGATTAGTAATACCCATTTTACTCCTAAACAACCTTTTCGAATGATCATATTTGAGAGATAAAGAAAATAATTGAACCATTATAGGACGCCGATTAATATCACACGAAATTTCTATCATACAAAAATTCACACCCAATATAAATTTACTCTCACCTTATTATCTACATCTTAAAGTAAGAAATGAATAAGGTTCAGCAAATATTTTGAGTTATGCACTTTGACAATTTTTTTTTAAGATTGCTTCATATGAAAGAAATCTGCATTGTTTATATAGCACCATACAGCTACGTAAAAATGAATTTTGAAGCTGTTACAAGGCAAACATGGAATTCTACCTTACAAGGTGAGAACTCATACTCAAATTACAAGTAAATCCATGAGCCATTAAAAGGAAATGGATTCCCTCACTGATCACCAAAAGGCAAAAGGGAATTTATTTCCTCACTAGTCTTGCAGACACTCCTTCCTACAGAAAATTTATTCCGTATTTTCAGTCAAAGGGTAATGTAAGTAACTTCATTTATCTTGTAAGGTAAAATCGTACTCTAGCCTTGCACATTATACCTGACGATATTTACTTTTTATGAACAACGCAAACACCTCTGTTTATACAATGTTTAGTTGGTAAGTTCTAAGTATTGTATAAAAGTTATTCATGCATTAATTTTATATGATGTTTAGTTATGTTTTTATAAGCCTACATAATTAATACCCTCATAACTTATAGAGATCTATGTATAATTTTATGAAACGTAGAAAATAAAATAAGTTATGTGAGTATTAATTATATATGAATTAAATAATAAAATCACACATTTATCTCTATCAATTTATTAATATTTTTTCATTGTTCTAGTTTATATTTATATTTATATTTCTACTATATAGAAATGAGACCTTGAGGATGACCAAAGGTAGAAGTCGTAATAATACACACTTTTTGAGGGCAAAATCATCATTATCTATTCTCACACAGCATATCATTCCCAGATGAACATTGCTCGGCCATCCTTAGCTCGTTCTCATCTTTTTACTTTCAATTCCATAGAACAATCCAAATTTCTTCAAACCAGTTCCTCCTCCCAGGAATTCATCTTCAGGTATATCTTTGATATTCCACTTCAATTTTCCCTCTTTTTCTTCATGCATTGATTTGAGTACAGATTTCTTTCCAAATCTTGAACTTTTCTATAAATTGTACATGTTGATCTTAAAATCTTGAATTTTCTTTAAATTTTGGGTTGTGTAGCTATATATATTCAAAAATTATTAGTAAATCAAGAAATTTTTGTACTATATTTTCTTTTGCTTGCTGGAGAGTTGATCTTGTAGTCGATCTGTGTCGGAGTGTTGACTGTATGACGTGCTTATTGTCTCGTCTTCCCTATTGATGTGTTGGTTTGCATGCTGTGTTGATTGTCTCGATCTTTGATTGATACCCTTCCTTCTTTGTAGATTTGAGTGCTTGCTTATTCCTATTTGAGTGTTGATTCATTATTATCCCGAATTTCTTTTCCTAAATTTTCCAGTTACAAGATTACAGTGAATCTTGCCTTGGGCTTTATTACTGCTTCTCCTTTTTTGTTTTTTTCCTTTCAGCTTACATGACTAATTGGGGTTAAAGGATATTTTGGTACATTCGACATATCTTTAGTTTACGACCACATAAGTTTTTCCTTAGTTTTTTAAAGTTGGTGCAAAGTCAAAATTAGACAAACAAATTGAAACTGAGTGAGTGATAAAATTTGGTAACAATAGTATATGATAGTGGTGTGTACATAACCGTTTGTAAAGATAGCGTAATACCCCGTATTTTCCTAGCATAATTTAAATCTTAGTACATGAGTATTCATATGTAAAATTTATGAAATACTCATTATTTCTCAGTTTAGAGCTTATTATTTCATAGGAAATTCAGCCAGCTTTCCAATGATATAAAGTTCGCCCAAATCCGATACCCGGGCGAAGAGTTGGAGCCGTTTTAGTAAAACAGTGTACCATTTAGTACACCAGCGCATCGCGGAGACATACCAAATGGCAATTGTCTAAAACCAGTGAGCCAATGAGATCAGGTCGTATCACAGTGAACTTCGGGGTCTCAATTAGTGGGAGACCACGATTCCACCGCGTCGCGCCAAAGGCCAAAATGGCACTCGTAAATTTCCAGTGGCCCGACGCGATCTTGGGGCATTGTGCAAAGGCCAAAAATTGGTATTTCAGCTTTAACTTCCAAGTTTTTAAATTCCTTTAGGGATATTTGGGTCTTTTTCCACAGCCCTAATTAGCCTAAAACACGAGATTTAACCCCTAAACAACCTAAGTAGTCATAATTTATTCAATTCCTCTCAAAAGTTAAGGTCTTTTTCTCAAGAACAAAACCCTAACTCCCAAATTCAAGATTAAATCACAAGAACTCACCATCAATCCTCACGAATTCATCAACCCAGGTATGTTAAGTATTCATCCATGGGTTTCTTTCACCCATGAAGTTCACGTAACCGTTTTAATTACAAAGTTATAATCTTTTCAAGTTATGATGATTTTAACTTATGGTTTTAACCATGAATCTCCATGAATCTTGATTTTATACCATGCTTCAATGAATTTATTATTATTATCAAGTCCTATATGATTTAATGTTGTCATTCTTCAAATTAAATCATGATTAAGTGTCATTGATGTTAGAATCATGCTATTACTTCAATCTTTATACTATTCCCGTGATTTGCTTAAACTATGGACATCAAGTGTTTGATGAAATGCTTACAAGAGTGAATTTTATTAAATGTTCTCATGATTATGTCTCTCAAGATTTGTACCATTTTACTAGTATTGTTTTTGAGTCCTGAGGGTTTTGAATACCCGAAAACTATAGCTGTTTACTTAGTCTCATCCCAGTACTTTCAGAATAACTTTGGAGTATACTATGAGCATTACTTGATCAGTCAGTTGAATATAGGACAGTATAGTAATCCAGTGTTATTTAATTGGGAGTAGGATTTAGCACAAAGCGAGTGCAGGGATGACGGCTTCCCCGTCAGATAGGCAGACTCGTTAGTAGAAGTCCCTGTACTCTAGAACTATGTAGCCAGCGTAGAATATGAGAAGTCACCTATCAGTTTAGGCTTGACTATCTCGCAGGTCACCCATCAGTTTACGCTTGACACCCTTAGTCCTTCGGGACAGTATATCAGTATAGTAGATCCACACAACCAGGGTTAGTACTCGTGGCATGATACTAACACCCTTCTAACTAAGGTTACAGGTTGGACCCCAATTAATTTAGAATGGGGCTTGTCAATTAAATAATACCTCCCACCGTCCTAGTTACAGTTTCAGTCCAGTAATCAGTTCAGACGCTCATTCTCAGTGTTGTTTGACCAAAGAATACAGATATCAATTATTTCAGTATTTTAGCTTTACAGATTTTTATTCAGTTCATGCTATATGCTTGGTCATGCATCCCCAGTATCTACAAATTTTACGTATCTTCAGTATTTATAGATTTTATACATCCTTAGTAAATACAGACTCCATGTATTCTTAGTATCCAGAAATTATACACACTCTATTTTGTGCCTTGTTTTATGCAGATGTGAGGAGAAAAGATCTCAAGTTTGAGGTTGGTGATTTTGTGTACTTGAAAATCTCTCCCATGAAGGGAGTGAAGGGGTTCGACAAGAAAGGGAAACTCAGTCCTTGATATATCGGTCCTTATAGAATTCTCAGTCGTTTAAAAAGGGTATCTTACGAGCTTGAGTTGGCTTCAGATCTAGCTTCAGTACACCCTGTGTTCCATGTCTCATTGTTAAAGAAGTGTATTAGTGACCCAGCTGTAGTTATTCCCTTAGAAAGTTTAGATGTTTAGAATAGTCTCTCCTATGAGGAGGTTCCAGTCAAAATTCTTGATCATCAAGTTTGCAGACTAAGGAAAAATAAAGTTCCACTAGTCAAAGTTCTTTGGCGGAATCAGTCCGTAGAGGGAGCCACTTGGGAAGCAGAAGCAGATATGCGGACCCAGTACCCTCATCTTTTCTCTGCAAATTCAGATTCAGTTCAAGGTATTAATCTTCTTAATATTTCCCTTTATCA
>NC_061115.1:29517931-29525404 GCF_002878395.1 Capsicum annuum | reverse complement strand
AATTGGACGTCTGAACCTATGATATAATACATCATAGCGCAAAAAAAAGAGGTATGCGATCAGTACTTTGAATGCACTGGTATGCTAAATGAGGTAGGCTAGTATGCATGGTTCATGAATATGGATAAGTAATCATCTGAATATGTATGCATAAAACAAAGCACTAAATAGAGTGTATATAATTTGTGGATACTAAGAATACATGGAGTCTGTAATTACTAAGGATGCATAAAATCTGTAAATACTGAAGATACGTAAAATCTGTAGATACTGGGGATTCATGACCAAACATATAACATGAGCTGAATAAAAATCTGTAAAGCTGAAATACTAAAGTAACTGATATCTGTATTCTTTGGTCAAACAACACTGAGACTGAGCGTCTGAACTGATTACTGGACTGAAACTATAACGGGACGGTGGGAGGTATTATTTAATCGACAAGCCCCATTCTAAATTAATTGGGGTCCAACCTATAACCCCAGTTAGAAGGGTGTTAGTACCATACCACAGGTTTTAACACTAGTTGTGTGGATCCACTATACTGATGTACTGTCCCGAAGGACTAAGGGTGTCAAGCGTAAACTGATGGGTGACCTCTGCGAGATGGTCAAGCCTAAATTGATAGGTGACTTCTCGTATCCTACGCTGGCTACATAGTTCTAGAGTACAGGGACTTCTACTAACGATTCTGCCTATCTGACGGGGAAGCCGTCATCCCTGCACTCGCTCGGTGCTAAATCCTACTCCCAATTAAATGACACTGGATTACTATACTGTCCTATATTCAACTGACTGATCAAGTAATGCTTATAGTATACTCCAAAGTTATTCTGAAAGTACTGGGATGAGACTAAGTAAACAGCTATGGTTTTCGGATATTCAAAACCCTCAGGACTCAAAAACAATACTAGTAAAATGGTACAAATCTTGAAAGACATAATCATGAGAACATTTAATAAAATCCACTCTTGTAAGCATTTCATCAAACACTTGATGTCCATAGTTTAAGCAAATCACGGAAATAGTATAAAGATTGAAGTAATAGCATGATGCTAACATCAATGACACTTAATCATGATTTAATTTGAAGAATGACAACATTAAAGCATATATGACTTGATAACAATAATAAATTCGTTGAAGCATGGTATAAAATCAAGATTCATGGAGAGTCATGGTTAAAACCATAAGTTAAAATCATTATAACTTGAAAAGATTATAACTTTGTAATTAAAACGGACACGTGGACTTCATGTGTGAAAGAAACCCATGGATGAACACTTAACATACCTGGGTTGACGAATTCGTGAGGATTGATGGTAAGTTCTTGGGATTTAATCTTGAACTTGGGAGTTAGGGTTTTTGTTCTTGAGAAAAAGATCTTAACTTATGAGAGGAATTGAATAAATAATGACTACTTAGGTTGTTTAAGGGTTAAATCTCGTGTTTTATGCTGATTAGGGCTGTGGAAAAAGACCCAAATACCCCTAAAGGAATTTAAAAACTCAGAACTAAAAGCTGAAATCCCAATTTTTGGCCTTGGCACGACGCGCCAAGATCACGCCGGGCCACTGGAAATTGACGAGTGCCATTTTGGCCTGTGGCGCGATGCAGTAGAATCGCGTTCTTCCACTGGTTGAGACCTGGAAGTTCACCACGATGCAGCCGTATCGCGTTGGCTCACTAGTTTCAGACAATGGACATTTGGCATATCTCTGAAACGCGTTGGTGTATCAAATGGTACACTATTTTACTAAAACGGCTCTAACACTTCGCCCGGATATCAGATTTGGGAAAACTTTATATCATTGGAAAGCTGGCTGAATTTCCTACGAAATAATAATCTCTAAAATGAAAAATAATGAGTATTTCAAAAATTTTATATATGAATACTCATGAACTGAGATTTAAATTATGCTAGAGAAATACGAGGTATTATAATATCTTTCCTTTGGGATCATTCATTCTCGAATGAGACTGGTTAAACTGGAAGCACTAAGGAACTGAGAGTACATACTGAATATATGTGATGCAAACATGGTCTAATGACTGGGTCTGAGATATGATTTATTACTGAACTGGATCTGTAAATGCATAACTGTCATAAACATGATATGCAGCTAAAGATGAGCGTGATAAAGGGAAATATTAAGAAGATTAATACCTTGAACTGAATCTGAGTTTGCAGAGAAAAGATGAGGGTACTGGGTCCGCATATCTGCTTCTGCTTCCCAAGTGGCTCCCTCTATGGACTGATTCCGCCAAAGAACTTTGACTAGTGGAACTTTATTTTTCCTTAGTCTGCAAACTTGATGATTAAGAATTTTGACTGGAACCTCCTCATAGGAGAGACTATTCTAAACATCTACACTTTCTAAGGGAATAACTACAGCTGGGTCACCAATACACTTCTTTAACAATGAGACATGGAACACAGGGCGTACTGAAGCTAGATCTGAAGGTAACTCAAGCTCGTAAGCTACCTTTTTGAAATGACTGAGAATTGTGTAAGGACCGATATATCGAGGACTGAGTTTCCCTTTCTTGCCGAACCCCTTCACTCTCTTCATGGGAGAGATTTTCAAGTACACAAAATCACCAACCTCAAACTTGAGATCTTTTCTCCTCACATCTGCATACAATTTCTGTTGGCTTTGGGTTGCCCTAAGTCTTTCTCTGATCAATTGAACCTTCTTTAAGGCATCAAACACTAAGTCAGGCCCTACTACTGCGGCTTTACCTACTTCAAACCAACCAATTGAATATCTACCTCTCATATCGTAGAGAGCCTCAAATGGAGTCATACAGATACTGTAATGATAGCTGTTATTATATGCAAATTCAATCAAAGGCAAGTGGTCATTTCAACTACCCTTAAAATCAACAACGCATGCTCTCAGCATCTCCTCTAGAGTTTGAATGGTCCTTTCTTCTTGACCATCTGTCTAAGGGTGGAAGGTTGTACTGAGGTGGACTTAGATACCAAGACTCTTTTGGAATTCTTTCTAAAAATGAGAGGAAAATTGGGTACCTCTATCTGAGATGATGGATACTGGGACTCATTGTAACCTAACCAACTCTCTGATATAGAGTCTGGAGTAGTCCTCGACTGTGTAAGAGGTATGAACTGGTAAGAAATGAGCTGACTTGGTCATCCTGTCTATGATAACCCATGTAGAATCATGTTGATGATGAGTACGAGGTAAACCCATCACAAAGTCCATGTTCACTTCTTCCCATTTTCACGTGGCAATACTGAACTCCTACATGTATCTACTAGGCTTCTGGTGCTCAATCTTAACCTTCTGATATGTAAAGCACTTAGCTGCAAACTCTGCAATATCTCTCTTTATCCCACTCCACCAATAGATCTCCCGCAAATCACGATACATCTTAGTGGCCCCTGGATGAATAGAGTAGCCCGCATTATGTACTTTGCAAGAATTCGCTATCTCAACTTATCAACATACGGCACACACAATCTACCCTGACAACGCAACACACCATCTCCCTCTTGGGAGAAAATCTCTATCGTCTGATCTCTGACTGACTCCTAAAGCTTCACTAGATTGGGATCGCTATCCGGTTTTTCCTTTACCTCAAAAACTAGAGATGATTCGGCACAACAATATACCAACACACTACTCTCTGCTAAATCGACTAAGTGGATACCTAGTCTGGCAAGCTGATGAACTTCCTAAACAAACTTCTTTTTATCATCCTCAATATGAGCAACACTACCCATCGATAATCTACTGAGAGCACCCATCACTACATTGGCCTTGCCCGAATGATACAGAACACTTATGTCAAAATCTTTCAATAGCTCTAACCAACTCCTCTGACATAAATTCAAATCTTTCTGAGAGAACACATACTGCAAGATTTTGTGATCTGTGAACACATTAACATGCACCCTATACAATTAATGCCTCTAAATCTGTAAGGCAAACACTACAGCTGCTAGCTTAAGATCATAGGTAGTATAATTCTTCTCATAGGGCTAGATGCATCATAGTACACAACCCAAACCTACTCTAGATGCATCACAGTACACAACAAACCCATCTGGCAAGGTTAGGACTGGGGCTGAGGTGAGTCGAGTCTTCAACTCCTGAAAACTTTTCTCATAGGAATCTGACCACTAAAACTTAACTTTTTTCTAGGTCAATCTGGACATGGGGGATGCTATAGATGAAAAACCTTCAAAAAACTGATGGTAATAGCTAGCCAAACCCAAGAAACTCCTGATGTCTGACGAGAAAATAGGTCTAGGCCAGTTTCTTACCGCCTTAGTCTTTTGAGGATCAACTCTAATGCCATTATCGGAAATAATATGTCCAAGAAAAGCTACTGATATCATCCAAAATTCACACTTACTGAATTTAGCGAACAACTAATGAGCTCTAAGAGTTTACAACACTACTTTTAGATGGTCTGCATGATCATTTTCGCTACAAGAAATGGACAAAAATGTCATCGATGAAGACTATAACAAACATGTCCAAGTACTGCTTGAACACGCAATTTATTAAGTCCATGAGAGTTGTGGGGCATTTGTAAGACCAAAGGACATGACTATAAATGCAAAGTTACCATAGCAGGTTCGAAAAGCTATTTTTGGAATGTCACATTCTCTGACTCTGAGTTGATGATAGCCTGATCTGAGGTCTATCTTTAAAAATTAGCTGGCACTTTAAAGGTGGTCGAACAAGTCATCGATTCTAGGAAGTGGGTATTTATTCTTGATGGTGACTTTGTTCAACTGATGGTAGTCAATACACATTCTGAGAGAACCATTTTTCTTTAGCACGAATGGGACTGGCGCGCCCCACAGGGAAATGTTGGGTTTGATAAATCCCTTATCTAGGAGATTCTTTAACTTTTCTTTTAACTCTCTGAGTTTGGCTGGATCCATTCTGTATGGTGAAATAGAGATAGGCTGAGTATCTGGGAGAAGGTCTATTCCAAAGTCAATTTTCCTTTTGGGAGGAACTCCAAAAAGATCTTCAGGGAATACATCTGGAATATCCCTGACTACTGAAACTGACCCAAGGGTTGGAGTCTCCAAATTAGAGTCCTTGACTTGCATAAGATAGTAGATACACCCCTTGGATATCATCCTTCTCGATCTAATGTACAAAAAAAACTGACCCCTAAGAGCTGTAGTACTACCCCTCCATTCAAGGACTGGTTCATTTAGGAACTGAAAATAAACTATTCTATTTCAACAATCAATTGAGGCATAGCATGAGTGGAGCCAATCCATGTCAAGAATGACGTCAAAATCCATCATCTCTAACTCTACGAGATCAACGAAAGAAACTTTCTGAGACATTGTAATCGAAAAGTTCCTATATACCTACCTGGCTATAATGCAAACACCCATTAGGGTAGACATTGAAAAGGGTTCTTCTAGAATTTCGAGACTGACTCCAACGTTGACAGCTATATAAGGAGTTACAAAAGAATGAGAAACTCTAGGGTCTAGTAAAGCATAAACATGTAAATGAAAGACCTGTTATGTACCAGTAACTACGTCAGGAAAATTTTACTGATCTTGGCGGGACTGAAGAGCATACAACCTGTTTGGACACTGACCACTGGTAGCACTAGAAATAGCACCTTGCTGAGTTGGGCGACCGGCTAGAACTAATGACTGATGGGACTAGCCCTGTTGACGCAACTCCCTACCTTTCTGAGCAACTACCCAACACTCTCAAATCTGATGGCCTGGTTTTCTATACCCAAAGTACACATCACTTCCAGCTCTACACTCACCCTGATGGTGTTTGCCATATTTTTGACATAGAGGATTCGTACGGGCACTGTTAACATTGCCTTGAGACTTTGAGCCTGGTACCCTGTCCCTATTGTCATCTCTAAATTTGGGCACTGGGGCACTGGCTGAAGAGGGTGTTGGGGCTAAAGATTTCTATCAAAATTGAGGGCGGTTATCACTTTCCGACCTTGGATAACTAAAATTAAAACTACTCATTCTAGCCCTCTTGTTCTCCCTCTCTCTCTCCTTGGTATTCTTCTTCTCGAGCTGTTAAGCATGGACCATCAACCTTGATAAGTCCATCTCCCTAATCATCATTGTGATCCTACACTCCTTGACCATATTATCAGACACTCCAGACACAAACTTGCTCATCTTGGATCTGTTATCAGCTACTACATGAGGAGCATACCTAGCTAGCTGAGTAAACTTGAGGGAATATTCCTTCACACTCATGCTGCCCTAACTCAAGTTAATGAATTCTAACACCTTGGACTCCCTCAACTCCAATGGGAAGAATTTGTCTAAGAAAGCTATAACAAACTCTTCCTATTCTACAGGCCCTGCATTTGCACCCTTGTCAACTTTCCACTGGTTAAACCATGTATGGGATATATCCTGCAACTGATATGCAGCCAACTCAGCACTCTCACTAGATGTCACCCCCATAATATTTGTTACCTTCTGAACCATATCTAAGAATTTCTATGGATCCTCTTAAGACTTGGATCCCGTGAAAGAAGGAGGGTTCATTCGGGTGAAGTCTTGAATCCTGGTTGTAGTAGTATTGGCCACTGGGTTAGACGGAATAGGGGCTGAGAATTTATTTTGAGCTGCTACGAAATTGGCTAAAGTGGTAAACATAGTTCTAAATTCTACGTGGGAGACATACTCATCCAGAGGATCTGCTTGGATGGGAGAAGGTGCTGAATGGTTTCTTGTTCTTCCTCCATTGTTCTTTTTATGAGGCATGTTCTGTAAAGGGAAGGAAGATTAGATTAGATAGAGAGTTTAACATGAGCTCATGCCCTGTCGCACGACATGAATACTGAAAGAAGGGAAACTCTTTCAAAAATATCTTGTAGCCTCTTGTCCATAAGTGTGGCGTGCTATACACCCATGAATAAGACTCTACTTAACACAACTATCAGAATTTCTAGGATACTTTAAAACCTTAGTCTCTGATAAAAAGTTTGTAACGCCCCGAGAGTACACCCTAGGCGTCACACGGTGCTTACAATTTCGAGAGACAACAAGTTAACCCATGAGTAGTTACCTGCTGTAAGTACTGAATAATATAATGATAATACGAAAGAAGAATTGTTATGCCATAAGGTTTTAAGTGATGAAAACAAGTAAAATCTGTAAATACCAAACTGATAAAATAATCTGACTATATCAACTGAAGTTTGAATACTGAATAACTGACTATAGTATCTGAAAAGCCTCTAGACTGACTGAATATGAGTTGATGGGACAGGCCCCAACTAACTCCAACTGACTAATAAACTGAAAGCATGAAATAAAAATAATCTGTCCTCGAAATAGAAGGACTCACCACTGCTACTGCTGAAAGCCTGAGGATTCTATGCGCGGTCCGGGAATTAGACGTCTGAACCTATGATATAATACATCATAGCACAAAAAAAGAGGTATGCGATCAGTACTTTGAATGCACTGGTATGCTA
>NC_061115.1:29456866-29514931 GCF_002878395.1 Capsicum annuum | reverse complement strand
TTTTTTTGCGCTATGATGTATTATATCATAGGTTCAGACGTCCAATTCCCGGACCGCGCATAGAATCCTCAGGCTTTCAGCAGTAGCAGTGGTGAGTCCTTATATTTCGAGGACAGATTATTTTTATTTCATGCTTTCAGTTTAGTAGTCAGTTGGAGTTAGTTGGGGCTTGTCCCATCAACTCATATTCAGTCAGTCTAGAGGCTTTTCAGAAACTATAGTCAGTTATTAAGTATTCAGACTTCAGTTGATATTGTCAGATTATTTTATCAGTTTGGTATTTATAGATTTTACTAGTTTTCATTACTTAAAACGTTATGGCATAACAGTTCTTCTTCCGCATTATTATTATATTATTTAGTACTCACAGCAGTACCAGCTCATGGGTTAGCTAGTGGTTCCTTGGGATTGTAAGCACCGTGTGATGTCTAGGGTGTACTCTCAAGGCGTTACAGATAAAGAGATTAATTCAAATAATTTAGTATTAGAATGAAATGCACCTGAGTCGTCCTGGGCTCTATTATGTGTTACGAGCTTAGCTTGTAATGTGCGGGTAACCTCTGTCACAGTTAAAAATTTGGTATGTAAGTAGAGAAGGTTATTGGGGCAGGTTAGTTATCTACGGAGTTTTGAACCGTGTCATTAATCCTTGGATGTTTTCGGGTTATTAAAAGAAAATGAAAATGTACCTGAATAGGGCATATTAGTGGGGAAGGTAGAGGGGCAGGTCAATTATCCACTGAGTTTTCGAATCGTGTATCATTAATCCTCAGTTATTTTGTGATTATACAAAAAGAATGAAAGTACCTGAATAGAGCAGAACATATACAGTAATGTCCGTCACCAGATGATATTCTTCAATTTTAAGTCTTTGGTAGTTTGATGTCTTTTTCTCTGTTATCTTTTTATTATATTGAACACTTTTTAATGTGTACTAATCATTGCCAGCCCTTGAATTTCATCATGCCGAGTCTGAAACTTAAATGTATAAGATTTAGATGAATTCAAAGTTGCTTGCATGGAGCACATCCTATTAGCATGATGTTTCAGAGTTTACCTTTGCTGATTCTATGCAAATAACTTCTTTGCACTAGAAATAGTGTTGATATGGATATGTTGTGCACTTTCTAATGGTCATGTGCTTTCTTACTTTTTGAGACCTTAGGTCCATATCCGTACCAAGGAAAATTAAGGATTGCTTAAACATGCAATTTGGGCTAATTTTCTTTCTGCTCCATGCATAGATATTTAAGACCAACCTACTGTTTACATGTAAATTTAAGATAGGTTCTACTGTGCTGGAGCTTTGCAGACCACCTGAAGAATGACTTGGTGTTTTCTCTTTTATCTTAGTTCATTTCAGTGCTATATTCTAATTGCTTGGTCCATGAGGAATGGTCATGGTGTGTTTGCATATTTTCAACGTACATGAATGATGTTCAGTGGACAAAAAACTGCCATCCATCAGTTCTACTATAGAAGGTGCGATGGATATCTTTGAAAGATTTTCTGAAAGTCAATATCGTTCATTTCTTTAACTTGCTTAGTTGAGATTAATGTTAAATAGTGTGGGACCTAGATAAATTTCTTCGTGATTGTTAGCACCTTCATTATTTGTCTAATGTGCAAGTCTCAGTTATATCTGGTGACCATCACAACATGCTCTTTTTTTATCGCTTATTATGTAAAGTTCTTGTTGATGTGATTTTGAGTCCTTTCTCGACTTATGTATTTACCAAGGTTTGGATATATAGCTTAGATGGAGGGACATAGACAGTGAAGATTCATATACCTAGCCTCAACTTAGTTGAGATTAAGGAGTGCTGGTAATTATTGGTCCTACAGTTTACCACAATTTAGATTTCAAACTTTAATTAGATATTTTCTTATTCTACAGCAAATTGATCTTCAAGTCGCCTTTGTTCCTGAAACATTTATACTAATCAATCATCCTTTATTGAACAAAACCGTAGGCTTTTCTATAGGGTATGGATTAGACCTCTTATATTCTTATCAGCCTTTATATCATTTTACTTGGGGCAGTTATACAACGAGTATAAGTTCACTTAGTTTTGAGTTTGGAAAATGTCTTAGTGAACCAAATGTATCTGTCAGGTGAGTGTATGTGAAAAGTTCAATATATCAGACTCAAGTACATTCTGTGAGGGAATTTTCTTTTTTTCCCCGAATCTGACAGAGGTTAGCTAACTATAGTTTAAGTAAATAAAAAAATTTACTTAGATGTAATATGGCATTTCAAGTCAGTTACATTTCTTGACCATCATAATATGCCTCTTTTTCATCCAATAGTATAGAAAGTTCTTGTTCATGTGATTTTAAAATCCTTTCTCGACTTATGTATTTACCAAGGCTTGCATGTAGCTTAGATGGAATCCACCTGTTAGCGATGGAGGTCTGCTACCAAGAAGCAAGCTTCAGTTGTGATGGTTTTTCTTATTCGAAGGGAATATAACTCATATTCTGAGGAAGTTTTTTCCTTTTGATCGCCATTTGCAGTAGGAACTGCTTTTCTCAGTTATAGCACCAAGGTACAACAACCTATAAGCAGCTCGTTCTTAGGCATGAGCTCTGGAGGTTTTGTTTTGGTGCCTAGAGATTGCAAATGAGAGTACCATCTGTTGGCTGGAAAATCCCAACTCCTTTGCTTCTATTTTTGTTATTTAGCATGCCAATTTTTCGTTACGCCTTGAATTGTCCCCCCTATATGCCTCAAACCATTCAATTTTTTAACAATTTGATTATAGTTTACATGGTATGTTGATAGATTTGTGTCTACACCATTACATCTCTTTGTTTGATTTACTCGTGAGTTTTGACTCCTTTTGGTGTTAGAGCATTTGTTGAGTTACATTGCATGATATAAGAGATTGTGTGATCATTTGTGAGATAAGTTTTTTAATGTGATATATTACGTTCCTATCATGCTTCAGCTTGTTAGGTAATTGTCACCAATTTTTAGCTCAGGCGGCGGGTGTGGATGACATGACCAAATTATTCTATTTGCATGAGCCTGGAGTACTGCAGAACCTCAAAAAAAGATACAAACTCAAATGAAATTTACGTAAGATACTGTATTGATTACTTGTATTATGCCTTATCTTAAGCTCTTTCTTGTGTTACAGTACAGACAACAGTGCACGTATCTTAATATTTGATATAATTGCAGACTTATACACAAAATATCTTAGTTGTAATAAATCCATTTCAAAAATTGCCTCATTTGTATGATTCACACTTGATGCAACAATACAAGGGAGCGCCATTTGGAAAATTAAGCCCTCATGTCTTTGCCATCGCAGATGTTGATTACAGGTTCGTCCCAGGTTAAGCACAATAATTATAATAATTTCTTTGTTATTAGCATGATATATTCAACCGCCTTTACTGGATACAGGACAATGGTCAATGAGGAGAAAAAGAAATTCTATTCTGGTTAGTGGTGAAAGTAGAGCTGGTAAAACTGAGACAACTAACATGCTCTTATAACAACACAATTCATTTTTTCCGGTAACTTAATTTATTTGCAGTAATCTAATAATAATCTATTTGAATCATTACTTAAGAAATGGAAAAATTTGAAAACTTTTTGGACTGAAAAGAGAGTTAGTGACGATCAAGGATAGATTTGGAATTTCGCATCTATATCTTAATAGTTAAGAGTATTTTTGATATTTCGTACAGAAAAATATCTATACATACTCTACCACATGGGAATATCTTCTCGCTATGATTGAACCACATGCACATTACAATATATTTTTATATCTATTATATTGTATTGTAGGTAATAAATTTTCAAAAATAAAATTGTTAAAATTTATATTTCCTCCATTTTATTTTATAAGTCGACAAATGGTTTTTAATTAGTTTGAGAAAAAAGACGATTTTTCTTATTAAATAACTATTTAATGACATTAATTTCATTTTTTTCTTATTCCATCTCATTTAATTAAAAGTGACTTTAAAAGAGATAATTTTATAAATCTTACGAATTTATTATTTATTTTTAAAATTTCAATTTTGAACAAATGTGAACACATATACAATATAACAGAGAAATTGGTTCTACACCCCCACAAATATCTATCCATGTATCCATTATTTCCACCACATGAAAAATAATAAACCAAGTACCACATTTGACAGATTTCAGAACTGATGAGACAAATAAATACACTCTCCATATTGCTCACTCATCTTTTCTCACCCCACCCCACCCCAAAAAAAAAGTGCTCTTCTCTCGTAAACTTGTAAGTTTTTATATCTTTCTTTGTTTATATATTTATATTTATTTCTCCTCTCAGAATAGAAATTCAATTCTTATTCTTTTTTTAAGGGATATTTAATTATTCCATCACAAAATTTTTATGTGCTTTGGTTGTACGTATACGTTTTTTGGTAAAAAATATATATATATATATATATATATATATATATATATTAATTTCAGAATCTGCTTGTATAAAAAAAAGAGGTTAGTTCAATGATGGTAAGATTAGATCTGCTCATTAAGATAGACTAATTTTTTCTTCAGTATATTTTGAATATTTTTTTAAAAATTATAAGCTAATGTATACATTTCAAAGTGTCTACTTTGCAATTTCATCTCTTTGGTGATAGCTATCTTTGTGTCTGTATCTACATTTGATTGTGTGGTAAGTTCAACTTACTTGAATTACAATATTGAATTGCAAATATTTTTTTGCCATGATTCCTTTATAATATAAAGTATGAAATGTTTATCTTTCTCTATTATCTTTTATTTTTTTTATAAAGTCACATGCCTTACACAAATGTAATTATTACTTGGTACGAATATGTACTAAAATTTAATTTTTTTTTATCCTTTCAAGAATTCATAAAAAATATTTGGACCGTAAAAAATGTCGTGTACTGAAGATTCTAAAACTGATCAACCAATCAAAAAATTAAATGCTGATAAAAATACTAGAAGACGTGAATTATATAGATTAATGACAAATGAGAAAAAAAAGTTTTTTTTGGCACATCGACGAGCAAGAAGAGCAGAGTTAAAAAGATGACGATTGTCTGAAAATTCAGTGAACAATGATTCAGCTTTGGCATCGTCTTTCAATTCTATTAATGTGACTACTGAACAAAGATATTTTCTCAAAAAAGAATCAACAATTCC
Organism: Capsicum annuum; assembly: GCF_002878395.1. Taxonomy (NCBI): domain Eukaryota; kingdom Viridiplantae; phylum Streptophyta; class Magnoliopsida; order Solanales; family Solanaceae; genus Capsicum; species Capsicum annuum. The sequence continues at coordinate 29,509,758 of NC_061115.1, read as the reverse complement.
ATTCGAAACAGGTATATATAAATAAGGTAATTAGTAGTTATTACACAAAAACTATTTAATAATTTTTATTAACAATAATATCATATACTAAAATCAGTATGTCCTATTTTGGATTTGTCAACTGCAGGGCATGGTTTCACAGAACCTAGATGCTCAACTATTACGTAATTACAAATGAGTTATATAAAATTAAAAGATGTTCCGAAATGTAAATTCTGTAAAGTAAAAAGATTTGAATTTGAGTCTCCTGCATTTTGTTGCGACAATGGTTCTATTCAATTAACTGCACATGAAATTTCAATAAAATTGAAAAAACTTTATCTACAAAATACAGAGGAATCAAAATAATTTCGAACTTATATTAGAACATACAATAATATATTTGCATTTACCTCTCTCGGAGTATCTTAGACAAAGAGTTAGCAAAAAAAAAACAAAGATATTTATACTTTTCAGGTTCAAGGACAAATGTATCATCTCATTAATGACCTGATTCCCGTGGATCAAAAAGGTAAAAATTTACAGTTATATTTCTTTGATAGTGAAAAGGAAGTAAGAAATTGAATGGCATGTTCAAATAAACTAAATGAGTGTATTGTTAGAAACTTGATGGACATATTAAAAAACAATCCATACTTAATGTTTTTTAAAATCTTTGATTGATGTTCCTCATCTATCTGATTTTTATATTGCACTTAAGTGTGATTCTGGTTTAGGTCAGCAAATATATAACTTACTGACTGTAACTGAAGTTGCAGGCATATGGGTTGAACAAGATATTAATAATTCTATTTCTACACCACATATCCGAATATATACGAAAACTAATAAAAGTCATTATTATGACTATTATGATCCTTTGCAATATCCTCTGTTATATTCATACGGTCAAAATGGCTGGCATTGTGGTATTAAAAAAATTAAGCACTCTTCTATCACATGTACTCGAATATATTATGAGCAAGAACAATTACCAAATGTAATGAATATGTCTTCAATCGATGAACTTCTTAATATAGAAGCTGAAGTAATGCAAAAAGGAAAGCGAAAAAGAGACACTGTTTCTTGTCATGAATATTATTGTTACGAACTATAAATAAGAGATGATGTAAATATAATCTTATAAGAGATGATGTAAATATAATCTTACATTCAGGAAGATTATTCCAACAATACATAGTAGATGAATAGATAAAAATTGAAAGGCAAAGATTAAAGCATTTTTTAATCAAGATTTATTTAGAGTAGATATATTAGAAGGAATCTTAGATGTCTTACGACGTGGATAAAGAAAAGCATCAAAAATAGAAAAATAATGCATACTTCCTCTAAGCTTTATAGGAGGCCCAAGGGATATGCGTCGACGATATATGGATGCTATCCCATTAGTACAACGTTTTAAAAAATCATATATATTTCTGACTATGACATGTAATCCCTCTTGGCCTGAAATAGAAAAAAATCTCTTGCCAACAGGTGAAGCACAAAATAAACCTGATCTGCTTAGCCGAGAAGTTAGAGAAAAGTTAGAAGAATTGAAAAAAGATATTCTGAAAAGACATATATTTGAAAAAGTTGCAGCATTTATGTATATAGTGGAATTTCAAAAACGAGGACTTTCGCATGCTTATTTTCTTATTATACTTGATAAGAATTACAAATTACTAACTCCCGAAGCATATGAGTGATTTGTGTGTGCTGAGTTGCCTGATGAGGAAATAAATTCCTATCTATACTCTCTTGTTACACAACACATAATGCATGGTCCATGTGGTACTTTGAATCCAACAAATTCTTGTATGAAGAAAAAGAGTTACTGTAAGTTTAAGTATCCTAGGGATTTTGCATAACAAACAAATAAAGAGAAAAATTCATACCGAATATATAGAAGATGAAATACAAGAAAACTGATAAAATTAGAGGACACTTTCTTGATAATACATGGGTTGTTCCTTATAATCCAGTTTTACTCTGTAAATTCAATTGTCATATCAATGTAGAGATTTTCTCACACATTAAAATTGTCAAATATATTTATAAGTACATTTGCAAAGGTCATGATAAAATAGGATTTTATATACATTCAAATGATACAAATATAGAGATAGATGAGATAAAAGAATATCAAACAGCTAGGTGGGTATCACCACCTGAGGCTTCATGGAGAATATTTGCATTCTCTATTAATGAAATGAATCCAAGTGCATATCATCTTCAACTGCATCTTGAGGGCCAACAATTCATTTCATTTAAAAGTTCGGATAATTGTAACACCCCATATTTTCCTAGCATAATCTAAGTCCCAATACATGAGTATTAGCATATGAAAATTTTAAAATACTCATTATTTTTTAGTTTAGAGCCTGCCATTACATAAAAAATTTAATTAGTTTACCAATGATATAAAATTCATCCAAATCCGATAACCGGGTAAGAAGTTATGGTGATTTTAAGTTTCAATTGCAAAACCCCGTCATTTTAACCTCTAGCGCGTTGCAGACCAGGCCAATATCCCATTTGGAAAAATCTAGTGAGGGTCTGCCATTCTGGTGCATTGTACTATAGGTCAATTTGATAATTGTCGATTTTCCGTATGACGCCGCGATCATGGCGCGTCGCGAAGCAGGCCAATTTCTCGTTTGTCAATTTCCAGTGGGCCTCCGCGATCATGGCACGTCGTGAAGATGGCCAAAATGGCATCCACAGGCTTACAGCGATGGTGGCGTATCACGGCGTTTGTCCAGGTCCCAGTTGTCCCTTTTTCGGTGGCTTGGCGCGATAGTGGCGCGTCGCGCTAAGGCCAAAAATTGAGATTTCAGTTTCCAGCTTGTGTTTTTAAATTCATTTAAAGGTATTTGGGTATTTTTCATAAGCCTTAACCTCTCTCTAAACACGAAATTTAACACCTAATTGACTTAATTACTCATCATTATTCATTTTTCCTCAAATTAAAAATCCCCTCTTTCAAGAACAAGAAACCTTAGCTCTCAAGAATCAAGGCCAAATCTCAAGAACTCTCCATCAATCCTTCCAAATTCATCATCCCAGGTATGTTAGATATTCATCCATGGATCTCTTTCATCCACGGAGTCCAAGCAACCTTTTTAAATTATAAAATTATGGTCTTTTCAAGTTATTGTGTTTTAAATTGGGATATCACCCATGAAACTCCATGAACTATGATTCTATACCTTGTTACCATGAAATTATTGTTATTATTCAATCTTCCATGCTTTAATATTATTATTTATTGAATTAAACCATGATTTAATGCTATTATGATGAATTCATGCTATTCCTACAAGTTCCATGACATTTCTATGATTGTTTTAAAACCATGAACTACAAGTGTTTGATAAAATGCCTAAAAGAGTGATTTATTTAATAAGAGCCTTCATGTTTTGACCTTCAAGCTTTAGTATCTTTGTAGTATTATTGCTTTGAGTCCTGAGGGTATTGAATACCCAAAAACCATAGCTGTTTATTTAGTCTAGCCTCAGTACATTACAGAATAGTCTTCAGATTATATTATGAGCATTATCAAAATAGTCAGATATAAATTATTTAACTCAGAACAATCTAGTATCTCAGTGTCTTTCAGTTGGGAATAGGATTTAGCACCGAGCAAGTATAGGGATGACGACTTCCCTATCAGATAGACAGAGTCATTAGTAGCAGTACCTATACTCTAGAACTACATAGCCATCGTAGGATATAAATAGTCACCCGTTAGACCAGGCTTGACTATCTCGTAGGGGTCACCCGTCAGTTCAGGATTGACACCCTTAGTTCTTTGGACATTATATCAGTTTAGTGGATCCATACAGCCATCTTTAGTACTCGTGGCACGGTGCTAACACCCTTCCAACCTATTAGCTCAAATTGGGGAATATCGGTTAGATAATACCTCCTACAGTCTCAGATATAGTCTCAGTTACAGTCCCATCTTAGTTATTCAGTCTTAGAGTTGTTTGAACAAAGCATACAGGTTTCAGTTATCTTAGTATATAATTTTACAAATTTTACTCAGTTCATGTTATATGCTTGGTCATGCATCCACATTATTTACAGATTTTCCTGCATTGTCAGTATTTATAAATTCATGCTCTTTATTCAGTACTTCATGCTTTACATGTATGTCCAGTTAACTATTATCATTTATATTCATGAGACCATGCATATCAACCTACCTTATTTAGCATACCAGTATATTCAAAGTACTGATCACATACCTTTTCTTTGCTCTATGATGTCTCATATCATAGGTGCTGATGCTCAGTTCCTGGATCGCACCTAGATTCTTAGATTATCAATAGTACAGTAGCAGCGGTGAGTCCTCATCATCTGGGGACAGATTATACTACTTCATGTCCTTATCTCAGTAGTTAGTAGAGTTAGTTGGGGCCTATCCCATCAACTCACAGTATTCAGTTTAGAGGCTTTTCAGACACTACAATTAGTTATTCAGACTATTTAGATTTTAGTATTTTTATCAGATTCATAATTCATTAGTTATTTCATTATTAAAACCTTATGGCATTTCAGTTATTCTTCTGCATTTATGATTATATTATTCAGTACTCATAGCAGGTACCAGCTCATAGGTTAGCTTGTGATCTCTCTGGATCGTAAGTACCGTGTAACGACTAGAGGGTAGTCTCGGGTCGTTACAAACTTGGTATCAGAGCCTAAGGTTTTAAAGTGTCTTAGGAAGTCTGAAAGCCACATCGAGTTGAGTCTTGTACATGGGTGTGTATCGCGCCACACTTATGGTCGAGAGGCTACAAGACGTTTAGGAAAAAGTTTTCCTTCTTTCAGTATTCATGTCATGCGAGTGAGCATTAGCCCAAGTTAAACTCTCAATCTAATTCGTTTTTTCCTTCCGTGTGACTCCCAAGAAGAACGAAAGAAGAATAAGAACTCAGACAACCCCTCAGCTCGTCTAAAAATATCCTCTGTACGAGCATGTCTCTCACGCAGAATTCAGGGTTGCGTTCACTACTTTAGCCAATTCAGTAGCAGCACAAAATAAATGATAAGCTGATTTTCTGTCCAATCCAGTGGCCAATACTACTGCTACCAGAATTTAGGATTTCACTCAGATGAATCCTCCTTCTTTCATGGGATCCAACTTTGAAGAGGATCCAAAGAAATTCTTAGATATGGTTCAAAAGGTCACGGATGTTATGGTGGTGATGTCTAGTCCGAGTGTCGAGTTGGCTGCATATCAATTGCAGGATGTAGCCCATAATTGGTTTAAGCAGTGGAAATTTGATAGAGTTATTGATATAGGACCTATAGAATGGGAAGAGTTTGCCGCTACTTTCTTGGATAGATTCTTTCCATTAGAGTTGAGAAAGGACAAAGTGTTAGAATTTATTAATTTAAGGCAAGGTAGCATGAGTGTGAGGGAGTATTCTCTTAAGTTCACTTAGTTAGCTAGATAAGCTCCTTATGTGGTAGCTGGTAGTAGGTCAAAGATGAGTAAGTTTGTGCCTGGCGTATCTGATAGTGTGGTCAAGGAGTGTTGGACCGCAATGCTGATTAGTAAGATGGATTTGTATAGGCTAATAGTCCATGCTCAACAAATAGAGTAGCAAAAGATTAAGGAGAGGAAGAGAGGAAACAATAGAGCTAGGACGGATAGTTTTAATTTCAATCAGCCAAAGTCATAAGGTGGTAACTTTCCTTAGTTTCCTCAGAGGTCTCTAGCCCCAGTACCTTCTTTAGCCAGTGCCCCAGTACCCAAATTCAGAAATGACAATAGAGATAGGGCACCAGGCTCTAAGTCCTAGGTCAGTGTTAGTAGTGCTCGTACTAATCCTTTATGTTAGAAGTGTGGCAGACACCATCAGGGTGAGTGTAGAGCAGGTAGTGATGTGTGATTCGGGTGTGGTAATCCAGGCCTCAGATTCGAGAGTGTCAGGTAGTTGCTCAGAAAGGTAGGGATGAGCGCCAATAGGGCCAGTCCCATTAGTCATCAGTTCCATTTGACCACCCAACTCAACAGGGTGCTGCTTTCAGTGTTATCAGTAGTGAACAGATTATATGCACTTCATTCGTGCTAAGATTTGGAAAATTTTCCTGATGTAGTTACTGGTACGTTGTAGGTCTTTCACTTACATGTTTATGCTTTACTAGACCCTGGAGCTTCTCTTTCTTTTGTAACTCCATATATAGCTGTCAATTTTGGAGTCAGTCCCGAAACTCTAGCAGAGCCCTTTTCAGTGTCTACCCAGTAGGCGTTTCCATTGTAGCCTGACAGGTATATAGGAACTATCCGGTCACAATATCTTAAAAATTTACCTTAGTTGATCTCGTAGAGTTAGAGATGATTGACTGTGACATCATTCTCGACATGGATTGGCTCCACTCATGCTATGCCCAGTTAATTGTAGAAATAGAATAGTTAATTTTTAGTTCCCAAATGAACCATCCCAAAGAAGGGTAGTACTACAACTCTTAGGGGTCAGTTGATTTCATACCTTAGAGCCAGAAAGATGATATCCAAGAGATGTGTCTACTATCTTGTACGAGTCAAAGATTCTAACTCAGAAACTCCAGCTCTTGAGTCAGTTCCAGTAGTAGATGAATTCTTAGATATATTTTCTAAAGATCTTCCCAGAGTTTCTCCCGAAAGGGAAATCGACTTCAGAATAGGCCTTCTCCCAAATACTCAACCTATATCTATTTTGCCATACAAAATGGCTCCAGCTAAACCCAAAGAACTGAAAGAACAGTTGAAGGATCTTTTAGATAAGGGATTCATTAGGCCTAGTGTCTCCCCGTAGGACACACCTATTCTATTCGTGCGTAAGAAAGATGGTTCTCTCAGAATGTGCATAAATTACCATCAGTTGAACAAGGTCACAGTCAAGAATAAATATCCACTTCTTAGAATCGATGACTTGTTCGGTCAACTTCAGGGTGCCAGTTACTTTACCAAGATAGACCTCAGATCAGGCTATTATCAGCTTAGAGTCAGAGAATGTGATATTCTGAAAATAGCTTTTCAAACTCAGTATGGTCACTTTGAATTTCTAGTCATGTCCTTTGGTCTTACTAATGCCCCAGCAGACTTCATGGACTTGATGAACTAAGTGTTCAAGCAGTACTTGGACATGTTTGTCATAGTATTCATTGATGATATTTTTGTTTACTCCCATAGCAAAAATGATCATGCAGACCATCTCAGAATAGTATTGCAAACTCTTAGAGCCCATCAGTTGTTCGCTAAATTCAATAAGTGTGAATTCTGGCTAAGATCAATAGCTTTCCTTGGCCATATTATTTTTGGTGATGGCATTAGAGTTAATCCTCAAAAGACCGATGCGGTGAGAAACTAGCCTAGTTCCTTCTCTCCGTCAGATGTCAGGAGTTTCTTGGGTTTAGCTAGCTATTACCGTTGGTTTGTTGAAGGGTTTTCTTTTATTGCATCCCCCATGTACAGATTGACTCAGAAGAAAGTTAAGTTTCAGTGGTCAGATTCATACAAGATAATTTTTCAGGAGTTGAAGACTCGACTCATGTCAGCCCTAGTTCTTACTCTACCAAATGGTTTAGATAGTTTTATTGTGTACTGTGATGCACCCAGAGTAGATTTGAGTTGTGTCCTCATGCAGAAAGGTAAGGTCATAGCCTACGCCTCCAAACAACTTAAACTTCATGAAAAGAATTATTCAACTCATGATCTTGAGCTAATAGCGTAGTATTCGCCTTACAGATTTGGAGGCATTACTTGTATGGGGTGCATGTAGATATGTTCACAGATCACAGAAGCCTTCACTATGTGTTCTCTTAGAAAGATTTGAATTTGCATCAGAGAAGATGGTTAGAGTTATTGAAGGATTATGACATGAGTTTTCTGTATCATCCGGGCAAGGCCAATGTAGTGGCTGATACTCTCAGTAGAATGTCTATGGGTAGTATAACTCATGTTGAGTATGGTAAGAAGAAGTTAGCTCAGGAAGTTCATCAGCTTGCCCGACTAGGTATTCGCTTAGTCGATTCAGCAGAAGGTAGTGTATGGGTGTAGAGTAGCTCAGAATCATCTCTAGTTACCGAGGTGAAGAAAAAGCAGGATAGATATCCTAGTTTAGTTAAGTTGAAAGAATCAATCAGAGATCAGAAAGTAGAGGTTTTCTCCCAAGAGGGAGATGGTGTTTTTCGTTGTCAGGGTAGATTGTGTATGCCGGTGTAGATGAGTTGAGGCAATAAATTCTTGCAGAAGTGCATGGTGCGCAGTACTCTATTCATCCAGGGGCCACTAAGATGTACCACGATTTATGGGAGATCTATTGGTGGAGTGGGATGAAGAGAGATATCGCAGAGTTTGTAACTAAGTGCTCTACATGCCAGTAAGTTAAGGTTGAGCACCAGAAGCCTAGTGAATGCATACAGGAGTTTAATATTCCCATATGGAAATGGAAGGAAATAAACATGGACTTTATGACAGGTTTGCCTTGTACCTATTATCAGCATGACTCTATTTGGGTAATCGTAGACAGGATGGCCAAATCAACTCATTTCTTGCCAATCCATACCTCTTACTCCATCGAGGACTATGCCAGTCTCTATCTCAGAGAGTTGGTTAGGTTGCACGATGTTCCCTTATTAATCATCTCAGATAGAGGTACTCAGTTTACCTCTCACTTTTGGAAAGCGTTCCAAAAAGGTCTTGGTACCCAAGTCCACCTTAGTACAACCTTCCACCCTCATACATATGGTCAAGCAAAAAGGACCATTCAGACTTATGAGGATATGCTGAGAGCATGCATTATTGATTTCAAGGGTAGTTGGGATGACCATTTGCCTTTGATTGAATTCTCATACAATAACAGCTATCATTTTAGTATTCGTATGGCTTCGTTTGAGGCTCTCTATGGTAGGAGATGTAGATCTCCAATTGGTTGGTTTGAAGTAGGTGAGGCCGTAGTAGTAGGGCCTGACTTGGTGTTTGATACGTAAGAAAAGATTCAGTTGATCAGAGAAAGGCTTAGGGCTGCCCAAAGACGATAGAAATCATATGCAGATGTGAGGAGAAAGGATCTCGAGTTTGAGGTTGGTGATTTTGTGTTCTTAAAAATCTCTCTCATGAAGGGAGTGAGGAGATTCGGCTAGAAAGAAAAACTCAGTCCCCGATATGTCGGTCCCTTCAGAATCCTCAGTCGTTTCGGAAAGGTAGCTTAAGAGCTAGAGTTTCCCTCAAATTTAACCTCAGTATACCCAGTGTTCAATGTCTCATTGTTGAAAAAGTGTATTGGTGATCCAGTTGTAGTTATTCACTTAAAAAGTATAGATATTCAGAACAGTCTTTCCATTGAGAAAGTTCCAGTCAAAATTCTTGATCATCAAGTTCGTAGACTAAGGAAGAAAGAAGTTTCACTAGTCAAAGTTCTTTGGCGGAATCAGTTCGTTGAGGGAGCCACTTGGAAAGAAAAAGCAAATATGCGGACCGAGTACCCTCATCTTTTCTCTGCAAATCTAGGTTCAGTATAAGGTACCAATCTTCTTAAGATTTTTTTTCTGCTATGCTCAGTTTCAGCAGCACATCGTGTTCATGTCAGTCATGCATTCATGAATCAGTTTAGTCATGCATTCCATGCATCAAACATGTATATTCAGTATGTAAACTCAGTCCATTAGTTCCCTCAGCTTAACCAGTTTCATTTACGGACGAATGATCCTAAGAGGGAGATATTGTAACACTCCGTATTTTCCTAGCATAATATATGTCCCAATACATGAGTATTCATATATGAAATTTTTGAAATACTCATTATTTTTTAGTTTAGAGCCTTCCATTGCATAGGAAAGTCAATTAGTTTTATAACGATATAAAATTCGCCCAAAGACGATAACTGGGTAAGAAGTTATGGTGATTTTAAGTTTCAATCGTAAAACCCCATCATTTTAACTTCTAGCGCGTCGCAGAGCAGTCCAATCTCCCATTTGGCAAAATCCAGTGAGGGTCCGCAATCCTGGAGCATCACGCCATAGGTCAATTTGACAATTATCAATTTTTAGTGTGACTTCGTGATCATAGCGCATCGCGGAGCAAGCCAATTTCCCATTTGTCAATTTCCAGTGGGCCTCCGCGATCATGGCGCATCGCGGAGATGGAAAAAATGGCATCCACAAGCTTACCGTGATGGTGGCATATCGCGGTGTTTGTCCAGGTCCCAGTTGTCCCTTTTCCAGTGGTTTGGCGTGATAGTGGTGCCTCGAGCCAAGGCCAAAAATCAGGATTTCAGTTTCTAGCTTGTGTTTCTAAATTCATTTAAGGGTATTTGGGTCTTTTTTCTAAGCCCTAAACTCGCCCTAAATACGAAATTTAACCCCTAATTAACCTAAATACTCATCATAATTCACTTTTTCTCAAATTAAAAATCCCCTTTTTCAAGAACAAGAACCCTAGCTCTCAAGAATCAAGGTCAAATCTCATGAACTCTCTATCAATCCTTCCAAATTCATCATCCCAGGTATGTTAGATGTTCATCTATGGATCCCTTTCATCCACGGAGTCTAAGCAACCTTTTTAAATTATAAAATTGTGATCTTTTCAAGTTATTGTGTTTTAAATTGGGATTTCACCCATGAATCTCCATGAACTATGATTCTATACCATGTTACCATGAAATTATTGTTATTATTCAATCCTTCATATTTTAATATTATTATTTATTGAATTAAACCATGATTTAATGTTTTTATGATGAATTCATGCTATTCCTATAAGTTCCATGACATTCCTATGATTGTTTTAAAACTATGAACTACAAGTGTTTGATAAAATGCCTACAAAAGTGATTTATTTAATAAGAGCCTTCATGTTTTGGCCTTCAAGCTTTAGTGCCTTTTCAGTATAGTTGTTTTGAGTCCTGGGGGCATTGAATACCCAAAAACCATAGCTGTTTATTTAGTCTAGCCTAAGTACATTACAGAATTGTCTTCAAATTATATTATGAGCATTATCAAAATAGTCAGATATCAATTATTCAACTCAGAACAGTCTAGTATGTTAGTGTCTTTCAGTTGGGAGTAGGATTTAGCACCGAGCAAGTGTAGGGATGGCAACTTCCCTGTCAGATAGACAGATTTGTTAATAGCAGTCCCTGTACTCCAAAACTACGTAGCCAGAGTAGGATATGATTAGTCACCCGTCAGACTAGGCTTGACTATCTCGTAGGGGTCACCCGTCAGTTCAGGCTTAAAACCCTTAGTCCTTTGGATATTATATCAGTTTAGTGGATCCACACAGCCATCGCTAGTATCCGCGGCACGGTATTAACACCCTTCCAACTGGCGTTACAGATTGGACCTCGATTAGATTAAATTAGGAAATGTCGGTTAGATGATACCTCCCACAGTCTTAGATATAGTCTCAGTTACAGTCCCAGCTCAGTTATTCAGTCTTAGTGTTGTTTTACCAAAGTATACAGGTTTTAGTTATCTCAGTATATCAATTTACAAATTTTACTCAGTTCATATTATATGTTTGGTCATGTATCCACAGTATTTACAGATTTTCCTGCATTGTCAGTATCTATAGATTTCATGCTCTTTATTCAGTACTCCATGCTTTACTTGTATGTCCAGTTAATTATTAGCATTCCTATTCATGAGACCATGCATATCATCCTACCTCATTTAACATATCAGTACATTCAAAGTACTGATCGCATACCTTTTCTTTGTGCTATAATGTCTTATATCATAGGTGCTGACGCTTATTTCCTAGATCGCACCTAGATTCTCAGATTATCACCAGTACAGTAGCAGTGGTGAGTCCTCATTATCCAGGGACATATTATATTACTTCATGTTTTTATCTCAGTAGTTAGTAGAGTTAGTTGGGGTATGTCCCATCAACTCACAGTATCCAATTTAGAGGCTTTTCAGACACTACAGTTAGCTATTCAGATTACAATATTTTTATCAGATTCATAATTCAGTAGTTATTTCATTATTAAAACCTTATAGCATTTTAGTTATTCTTCTGCATTCATGATTATATTATTCAATGCTTACAGTAGGTACTAGTTCATGGGTTAGCTTGTGGTATCTCGGGATCGTAAGCACTATGTAACAACTAGGGGGTAGTTTCGGGTCGTTACAATAATATTACAAAGATTGTAGATATTCTCATGATTCAAAATATAATGTTCTGAGTTTTTTCTAATGAATAGATTAAATAAAGATGCTATGGACTTGAATTTATTATATTGTGAATTTCCAGAACATTTTGTATGGTCAACATCAGATAAAATGTGGACACATCGAAAACAAAGTCATGTTATTGATCATGTTGTGACATATCATCCAACCGAAGGAGAAAGATATTATCTTAGACTTCTATTAATGAATGTAAAAGGACCAAAATCATATGAATATTTATGAACTGTAAATGGAGTATGTTATAACACATTCAGAGAAGCAGCAGAAAAAAAAGAACTATTACTTTGTGATAATAATTTGATCCAATGCATGTTTGAAGTTGCAAGTTATCAAATGCCAACCAGTTTAAGTCAATTATTGCGATGTTGCTGATCTATTATAATCCAAGTAATCAAAGAGAATTATGGAAAAAAATTGAAGATGCAATGTCCGAGGATTTTAAAAAGAGGTCTATCGAAAACAACCTTTCTACTTGTTTTGAGATAGTGGTATGGTCTGTGTACACTCTATCATCCCTAGACTCCACTAGGTGGGAATACACTGGGTATGTTGTTGTTGTTATTGTTGTTGTATCAAGTATGAATACAAGGAAAATTCGCTACAAAATTTTAAATCATAATAATGATATTCTTCACTCAATGGGCAGAGATGTTAATGAATTTGAGCTAATTTCAAATTACATCAAATCATCTTTAACAGCAAGAGAAGCTAAAGATGTATATTATGAAAGAAATATATCATTGTTAGTTAAGAAGATTTGTTATTGCAAAATAAATTAAATACTGAACAAAAAAAGTGTATGACATAATTCTTTATAGAGTATACTCAAATAAATCAGGGGTGTTCTTTATTGATGGTCCTTGTGGAACTGGCAAAAGCTTTTTTATTGTGCTTTATTAGCTGCGGTGAGACATAGAGGGTTAATAGCTTTAGCAACTACAAGCTCTGGTATTGCAGCTTCACTTCTTCTCGGAGGTCAAACTGCTCATTCGCGATTTAAAATTTCAATTGATATTGATGAAAAATTTATTTCAAATGTTAGTAAACAAAGTTCACTGATATCTCTAATACGAGATACAAAACTGATAGTATAGGATGAAATCTCAATGGCAAAAAAGAAATTGTTAAAGCATTTGATTTGCTTTTAAGAGATCTGAAAGAGATAAATACACTTTTTGATGGCAAAGTAGTGTTTAGTGGTGATTTTAGATAAACTCTTTTGGTTGTTCGCTGTGGAAAAAAAGAAGATTTTATTTGTGAAAGTTTATTGTGCTCTAAAATTTGGAATCAACCTGAAAAATTATAATTTACAGAGAATATGTGCGTCAAAAAAGATCTTGCATTTTGTGAATATTTAATGAGAATTAATGATGGCAAAGAAAAGAAAAATGATCAAGAAAAAATTGAAATTCCTCATCCTCTTATTATTCCTTTTACTACTGAAAAAGAATCCTTAAATCAACTCTTTATAGTTACTTATCCTGAATTATACACATGTCATTCAAATTCTTCCTTTGTTACTTCACGTGCTATTTTAACCACAAAAAATGATTTTGTTGATGAAATAAATAATATATTGATTTCGCAATTGTTAAATTCTAAAAAAAATTTCATTGCTATAGATGAAACTAATGATCCGAAAGATCAAAGTGAGTATGAAGATTTCTTGCACACTTTAAATCCTGCAGGTTTACCTCCATACAAATTAATTTTAAATAAAAATTGTCCAATTATATTGTCAAAAAATCTGAATTCTTGTGAGGGTTTATGTAACGGGACACGATTAATATGCAATGATTTTAAAACCCATGTCACTAGTGCAATATTAGGTAGTGGTGATTTTAAAGATACACATGTATTCATTCCGTGAATACCGCTTATGACATCAGAAGATGAAAAACTACCACTTCCTTTTAAAAGGACTCAATTTTCAGTATGATTATGTTTTGCCATGACTATAAATAAAGTTCAAGGATAAACTTTAGATTTTGTTGGTATATCTACGAGAGCCTGTCTTCTCTCACGGTTAATTATATGCCGCTTTATCAAGAGGCAAAAGTTCTGACGATGTTAAAGTTTTAATTAGACCATCTACCGTTGGCAACAATGATGATCACTCGACATATAATGTTGTCTATGATGAAATTATTGAAAAGACTTTCTCTTGAACTTACACTATCATTTTCAATGGTAAATCTAATATATCATTTGTTTGTTTTTTTTACTTTGCATTATGTTTGTTAATATTTTCTATTAAAGGTTATTGCTATAACACATCATTACATATTTATTTAACATGCTGAAATCGTAGACTATCTCAACATGACGAAAAGATTTTTCATCAGTATGATCACACCTACAATACAAGATTGGACGTGTAAGGTTCAAGTAGTAGATAAATGTAGGCGAAGAGATAACAGAGATGGAAACAAAAAGTATCAGCACTTGATACTTCAAGATGGAGAGGTATTATTCTATTATAAATTTTTAGAATTTGCTATTTCATTTTACTAATTAAGTGTTGCTTATTTTATCCGAATAGTCTTTTATTTTTGGGTTTAGTTTTGTTCATCTATTTTTCTCTTGAATATTTACAAATTGTCAACACCAATTAGTATTATGTTTTCAAAATTATTGTAAATTAAAGGGTATTGCAAATACAAAATGTAAACTTTATTGTATTTAAATTTCACTCTCAATCACAAAGATAGTATGATATGGTTCCTTTTCTATTATTTTGGTTATTGCATTTGTTACTATTTGCTTTTCAGGAAAATCAAGTTCAGGCGATTATGTTTGACACTGATATAACGTATTTTGAAGATGTGTTTGCTCCTTTCAACACATATTTGGTGTCTATTGTACAAGTAAAGGAACCAACTTCTGAATATAAGAGAGCACTTAATGATTATATTTGGATAATTGACAGAAGCACTATAGTTGAGCCGATTGAAAAGGTTACTCCTCCAGAAGATCCATTACAGCAACCAACGCGATTAAGTCTTACAACATTTGATACTTTCGAGTATCAACCTAAGGATTATGAAATTAGTACTTACAAGTTTCATAAATTTTTATGTATCACATAAAATTTAAATATTATTATAATAGTATGATTCTAATCATCTAATCACTTTATCCTTTGTTTCTTTCAATGCAAAATATACTTGGCATTGTTATTAACGACAACAATCCTACAAAGACTGAAAGCGGAAAAAGAGTTCAGGAGTTCATTATCATGGATAAACACTAAGTATAAAAAGCACACAATCTCCTGCTTGACTCTAAAGTCATTATGTTTGCAATACAAAAAAGGAACTTATTAGAATAGACTGCAAAAAACAACCTATGGTAATTATAGTTTGAGGCATACATTTATTATAGGAGTTGTTCATTCTTCACCATGATTGTATTTAATTAGTATAAATAGATTATTGATATTGATTTCATCAATTTAGCATAATAACTGAACTTTTAGTTTCTTATCAGGATAAGTAAAGTTTTCTTTAGTAAATAGTTATCTAACTTCAGACAACTCATATTTAATCCATTTGAACAAATACATGAAATAGGCCATATATAGGATGCCTCCTTTAGTTTTTCTTCTTTAAGTAAACTTCAGGATCTACAGAACTCGAAAAATAAGAAAATAAATTATCGTGTCCATCAAATTGTTATACGTTGTGTTTCTTCGACATTACATGTTGTTTGTAACTTTTAATTAATGTTTAAAGATATATTTTTATTATATGCAGAAAAAAGTCAACAAAATTGACACTATGGGATAGTTTTATTGATCATGACGGGACCAAACTTTTAGAACAACTTCCTAAGTACCCGGTCATTCTTGCCAGAAGAGTTTCAAAAGCAACTATAGGTAAAACATCAACCATTATATTTTTTTTTATAAAAATAATAATAAATATTACATAATGATATCACTAAAACTAAAGACTTCAATGCATGTAGGATCAACAAATAGATTCAATGGTTTGTCAAACAGGTTCAATACGATAATTGCAATTAATCCTTCATACCCACAAGTTTCTGCATTAAGGACATAGTAATATACATTTATAATTTGATATTTACATCCAAAATGACAAGTAGGAACTACATCTAATAGTAGGATAAGACATTCAGATGACACAGTATACGGAATTGCAAAATATAATTATTTGTAGGGTCAAAACAATTGAACCAGAGGTTGTTGCTTATAAGATGAAGAGCACCACTGCAATGGGCTCTATTCTCTTGGTTCCATTTGAGGATGAAATCATAACTATCCGTAATATTCAAGAACAACTTTTGGTAATAATAATACTTGTGGTTTCATTTTTTAAAAGATATATTAACTATATAATTAAAAAGTTAATAAAGTGTGTCATTCTTTAATTTTTAGGGACAAGTATTTTATGTCGAAGCTGAACTATCCTTTGTAAGTAAGGACCAGCGCTTTTGTGTGTTACATTGCCCAAATTGTAAGATATTGTTCCTGAGATACAATGTGCGAAAGAAAATCTACTGCACAATTTGTCGTCGATCCACACTTCTAACTCCCAAGTATAATTGCTTTTCAACAACATAATTTACTTAGTTACATTATTCTTTTAATATAATAAATTTGGCTAATTACTACATTTAAATTGTGTTCATTCAATTTTAATAGATGTCACTTTCAAGTCATTGTTAAAGACAATAACGGTATTGCAACAGCTACTATTGTGGATGAAGTTGTAAAGAAAATGTTGTTTCTTTCTGCTGAAGAGATTTACGAGATCACAATTATCAAGGTACCTAAAAATTTATCTCTTAAAAGATCGTTGCACTTCTATTTAAAAAAAAATAGATGAATGATCTCTAATTTGTTAATCAAACTAAAAGTTAAACATCCACAAATGATTACTTTTGGAATGTATTCATTTTAATTAACTAACAAAATCATTCACCAAATTATTTATTTTTATATCATTTAACATTGACAAACATCAATAATAAAAAAAATAGAGGGATCATTAAAGTACTTCGGGCATATTTTGCATATGCTTTTTAAGGTTTAGTCCATACTTAAAATTTTAAACTACCCTTTAAATGACAATGATGTAACTTATACTTTCAATTGTTATCATTAGCGATACCATATTTAATTGACTTCTACATTTTTAGAGGGACACATCATCTCTTCTAGCTGTGCAAAATCAATTCAATGGCAAGATGTACAAAATTTAAATGAAGAGATTATATGCAAAAAATCAGGTGTAATACCCCGAATTTTTCTAACTTAAATTCGTTCCTAGAAAGCTAAAGGATATCTTTCAAAATGAATAATATTTATTTCATGTGGAATTTTCAAGATTACAACTTTTCATTGTGTGAAAAATTGAATAAGCTTTCCATCGATATCAAATTTGCGTAAATTCGACACTCACTGAAAGAGTTATGAAATTTTTAAGTTGACAATGCGTCACCTGGACTCTCAACGCGGTGCAGAGCTAAGCAAATTGGCAGTTGTCAAATTTCAGTGAGACTCTGTAATTCCACCGTATCGCAGAGGAGTCCCATTTCACATTTGTCAATTTTTAGCAAGCCTACGCGTTAGTGGCCAAAATGGCAAAATTATAGGGCACCGCGATAGCTCCGCATTACGGAGAAAGCCTAGTTCCCACTCGTCCTTTTTCATTGAGCCATCGTGATTGTGGCGCGTCGCGATGGCCAGCCAAATCGAGATTTTTGGTCATTTTTCCAGTTTTGTTTGGGAGTTCAAAGAGGTTATTTTAGTCAATTTCCAAGGCCTCAATCCGTCTTAAACATAAGATTAATCATATTTTCAAGCATTCTTGCTCACTATTAACCATTCTCTTCAAAAGTAAAACCCTAGAAACCAAAAGCCCCTTCTCCAAGAAATCAAATTCTACCATAGATTCTCCAAGAAAGTTTTAGATTGAAGATTCCCAAGACAAGATAGTCAAGACATCATCTTCAAAAACTCAATTAGGAATCAATATTTCAAGATTCTTCATCAATTCTTCAATCAAGGTATGTGGGGTTTGAACAAGGATAATTCTTTCATCCCTGTGCCCAAAACTTTATTTTAATTACAAATTCATTACAATTTATATGATTTTCCATGAAATTCAAGTTAGGGTTTACACCCATTATCATTCTTCGCAAGATTATGGGATTTTCCATGATTTAGAAGTTAATTACATGATTATGTTTATGTTTTCATGCATATTGCTGAAATTTTCAGATTTTAAGATGATATATGAATGTTTACATTACCAAGCATGAATCTTAGGTTGTTTTAACATGAATTGTTGCATGAGTCATTAAGCCCTAATTAAGATTGCTATTTCAAGATTATTTGTGTTATAAGCACCCTCAGATAAGATTATTTTCATATTTTGATAAAGATTTAACCATTTGATCCTAAGCTAAGATAAAGAATTCACTTTGTTCATATGACTTGAGATTTAAAGAAAGAAAAGCATAATTGGTTTTCTTGTAAACCCTTATGCTAGTTTTGGAGTGGATTTCTTAAGATTTTGAGCATAAGAATGGGAGTAGTATTTAGCACCGAGATGGGTAAGTTACTATGGTTTCATACCCCAGAACTACGTGTCACCGTAGATACAGATTATTAGATTATTTCCACTTCTATGTGAATGACTCAGATTATGATCACTTAGATTAGAAGTTCTATTCCGATGGCAAGGGTAGAACAACCCTACCTAACGGGGGCCAGTCGTGGGACTCAATGGATGCTCACATGGTGTATGTCGATTAGAAGAACCTCCCAACAGATGCCCCCCACTCTTCAACAGTCTATTGATTAAAAGATTTAAGATAAAAAACATATGTTTTGGAAGTTATGGTTTTAAGATTTTAAGCCCTAAGATAAGGTATTTTCCAAATTTTAGAAAACTAAGTGTAAAGGCTTATAAGTTTTACTCAGATTATGCTTTACAGAAAGATAAGAGTTACAAATTTTAATTTTCAAATTTTAGACTTAGAAGTGAGTCCTTTCTACACTTAGATAGTATGATTTAAAGACAGAGTATTAGCACAACTTTTAAAACTAAATGTTATGACTCACAAGATTTATATAGAGGTGATACATAATCTTGTGGAATATAGTTGGGTTAAAATATAAGTACCAAATATCGCATGAAAACCATAAGAAAAAAAAGTGAAATATAAATTTATGCTACACGAGAAAATTATCTATTTTGAGAAGCAAAAATTAAAGACGATACTTATGTATCAGAAGATGTTATGGCCTACATGTTACATATATTTATTCATTTATTCAGAGATTATTATAACTTATACCTCACACTTATTGATAAGATCAACCCAATGTCCAACCTTAATCTTTATCGTTGTAGATTTCTAACATACTTTTGTATGCAGGAGTCTACACCACAAACTCACTAGTACTTATTCCGATGAGCATGAGCACAAAAATATGTTCATGATGTACATAAATGTATGGTATATAGAAAAATTCAGTGTGTTGTGATAGCTTACTTGATTTTTCGATTGTATAACTTAATATATTTCTTATGAAAACGTAACACCTTAATGGTGTTTAATAAATGGGCATGATTCACGAAAAATGCGCGCATGTTTTTCTATGTAGCTTCCTGATGAACCCCACGTAAGCTGTGAGGTATTCCAGTTCATATTTTGTTAATATTCTGGCATTGCAGTTAAGAAATTTGTCCCTGACTTATGGATTCAGGATCTACTAACATAGTTCTTTCTCTTCCTGTGTATGCAATTGGTCATTCTTCATCGAGTGGGATGCTTCTGTTTCCTAAGAGCACGTACCAGCCCAGCAACATAAGGCGCAAAAGGACACATAGTTTCATTGCTCGGTACGCATCTTTCACTTGATCTTTTACCTGCTGGCCGAATGGGCCATATTCTCATAAAAAAAGCATTACTGCTACGCTTACTACATAGCCCATGATGCTAAAGTGTTTACTTTGTTTTTGGGAATCAACTTGACTATGGTGCACTAGCAGCTAATTGGTGCATGGAAGAATTGCGACTGGGAAAATCATTCGCTTGCAATTAATTGTCCTTTGAATAAGCCTTTGATTTCAAATTGACGTATGCGGACACTGATGACACTGTTATTGGGTCTTGTCACAGGTGATTGTTTTTGGCTTTGACATTTGGTTTACATCATAGGCGGTTTCAGTTTGTTAATATCTATCTGTATCAAAGGTGTCAATATTTCAAAACAATCTGGCTACTTTCCCAATAGGTATGTAAATATTTATCCAACATTTTTAAAATAAAGAGATACATACAGTCTTACAAATGCTAACTACAATGTAATTCTTTCAATTTTACAAATGGATATTCATTCCTATACCATAATAGCTTAGGTTATTGGAACTTTTATTGTAATAGCTATTGTATTTGTCTTCATTGGATAAAGATTTATTTTATTAGCATATTTTGAACTTCTTAACTAATTTAACCTTTAAATCTAATTTAACAGGTGTTTCATCGTGAATACTCGAGAGATTGATCACAACAACAATTGCATCTACTATTGTAGAATTTATAAATATTATCCCTAGTAATGTAAATAGACAACAATCACTATCATATGTAAATGTGAGCATCCAATAGTATATTATTTTCATGATTGTATAAAACATATATTTGGAATCATTTTCATCTACTGATCCAATCAAACATAATAGTTCCTTGCTATTATATCTTCATTTTATTCTACTATATGCATTGGGCCCGTGCAACACACTGACATACCTATCTAGTTTATATAGAAGAGTGAGTTATGGGACGACCAAGGGCATTATAGTCATTTCACAATACAAATTCACCATCCAAAATTCATCTCTTTTTGTGGACTCTATTTTTTATTTTGTCTTTTTCTATCTTCTTTAAAATGCACCACTTCTCACTTCTCACCTTAGCTATATAACCCAAAAGAAAATTCTCAAAATAATCTATAATTTAATGTTTATTATACTATTTCAAATCAATAGTATTTTAACAAGTTTTGAATTTCAATAGTTGCATTAGTTGGCAACAATCCAATCAAAAAAATTATAAAATTTTTATTATTTTGTAATAAAATATTAAAATACTCTCAAATTATATATGAAAAGACCTCCCTCTTTAATGCACTACTTGATAACAATTTCAAAAAAGATTTTGAAAATATTTAGACATTTTATATATGTATCACGAGAAGTGTCATTATGTAGAAGTATACTACTTCATCTATGATCAAATTTAGTTTGATGCTTTTTCTGATTCACTAAAAATTCAATGTTACATAAATTCAAAATACATGAATATATAATTAAGAATTCTTTCAACAAACAAAGAAACGAAACGAGAGAAAAATATGAAAGATAAATAATTTCTATTACAAAGGAACTATTTTTTTTTTAAAAAAATTGAAAATACTAAAAAAGTATAGCTATATATTTTAAATTTAGTAAGAAATTATTATAAATAATATTTTTAGAAAAATTTGATCAATTTTTAAATTTAATGGTGTACAATCCTTTTAAAAATAATAAAAAAGATTAAAACCTATATAATAATTTTATAAATCGGGTTAAAAAAATTAATATAATGTAAATTATCATGCAAAGTGCCAAATTTGATAAGTATTATTAAAAAGTGATTGATAATTCTGAGATATTACTAAGATCTCAAAAATAAATAAACATAATAATAATAAAAAATAATATATAAAAATTTATCACTTTTTTGTCATAACACAAAAAACATATTTATACTTTTTTCTTTTCATTTTAAAGGTTTATAAGGTGTTTAATTAGGATTAAGTCATGAAATATTATTAAACAAAAAAAAAATTTTAAACCTGTTCATAGCACGGAATACATCATCTATCTAGTAATTTAAAAGAAGGGAGACACAAAATTAATTAACAATTTAGAGTTAGTATCTGAACTATTGTTCTATACCTAATTTACACTTAAAAAAATAAATAAATTAAAATCAGTTCTCTTATTCTAAAACAGTGTTTTGTTAAGTGCAAAAAAGTTCCAACTTTGGAAGTTAAAGAGTTTGAGGTTGTACGTTTGAAGCTGGTGTCTATCCAGATCCAGTGATATTTTGCCGTGGTTTTGTGTTTTGACCTATAAATAATTGCTTGAAAAATAATAAAATGTTAATTATAAACAATAATAATAATTCATTTTTTTTGTAATGCATAACTAAATCCTACATAAATAACATTTATATAATTAATTTTACATAATTAATGCTTACATAACTAATAAATAAATAACTAAAACCTAAACCTGCATAATTAGTTTTTGAATAAAATAATATATAAATAATTTTCATGTATTACTAATACTTACGTGGAGTAACTCTAATCAGTAACCAAAAGGTCTATAAATTCATGTATTACTAATACTTACGTGGAGTAACTCTAATCAGTAACCAAAAGGTCTATAAGATTTATGTAGATATTAATTATGTTTTAACCACAAAAAAGAAGATATTAATTATGCAAAATTAATTATATAAATATTATTTAGGATTTAGTTATGTATTACAGAACATGAATTATTAATATTTTTTATAATTAGCATTTTATTATTTACCAAGTAATTATTTATAGCTCAAAAAACAAAACCATGGCAAAACATGACTGGATCTGGATCTGGATCTGTATTTGGCAAAAGCAATAAATAAAACCATTAATAAAAATAAAAATAGATATGGAAATGAAGGCATATTCTAGAATAACAAATGTGGTGACCCATCCTCCAAGTCTCCAACGTAGCTTCAGCGTTGATTCATTCAATTTGCCATTTAAATATTGACACGTAGGGATAATTTTTCCCTAATGGAGTATTATTATTTATTTATATTTATAGTCAACATATCCTACCATTTCTAGGTTTCTCTGGTATTTTGATTCCCAATTCTCTCTCTAGGGTTTCGCGTGCCGCCTCTGATAGAACAATCATGCCTCGCCGGAGCTCTGGTACTAACCATTTTCTATCTACCTTTGTCTTCTAGACAATTTCAGTGTAGATCTATTTTGAAAATGAAACTGAATTGAATTATTTTGGTTAAACCCAGTTCATGATGTTTGCTTAAAATAATGTCTTTCGGAGGTCTGTGTAGACTCTACCCTTTCCATACCCAACTTGTGGGATTGCACGGGGTATGTTGTTGTTATGATGTTTGCTTGAAGAATTTGCTATTAATATATGTATGGAAAAATTGGAAGTTAAGTATTTGGGTGAAAACCCAGTTTAATTTTTGAATTTTTTTGTGTGTGTTATGGTGTTTGCTTGAAGAATTTGCTATATATATATGAAAAAATGGGAAGTCAATTATTTGGGTGAAAACCCACTTCAGTTTTTTGTTATTTTAATGTGTTATGATGTTTTCTTGAAGAATTTGCTACTAATTTATATGAAAAAAATGGATATTTTAGTATTTGGATATAAACCCAGTTCAAATTTCATTTTCTTTTTAAAAAGTATTTGGATGGAAACCCAGTTCAATTTTCATTTTTTTAAGTATTTGGATGGATATTTAACCATCCACTTTTCCACGTTGCTTATGGTTTTCGTTTTGTTTACTCCTGAAAATGGCAATGAAACTTCTTTACATTTGTGTATAGCCAAAATTTCAGTTGTAGTATGTATACACTGTTGGTTTGCTAGTATTCTGGAATATGGTTAACGAAATTTGTACATCTTCATCTTCTTTACATTTGTGTATGTTGTTTGCGGATGATGTCGTGCTGATTGATGAGATGCGGGGCAGGGGGATTCCCAGATGTCTGTAAGAGGGATAGCTTCAAGTATACTGGGTCTATGATTCAGGGAAACAACGAGATTGATGAGGATGTCTCCAACCGTATTGGAGCAGGTTGGATGAAGTGGAGGCTTGTCTCGGGAGTGTTGTGTGATAAGATGGTGACCCTTAAGCTTAAAGGCAAATTCTATAGAGTGGTAGTCCGTCCAGCAATGCTGTATGGAGCAGAGTCTTGGCTAGTCAAGAACTACCACATTCAAAAAATGAAGGTGGCGGAAATGAGAATGTTGCGTTGAATGTGTGGACTTACTAGAGGGGATAAAGTTTGGAATGAGATTATCTGGGAGAAGGTATGAGTGGTTTCGGTGGAGGTCCAGATGTGGGAAGGAAGGCTGAGATGGTTTGGGCATGTGACGAGGAGGGGTACAGATGCCCCAGTTTGTAGGTGTGAGAGGCTAGCGTTGGATGGCTTCAGGAGGAGGAGAGGTAGGCCGAAGAAATACTGGAGGGAAGCGATTAGACATGACATGGAGCAGTTTCAGCTTACTGGGGACATGACCGAAGGTGTGGATGTTGCGGATAAGGGTAGAAGGACCCTAGATAGGAAGGTGTGGAGGTCGCGGATAAGGGTAGAAGTCTAGGATGAGTGTGTGTGTTGTAGCAAGTAGTTAGAAGAGTTCATGTATAGCCGGGTTAGCAATTCTAGGACTGTGTCCATAGGTAGGAGCCCCTAGTCAGGAGGGTTTGGTGGTGATGGGTGCCTTTGGTCTGTGAGTGTATGTTACTACTAGGTGGTTGTCTTATTCCAGATGTCCTTTTCTTATCTCGTATTTCATATTGTGCTTATTTATCTTATTTCGTGTTAGTCTAATTTCTATTGTATTATGTCTTATTCCTTATTTATGTTATGCCATACATCCTGCTTCATGTTTCATTACGCTCTTGTTTACTATTCTTTATCTTGAGCCGGGGGTCTATTGGAAACGGCCTCTACTTCTTCGGAGGTAGCGGTATGGACTGCGTACATTTTACCCTCCCCAGACTCCACTTTGTGGGAATACACTGGGTTTGTTGTTTTTGTTGTTATGGTCGAAAAAGTTTAGATAATAAAATGGATTTTGTTCA
The DNA here is from genome assembly GCF_002878395.1 of Capsicum annuum. Lineage (NCBI taxonomy): Eukaryota > Viridiplantae > Streptophyta > Magnoliopsida > Solanales > Solanaceae > Capsicum > Capsicum annuum. Next base: position 29,484,654 of record NC_061115.1, on the reverse strand, counting down.
TGTATCGTTCCAATTTTCGTTCTAAATTCATCAAAAATTCTACTTACTCTTGATTTCCTCTTTTTGGGTGCATGTTCATTGTAATATCACCAAACTCTTAACATTTGCTTTAATCACCATGTCTAAAACCAAATAAAGCACTTCAGAATTGTGAAATAATTTCTCCGTAAAAATCAAAATGAAGAAATTTCTAAGGAACCAGATAACAGTAACTTAAAAATTATAGAATCTAAAGATGTGCATCATGTTGATTTTGAAATTTGACATTTCCAAGACAAGAAGACTGAACAAATTTTGAAAATGTTGATCATATGGAACAGGTTTAGAGCCCATTTTGATTGTTGCATTAGAGCTATCTCCCACCAACACAAATATGTGCATGAGTGAAGTGCATTACACTATAATCGAAGCAATGATTTATCATCAAGTTTTTATTCTTTTTTTTATTTCAAAATTCTTTCCAAGAGTTACAATATCAATATTTAGTTACTTGAAAGGTACTTTTTCCGGCTAAGATTTTTTCAAACATAAAAAAATTCTTACTATAAAAATTGCCACTATAGTAGTTGTAATATCTAAATGTGTATCTTTGTTTTTTGATAAAATAATTTAGTCAATAAAAAACGGAATTTGTGCTTGTGGAAATTATCAAGTAATCAAAGATGAAAAAGAAGACCTGAAATTTTGTGAACGATGCGGAGTCGAATTTGTTGATTCTAGGATACGAAGGTATCAAATGGGCTATATCAAACTTGCATGCCCTGTAACCCATGTGTGGTATTTAAAACGTCTTCCTAAGTATATTGTCAATCATTTAGATAAACCTCTTAAAGAATTAGAAGGCTTGTTTCTTGCTATGTGTGATTTGGTCGAAATTCTGATCTTACAGACTTTGAACGAAAAATTGTCATCCCAGTCAATCCAATTGGGATGCCTTGGACCCCTTTATTCTTTTTTGTTATATTGATTTAATTCTTTCTTCTCTTAGTACTTGCAAGTATGCTTACCTAATGAAGAAACTGTACAAGGTTTAATTATTCATATGCTATTGGAGCTTATATTTCTGGATTTGTGTCTTAAGAAAAACACAAGCTTCAGTTAGATTGAAAACCTAATTGCTGCATTGATTTTTTATTTTTTTTAATTTTTGCATTGTATTTTCACCGAGGAAAGATGGTTTGTTTGCGGTTATGATACAATAGTTTTGTTTTTAATTTTTGTATTGGGCATTAGGCCAGAAATTTGGAATGAGATTTAACAACTGCTGAAAGGGACAGGATACAGACTGAATTTCTTACGATAGGGCATGTAGAATTGCTTGAAAGCTCAATTATATATATTTATTTTCTTTAGTGCAACATCCTACCTGTTCAATGTATAGGATTGAGGTAGTAATAATTTTTCAGGTTTTCTATAAAATATGGTTGCCAACCTATCCTGTACTGCTATTGTTGTGTTGGTTGGCTGCTATTATTCATCTGATTTGTTGTTTGCGTTTTTCACTATGCCTTTTGTGATGAAGTCTTCTGTTGTAATTTATTAGTTCCATTCCTTGCTAAGGGCAACTCTTTTGTCTCCTTTTTATTCTGGTTGATGATTTTTTGTTTTCCTTGTTTTGTTGTCTAGGAAGATCTGCTCCTCGTCCAGCCCCTCGTGCTGCCCCTCGTCCTGCTCCAGCCCCAGGTTGTTTTTTTTGGTATTCAAGATTTTATCTCTTGGCAACTTATTTGTGTCATTTAGTTGGTAGTCTTTTGGTCGATGTGGTTTGATCTTCCTTCCTTTCCTTGTGCATTTTCATATTCTATCTCTCTTTTTTGGCAGTTCACCATGCTCCTCCACCAGCTCCCATGCAAAGTAGTGGTGGTGGATCCATGCTTGGTGGTATTGGTTCTACCATAGCTCAAGGTATGAGTATATCCTGTTGTCTTGCAGTATGTAGGAAACTTAAAATCGCTCTTCTTCAATTATATTTTTTCCGCAGAGTTGCTTAGTGATGTCTCCTGTCTGTTTATGACTATTGTGTATTACAGGGATGGCCTTTGGTACTGGAAGTGCTGTGGCACACAGGGCTGTAGATGCTGTCATGGGTCCACGTACAATTCAACATGAAGCTGTTGCTTCTCAGGCACCTGCTGCTGCTGCTCCAACAACCAGCAGTGCTGGTTCAGATGCTTGCAGTATGCACACTAAAGCATTCCAAGATGTGAGTGTTACTTTCACACCTTTTAACTACCATATTTAGTAAATTGGAGGTTGTTCTTTCAGCCGTCAAGTCAGTATGACCTGTGTTGTTTTCACAAAAAGATTCTGATGATGCATTTGTTTGTGGTTCAACTTGCAGTGCATTAATAGCTCCGGAAGTGACATTGGCAAGTGTCAATTCTACATGGACATGTTGTCCGAGTGCAGGAGGAACTCAATGATGAATGCCTAATCTTTTGTTGGTTGGGTGTTATTTTATAAGTTTGAACTTATTGTTGAAATATCGATGGAATATGATCTAGTTGTGTTGATTTGGCAAATGAATTTGGTTCTTGATATACCGTGCCTCCAATAAATATAGGTTGAAGCCTGAAGCATTGGACTTTTCTAGACCTGTCCATGATACTATATTTCAGTTTGCTTTTTATGCGCTGGTGTGTGCCGCTTTTGGATTCATTGATTACTGTTCAGATTTTGTTAAGAGAAATCCAAGTTCTTCTGTGAGTATAATTTAAGTGACTAACTAGCTGATATCTTTAAAAATGCTATGAAACTAGACTTGGGATGTTGGGGCTTTGAGTTCCAGATTGTCGCTATTGTTGCCCTTGAGTTTTCTTATTCTGCGACTCATTTCCATAGATCTTTGTTCAGCTGCAGCTTTGTGCAACTCTACTTTTTGTATTAGAAATTTTTTGACTCAAATGAAAAGAAACACTCAGATAGGATCCCCTGTTTAGTACCTGCTATTAGTGCATGTCTATTAGTCGCTGGTATATAGGTTCTAAAACAACAGTATTAAGTCGCCTATAGCCAATAATGGTCCGTCCTTAAAAAGTTCTGTCAACATTCAGTTGTGCAGATGTCTGTTAGAAAGATGAGGTTCCTTTTTATATGATTCATCGCAACATGCGCATGTTTTATCTTGTAGCTGTCGGCTGTTGTATTTATTACTCCTCTGTTTTATAATAAATGAATTGTTCAGAGTATTAGTGAATTGTTATTTTTTTTTTCAAATTTACCGTTGAGGATTTGACAATTAAGGGATCCATCAATTGAAAAAGAATGACATAAATATGATTATGTACTTTGAAAAAGGGTAAAAATGAAAAATTATGTTAAATTTATGTGTTTGATTTTTTTTTCTTAATCTGTTTGTTAAAATTTAACAATTCATTTATTATAAAACGGAGAGAGTATTAATCATTGGGATATTGCAAATTCAGTGTAGGACTAGTAATGGTTCTTGATAATACTCTTCGTTTCGGAATAACTGAATTGTTGGGAATAACTGAATTGTTGGGGTATTTATTGGTATCTCAAAATAAGTGAATCATTGAATTTTTTTTCAAATTTACCCTTATGATTTAACAATCAATTAATTTTTGAAAAGGTATTACAAGGTCAATTTTTTTTTTTAGGGGTAAAAATGGAAAGTTATGTTAAATTTATGTCTTTAATATTTTTTTCTTAATTTGTGTGTTAAAATTTAATAATTTATTTATTATGAAACGGAGAGAGAGTATATTTCATCTTGTTTTTTATGCTATGATGTGTTGCCTTTTGACTTCAATGATGTGTTGCCTTTGACTTCATTGATTACCAATACCATCCACCCGAAGACACGAGAACTCTTAACGGATCGTTTGATAGAGTGTATTGAAAAATATAATGCATGTATTAGTTAATGTGTATTATTAGTACTTAGTTTGGTATATTTTTTTTGTTTATGTAAGCATTAATTATATACTCAATTTCCTATGTATTAGTGATACAACCTAGTTTGGTACTTTTTTTTTTGCCTGTGTAAGCATTAATTATATACTCAATTTCCTATGTATTAGTGATACAACGACTTTAAACATATGCATTTACTTATTAAATGACCTTAATATCCTTCAATTTCCCTCTAAAAATGTTTCACAATTCTTTTTTCCGCCATTTTGATTTAAAACAGTGAATCTTCTTAAAACATTTTACAATTCCTTTTTCCACCATTTTAATTTACAATAATGAATAATTAATTTAAATAACTGCAACATATTTTTGCTTTGCTTCGAAGGTCTTTAAAAAGATTAGGGAAAATAGTCTATTACCCCGCCCCCCCTAAACCTTTACCCCAAATCTCAACTACACACTCAATCTTTAAAAATGACCTATTACCCCCTGAACTATTTTAAAGTGAAATTATTATTCCCAAAAACTGACAACCAGTCATTTGAAAATGCGGTGTGTGCACGCGTTGCCACGTTAGGCCACACCATGCCACGCCATTTCCACATTATGCCATGTCATTGCTACATCATGCAAAATAATGACGTGGCAATCAGCTGACGCGTTCATGGGCGATATAGTCACGCCCGTTGACACGTCAGCAACTAGGGGGTAATAAATTCGGTAAAAATAAGTTTAGAGGGTAATAAGTCACCTTTAAAGGTTGAGTGTGTAGTTGGGATTTGGGGTAAAGGTTGGGGGTAATAGACTATTTTCTCAAAAGATTAAAAAAAATAAAATCTTGAGACTTTCTTAATTTTACATTTTGTATTTTATTTTTGTTTTGACTATGTTAATCTATCGGCGTAACATTTCATGCGCAAAGATGAAAGTATTGCAATTAATCCTAAACCTCTATATACTAGTTCAATAATACTAATTATGTTTGAGATGGTAAAAGAACTTTATTGCAAAAAAAGTGTACAAAGTCAAAGAAAGATATTTTTATAAATAAATATTTTTTTTTATAGAAAATATGTAATATATATTATCTTTTATACATCAAACCAATTGATGCATAAAAAATAATACATGCATAATTAATACAAATATTATTAATACACTATATTTTATATTATTTTTGTCCACTCTACCAAACAACCCTTAAGCTCTTCTGTCAGCATAATACTTTAGTTGACATCTTTAGAAATGCCATAATAAAACCTCGATTCCTATGCTCCTAAGTTTAGTGTTTTTGCTTTAAGTTCTGTTTCTAAGAAGCCTGAAATGGATGATGAGACATCTGTTACATAGATCTCTATGTGAGGCATCGCAATTTTTTGAACCTAATGTACGTCATCAAATACTTCATCCGTTTCACAATAAGTGAATTGTTGGAGCAATTTTAGTGTTTCAAAATAAGTGAATGGCTCATAATTCAAGTTACATGTTGGAATTTTTTTTCAAAATTACCCTCCATTAAATGTGCATTGGGAGTGATGTATCATGTGTTTTTATTTTTTGAAGAGGGTAAAAATGAAAAAACATGATAAATTTATGTCTTTGCTTTTTTTTCTTAACATGTGTGCAAAAATTCAACAATTAACTTATCGTGGAACGGAGGGAGTAATATTGTCACGATCAAACCCTTTTATGAAACGTATGGCGAACAACAATATACGCCAAAGTAAAATTTAAATAGAGCAAGTCTTAAAACAACTTTTTTTCATAAACTCATAACGAAAATCAGAAAGTAATACAAATTCTCCAACATCTGGTGTTACAGGTACAAACCTCGACGAATCTCAACAACAAGCACAATATTTACAACATCTGAAAACGAAACGAAATAAAGTAAAGACGACGTGGAAAAGATTCAGGAACTGCGAATAAATCAAGCAGCTACCTCTAAGTCTCGAAGACATCCAATCGCTACGAGGACCACCCACCATTCGTACTCTGCTTAAAACTTGCACAATAAAGGTGCAGAAAAAAGTAAGGATGAATATGAAATTCACGTATATTCACCAGCATCGTCAACTAACCCAAATATGAAGAAGTGATGATAAGGGTAGGTCTTAAACTACTTCCATAATTATCACATATACTATTCATTTCTAAGGAAATTGGCCTGGAATAGCAACTAATATCACCAACATTATATATAAATCAAGTTTAGAAAATCTGAAATCATAGTCAAATCAAAGTAAGAATTATAATGCCACATTCATAAACATCCAATTACTTATCACTCAATAACAACACCATTTAAAGAGATGAGATTAGGTATAAACATGATGTGAATGCCTCCTACTCAGCCAGAAACCTATATACACCTGCTTAGATAATGTAAATAATCGGGATACATGGGAGACTTGCGAGGTCATATATCCACCATGTATTGGACAATTCTTTATTGGGACACAATTTTGTACCTGAATCCATCTTAGTAGCTACAAGAAGAAAAATCAACCAAGACCACGTTAGTAGAGACTAGCGAGAGAAAATTGGTGATTTAATGAACACAAAATTTAAGCTAATTACGTACCACTTTTAGAAAGATTCATTTAATATCATATGCGTAAGTTCCGCACACAATCAAACTATATAGATTTCTTTGCACTACCTGGCTAAGTTCACTTTTAATTATTATAGATAAATTTTCATAGCAAAAATTTCAGAGAGACTTTTTTCTTCAAGTACTTTTTAATGGAAAAAAAAGGATGAGTAAGTATTTAGATAGTTACTACTTTTGTATCTCCATTTCTAATGTGGACCTCTTGAATGGTAGAGTACACAATCTAGTATTTATATCGAACAATGAATGCAAGATTGTGCGTTCTCATACACATTTTTTACTTAACCATAGTTAACTCATATATTTTTCACTTAAATTCCTAAATTCTAAGTTTAATAAACAGGTATAGATAAGTATCTTCATCTTGAAGCCTCCTACCACACTTTCTGCCTGTCAGGACGACTCAAACGACTAAAGATCATGTCAAGTTGTATATTGTAGAGATAGTTTGACTTCACATGGTCCACATTTCAATCATTTCAGACAAAGGCGTTCAGTTCACAATAAATTTGTGGAGGTATTTTCGAATAGGCTTGGGTATTCAGGTGAGTCTCAGTACAACTTTTCATCTGTAGACATACGAATAAGACGAGTGCACTATTCAGACGAGATATGCTATGAGCTTGTGTGCTAGACTTTAAAGAGAGTTAAGATGACCATTTGTCAGTTACTGGGTTCGATATAATAATAAATTTCATGCAAGTGTTCAGATTGCTCCTTATGAAGCTTTATACAGGCAAAAATATAGATCATCGATTGGCTGGGTTTTGCGATCCAACTATTCGGATCGTTCGGACACCTACTCTAATCCACTTAAATAAGAGAACCCTTACCACTCAATTAAGAATATGCAAAAGTCATAACGGAATATCATAAAACTCTTCAAATTATTATAATAACTTATTACAATTCTTTAAATACATCAAGGAAATCCTTTACTCCAAAGATCTAGTCTAGACAAGTAAAAGAGCTACCAAAATACAAGGACAAGGTACAAGACTCAGCTTCCACCATGGGATTAAGAAGACAGCAGGTGCTGAAAACATCATCGACCAAATGAAGTTAGATCACGTAAACACAACATAAATATCAAAAATTAAACATGCGCTTACAAAAATAAAATCAGTTTTTATATAATTCTTGACCGCTTTCCTATCACTAACCTCCTTACGATCCTTTCTCTCTCCCGGACACCCAATTAATTTAAGTCCTCGTACTATCCTCCGGCCGGTCTACCATACCACGTTCATCTTTAGTAGGTCACTCTCTCATCATTTCCTACCACTCCTAACGATAAATCTATAATCAATTTAATTAATGAGCTCAATAACATATATTTATTCAAAGATACCCAGGTAATTGCTAACCATTCAATTTAGACCCATTTATAACAATACCATTAGCACCCTGCCCGAGTCAAGGAAAACACATGAATTTATATTATACATTCTTGTTATACAACCCAATTTCAGCCACTACCACTTAACTCGTAAGACCAATATAAGTACGTCACTTAATAGCACGTTCAACCAACAACTTACAGACAAGGAGCAATCATTTAATATTAACTATTATCCCTTAGTGTTAGGCTCTTAAATGATGAAAGGGACAGAGGTATTGTGTTAGGGGAGTTGGATCACTCCGGGGAGTGTCGCGATTTCGGCTATTGTCGGCGTTTTAAGATAGAGGAGGTCAGTGAGGCTATTCGCAAGATGCGAAGGGGAAGGGCGACGGGGCCCGACGAGATCCCATTGGATTTTTGGAAGTTCTCTAGCGGAGCAGGGTTGAGATGGCTGACCAACTTGTTTAACAACATTTTCAAGTTCGCAAAGATGCCCGAGGCATGGAGATGGAGCACGATGATCCCTTTATATAAGAACAAGGGTGACATTCAGAGTTGCAACAACTACCGGGGTATAAAGTTGTTAAGTCACACGATGACGATTTGGGAGAGGGTGGTGGAACGGAGGTTGAGGAAGATTGTGTTTATTTTAGAGAATCAATGTGGTTTTATGCCTGGTCACTCTACGACTGAGGCAATTCACCTGGTGCGGAGACTGGTTGAGCAGTATAGAGAGAGGAAGAGGGATCTTCACATAGTGTTTATTGACTTGGAAAGGGCGTATGACAAGGTCTCTAAGGAGGTTCTTTGGAGATGCTTGAAGACGAGGGAGTCCCGGTGGCGTACATCAGAGCGAGACATGTATGAGGGGGTGAAGACGCGGGTAAAAATAGTAGGAGGAGATTCCGAGCATTTTTCGATCTTAACGGGGTTGCACTAGGGATCAACTCTTAGTTCGTTTTTATTCGCCTTAGTGATGGATGTGTTGACGCGGAGTATACAAGGCGAGGTGCCTTGGTATCTGCTTTTTGAGGATGATGTAGTTTTGATTGATGAGTCGCGTCAAGGTGTTAATGATAAGCTGGATGTTTGGAGACAAACCCTGGAGTCTAAAGGGTTTGGGTTGAGTAGGACCAAGACGGAGTACTTGAAGTACAAGTTTAGTGACTCAAAACAAGAGGAGGAGGTGGTAGTGAAATTGGATTCCCAGGCGGTTTGCAAGAGGGATAGTTTTAAGTATCTTGGGTCTACGATTCAGGGGAATGGAGAGATACATGAGGATGTAGCTCATCATACTGGGGCAGGTTGGATGAAATGGAGGCTCACTTCAAGAATTTTATGCGATAAGAAGGTGCCCTATAAGGTGAAAGAAAAATTCTATAGAGTTGCAGTCCGGCCGGCTATGCTTTATGGAGTGGAGTGTTGGACGGTTAAGAATTCTCATATCCAAAAGTTAAAGATGGCAGAAATGAGGATGTTGCATTGGATGTACTGATTTACTAGGGCTGACAGGGTTAGTAATAAGATTATTCGGGAGAAGGTGAGAGTGGTGTCGGTGGAAGATAAAATGCAAAAGTGAGGTTGAGATGGTTTAGTCATATAATGAGGAGGGGTACGGATGCCCTGGTTCGTAGGTGTGGGAGGTTGTCCTTGGATGGTTTTAAGCGAGGTAGGGGTAGAGCGAAGAGATACTGTAGGGAAGTGATTAAACGTGATAGAGCGATTACAACTGACTGAGGACATGACCCTAGATAGGAAGGTATGGAGGAAAAACATTAGGGTAGAGGGATAAGGTGGGTGGATGAGTCGTAGTCAGTAGGTAGGAGGGCCTCGGTGCCTTTTGTTTGGCAATGTACAATTTTGTATGGATGTCGTACCTATGTTATTTTTATCGTGTTCCATGATTTTGATGTTTTATATACTGTCCTTTGTCTTGAGCCGGAGGTCTATCGGAAATAGCCTCTCTACCTCTTTAGAGGTAGTGGTATGGACTGCGTACACTCGATCCTCCCCAGACCCCATGATGTGGGAATTTACTGGGTTTGTTGTTGTTGTTGTTGTATCCCTTTAATTGACCTTCTCTTTACAGATTCACTTAAGCAAGAAATCAAGTAAATAAGAAAAGTATATCGTGAGTACAAAATATCAACTCAAGTCAACTATCATGGCTCTTCAAACAACTTTTCTTTCACCTTAGCTATTTCCTCTCTAATTTTCAGCTGCTGAAAAATATCCCCATAGGTCTATCTGCTCCACTTCGAAAGTGCTTTCTTTAACCTTTTTAATCTTCTTTTGAAATCATGGAATGGGTTATCAGTGCACTTTGTATCCCAATTCCTTCTAACAACCTCCATAAACTCTCCATGCTCTGTCCAAAAATTGAGAAACTTAAAAGGCTTTTGAAACTTACTCTCATTGTTTGCACAGCTTAGTAAAGAGGAGCATGATCGAAACCATTTCTAGCCAAATGCTCCACCTCCACTAAATTAAAAATATCCTGGAGCATTACAAAAAATTCTATCCAATTTCTAAAAAATGCAATCATCCCCTGCTTTTCCATTTCACCAGGCAAGAGGGATACCCTTATGTTGAATTTGGGATAGACCAATAGTTTCAACACAATCTCCGAAATCCTCTGTTTTCAAAAGTTCCCAGCAATCCTCCAATCTTGTCTGATGCATACAGAATTGAATTAAAATCTCTTCTGTTAGAGTACGTTCCCTACTGATCAGTGACTTTAACGTAGGAGTTTTCTATTGATGAAATGGGTTGTCTGACGTGTTCCAAGGAAGCAGTAAAATAGAAAGTAAAGAACACAATGATTTTTACGTGGAAAATATCCGGATAAAAAAGGTGTAAAAAACCACGACCTGCAACTCTACAGGATTTAACCCCAACTTCACTAAATAATTCTAAGCCTCAACAACGACTGATTACAAAACTCTTGTAACCAACAAATAGGAATTATAAACTCTAATTCCTTTAACTCAATGACTAGGATTTATAAACTCTAATTCCTAACTACACACAAACCTCCCAAGGTATGCATTCCCAAAGTCTCTGAGTTTTTCCCAACTCAAAGACTAGCTCCTAGTTCAGTTTATAACACTAAAACTAATATTACATCAATATTTAAAGCATAATGAACAACTCTAAAAATCAATGTTAAAACTCTTAGCTAGATTCTATACTTAGGACCAGGTTTTTCAATTTGTTTCTTCAGTGATTGAGTGGCACTTCGTGAAGTCAATCTGTCGATTGTTCTTTTCTGCTTTTTAAGGCGTAGTTTATTCTGACTGATGCATCTTTTATTTAAGCACAACTCTTCAAAGAGTCATATTTATTTCAAACTCCCCCTTCAATCAGAACTCTCATTGTATAGAGTTCTACTTCAAGTAAGACTCCTTCTTCAATTCCAAGTCTTGTCTCCTTAGTGTTGTAGTCAAACTCCAACTGTCCAAAGAGTCCATCAAATTGTACATTTTGCATAGACTTCTTCAATTTTCAGAATCTTTCTCCTTCTACACATAGGACTCTTAAGGATATGCTCAGAAGTGAAACTACTTCTTCACATAGGACTCCCTTTTCAACTCAACTTGCTTTCTATTATCATCAAGTGTTTGAATCAAATTTAAATTGTTCTATTTCCCATGTGATTAGTAAGTTGAAGTTTCCAGTTGCACTGATTTAACTCATTCTAATTTTTAATTATTTATACCGTAGACTGCACTCTTGAACTTGTCAGATCATTGGAACACGTATATCAACTTGTTTCATCCATATTGTCATTCATAAAAAATTCAAGGTCCCAATAAATTCCCCATTTTTGATGATGACAAACATCATGTCTTTGTGCATTCAAACTTCTTTACCTGTAGACACTAAAGAATAAAATACTAGAATGAAACAAGTTTATCAATGGGTTATAAACATTGCACAACCCTCTTATCTTCCCCCTTTTGGCATCATTAAAAACCATTTCAATGCAATAATATACTAGCTAAAGTGATTTGTTATGCTATTCATGGCCATTGGGGCTATCACTAAAATAATCAGACAAAGACTTTAGCCAACATAGTAATATATTAAAGAAAGCAAACATATGAGTCAATTTAAAAAAGATAACCATTCCATTTAACTGCCAAAGCATGTTTCACATTAAACCAAAGCTAGTACTAAACAAAGCAAAACAACTGAGCATTAATAAAAAAATATTGTATAAAAGTGGGACATGGCTAAGGATACGAATAGTGAGAAGCTGATGAGGAAGGTAGAATAAGTATTATCAACTGTGTCGATTGACGAATGACTTTAACATTTTCATCTCTTTCTCAATCAAGGTCAAGCTTAAAAGTCATGATCCTAGCCTGAAGCACCACTATTCCGCATCATGACTGTCAGATGCAGCTTCTAGTTCAGAATTTATCTAAGCTAAATCATTTTTCTTATTATTTTTTTTACAATAAGTTTTAGCCCTCCTTATTAAACCAGGTAGAGCAACATGATTCATCTGTTCAAAAACATCCATTGTTGTTTCAAAAGTCAAACCTAAACTAGGACTGAGAAATTCTAAAAGATCTGAGCCAATTAGGAACTAAAAGGGAGAACATGTCTCTTTTTATTCTTCAGAAACATATGTTGCATGTGATTGATGATTAAGCTTGGAAAATCCATAGTACAAAATTGATATTTTGGTTGAGAGAGAAGAAGAAATTTCTAGTGTAGGATTAACTCATTTGTGCACAACCATTTGGAGAGAATCAAAGAAAGTTTGGTCAATCAATTCGTCATCTTTATAAGACAAGGGGAGGATGAAGTATGAGGAATTGAACAGGTGTGCTCAACTATTTCAACTTAGACATCCTATGCTTATGTCAGTATAGAACATACCTGATAAGAAGAACTTTGTGGTCACAATTGCTTGCTTGTACCTATTTTTCTGCACAATCTAATACAAAATTAGGTTAGAAGAGTCAAAAATTTGGAATTGGGACACACAACTAAATGTGCAAGACTGAATCGAATAACATTTTAGCTAATAAGATTAAAATAATAGTTATTCTAGCCAATCATTGAGATGAGTTCATGCAATTTTAATCATCCTCAAGTCTAACCTATTTTTTTCAAAATGCTATCTACTTAGTGCCAGTGGTGTATTTTTAGCCAATTAAGTAATCCATATAATCAACATCTTTATAGGCCACAAGAATGAATTGCTTTCCTTTAGATACCATAGTCCCAAGTTATTGATTTTTTATTCCTCATGTTGATATGCCCTCAGTAATGGAATAGGTGGTACAACATGTTTTTGTGCATGCTTACCAGTTCCACTATCATCCTTTTAACTTCTCTGCTTCTTACATTAGTCCACAAAGATTTATATGAACCAGTTCAAGCACTTGGTCGTACTTATATGATTCTTTGTTTTGAAGGAGGATCTCCCTTGCTTCCCCCTTACATGAGCACTACAAATCCGATCATCTTTTTAAGGCTTTTGTTTTAGTTCTCCCAATCTTTCCAACTCCAGCAATGGTGCTCTTTTTGCCATCTCTAAAAGATCCATTCTTCCTTTAATGTGGTGAGTGAAAGAAACTTTATTTGCTCCTAGTCTTATGCCTTGAGCAAGCTTTATTCATGTACATATTTTGCTTACCTCTTTTTACTCGCACCTGTAAAACAAATTAGGGTTAACTTTAGGCACCTAGACAAGCTTGGGTCCTTTCTTATGAGTAAATGGATGAATCAGATTTCTTCTAGCCCATGCAGGCAACATGTTACGTGACCTGTTTCTCTAACCAGGTTTACTTATCCTTTTCTTCGTTTGAGATAGTTTATTTGCTAGATTTAGACTGCTAGATTTGATTTTGGTAGCAACTGGACATTCAATGGTTGGATGTCCAAGGTTTCCACAGATATAACACAAGTCTTGAGAAACATCAAGACTTTTGTGAAAACCCAAACTAGATTTTTTACTATGATTTCTTTCACTCAGCTTATGAACAATTCTTGAGGAATTTGTCCACCTATTTTCTCTTTCAAGGTCAAGTTTTAGTTTAGAGACTTCTTGACTCAGTTTATTCACCATGTCTGTTGCATTATTGCACTCTTCTTTGTACTTGACCAATTCAAGTTCAACTTTTTCTTGTTCTTTACTCTTGGTGTTTTTTCTCTTTTCAGTGATTGTCAATTTTAAAACTTCAGAATTCAGATCATTGTTTGAAGAATCAAGTTGCTCAAACCTGTTTCTTGAGAGAGTAGTTTTCCTGTTCAATAGTGTTCTTACAAGCTTCTAAACAAATAAAATAAAATTTGATGCTTGCAAGATTGTTGAATAGCTTATCCCTATTAGAATTTAATTCTTGGAAGTCATCAATTAGTGCACTCATCAAGGAAATAATTTTTATTTTAGAAAACAAATGCAACTTTTCTTTAAGTTCAAGTATACTTACCTCAGAAGCATCATCTTCTTCCTCCAAGTCTGAATCTCCAAGAGCCATAAGTGCTGTTTCATCATTATCTGAGCCAGATCCCCAAGCTTCTACCATTGCATATTTTTCCCTCTTTTTGGTTTTTTCTTTCAATTTCTTTTCATCCCTTTCCTTTTTCCATTCTATTTACCAGGCAGGACAATCTCTGATCTGATAATCAGTCTTACCGCACTTGTAGCATCCATTTGAATTGCTATTGGACCATTTCTTGCTACCCGTTTCTTTCTTCTTTTTAAAGAATTTACTGAAGTTCTTAGCTATAAAGGCAACTTATTTTTCATCAAGTTTAATTTCTTCATCACTGTCAGATGCCTTCAGAGCTAAGGTATCCTCAGGGGCTGCTAGCTCTTTAGTTCCATCAATTTCCATTTCATAAGTCCTCAGATTCCCTATTAGTTCATCTAGTGTCATACCTATGAGATCCTTATTTACCTCCCTAATAGCAGTCACTTTAACATTCCATTTTGATTCTGGTAGCACCTTCGACACCTTTTCAACTTTTTCTTCAATAGTGATGACTTTTCCCAAAGAAGTCAACTCATTTGTCAAGGCAGTAAGCCTTGTCCTCATTTCATGAAAGTTTTCATTCTCCTTTATCTTAAAAGTTTTATATTCAGTAAAGAGAAGAGCAGTCCTGAATTTTCTTACCTGAGAAGTACCCTAATGTGCATTGACCAATACATCCTAGATTTTCTTAGTAGTTGTATAGTTTGACACTCTGTTGTATTCAGTCGGTCTTAGTCCATAGACTAAGATGTTCTTAGCCTTAGCATTTTTATTTAATGCCACTAAATCATCAGTGGTAAACTCACTTCTTACTTTCTTGAACTGTTCACCATCTTCTAACTTCATTGGAATAGTAGGACCATCAGCGATCCTATCCCATAACTCGTAGTCTTCCTCTTGAATGAACTTTTCCATCCTAACTTTCCACCAAATAAAGTGATAACCATCAGAGAGTGAAGGTCTAATAGTGGATTGACCTTCACTGTGACCAGTAGGTAGTGCGGAATTCATCATATTGATCTTTGTCTTAGGTTCTAGCCCATTTTAAGACAACCTCTCTCTAATACAACTTGTTAGAGTACGTGCTCTACTGATCAGTGACTTTAATGCAAGAGTTTCTTATCGATGAAACGGGTTACTTGACATGTTCCAAGGAAGCAGTAAAACAAAAAGTAAAGAACACAATGATTTTTACGTGGAAAACACCCAGCTCAAAAAGGTGTAAAAAACCATAACCTGCACCTCTACAAGATTTAACCCCAACTTCATTAAATAACTTTGAGCCTCAACAATAACTGATTAGAAAACTCTTGTAACCAACAAATAGGAATTACAAACTCTAATTCCTTTTACTCAACTACTAGGAATTATAAACTCTAATTCCTAACTACACACACCTCCCAAGGTATGCGCTCCCAAAGTATCTGAGTTTTTCCTAACTCGAAGACTAGCTCCTAGTTCAGTTTATAACACACTGAAACTAATATTACATCAATATTTCAAACACAATGAACAACTCTAAAAATCAACGCTAAAACTCTTAGGTAGATTCTATACTTAGGACAAGGTTCTTCAATGTGTTTCTTCAGTGATTGAGTGACACTTCGTGAAGTCAATCTGTCAATTGTTCTTTTCTGTTTTTTAAGTACGTAGTTTATTCTGACTGATGCATCTTCTATTTAAGCACAACTCTTCAAAGAGTCATTCTTTATTTCAAACTCCCCTTTCAATCAGAACTCTCATTGCATAGAGTTCTACTTCAAGTGAGACTCCTTCTTCAATTACAAGTCTTGTCTCCTTAGTATTGTAGTCAAACTCTAACTCTCCAAAGAGTCCTTTAAATTGTACGTTTTGCATAGACTTATACATTTTGCAGAATCTTTCCCCTTCTACACATAGGACTCTTAAGGATATGCTCAGAAGTGAAACTACTTCTTCACATAGGACTCCCTTTTCAACTAAACTTGCTTTCCCTTATCATCAAGTGTTTGAATCAAATTCAACTTGTTCTATTCCCAACGTGATCAGTAAGTTGAAGTTTCCAGTTGCACTGATTTAACTCTTTCTGATTTTAAATTATTTATACTGTAGACTGCACTCTTAAACTTATCGGTTCAGTGGAACACATATATCAACTTATTTTATTCATATTGTCATTCATCAAAACTTGAAGGTTCCAACATTTTTCAATGATCCATTGTTCAGAATTCCCATTAGATACAGATATAATGTTATCCCAAAGGTCTAACCTTTGAGCTCTGTCACATTTGGCATAGATTAGAGTCACCAGAATGAAAATTCCAAGATATTGATCATGTAACTAAAGAGAAAGTAATTGTTTCGTGTCTTTCTTAACTGTCATCTTGAATCCATGATTCACAAAACACTAGATTTTACCATTGCAGTTATGAAACATAAGCGACATCTGTAATCTAGCTCTATATTTACTAATATATCTAGCCTGCTGAAATGGCTCCAAAATAGCTATAAATGCAAACTTATTTAACCTATGCAACATCTGAACTCTCTGAAAAGCTCTTTAAGAGTTAACCGACCTGTTATTCCACACCAATGCTTTTATCACTATTTAGAATATTGACTAGGACACCTTCTCTTAGGTTGCGATCTGCTAGGTAGATTTTTTTCCTCCTTAATAGGCTTTTCCCCTTTCTTAGCATGCTTTAAAGACTTGATGATTCTAGGTAATAAATCAACTCCCTTATAAATTGGCCCAACTTCATCATGATTGAAAGTATTATCTGTCACCCCTTCTAACAAACCACCTATTTCTTCAGTTGCATCCACCTGATGAGTAAGTATATCATGTAAAACTTTATCGGGAGAATCTGTATCCCCACTCCACTCTTGTTCAGCTACTGTAATTGGTATATCTATAATGGCAAGACTGTTATTATCCTGAAGTAAATTAGACTCCTCTTCACTTTGTACAAGATTATTAATTACTGCTTTTGCACTGGTTTTTCATTTTGTGTAACACTGGAGGTATTTGGGACACTAAAGTTTGCTTCCTTTATGCTATTATCACATTGATGTTGCTAATTCAGTGTCGATTGTTCTTTCCTATTTGCTATGCTGCTGACATTACCATCAGGTATGTGATCTTGTTGTGTTTCTTTTTCTCGCTGATCTTGAATTAAATTATTGGTATTTTTTTGTGCATGTTCCTTCTGATTACTGGCTGGCACCTTTTCTTGATTATTTTGGCAATGGAAGGAGCTAGCAACCCAATCTCTAGTCGACATCACCCCTTTCTCTTTTCCTGCTAGCATAATAATTTGATTTGATTCCCCCATAATATTATTATTAGAATTTTGATTGTTTACATCCTCTAATTCTGCTAAAGCCTTGAACTATTTTTCATGGCATAGTTTGTCAGGCCATAGAGCCTTCTCGTCCTGGTATCCCTTGATAGGAAATTGCCTTTTTGTAGGGTTCCACCTTTGTGCTTGAGCATACCTTCCTCTACCCTGTTGCTTATGCATATTTGATTTCTCCACGTTGTTCTTATCAGTACTATGTACTGAACCATCTTTCTTTTCATTGTCACCGTAACCTTGGATTAATTCAGGATGTACAATCCTACTTTTTTGCTCATTATGTCCTTAAAAGATACACCTTTTACAAGATTTGTGCAAGACATCACATTGAATTTTTACCTTCTCCACTTTTGCATCATTCGTTATTGAATCACAATTTCCATCTCAACATATTTTTGACATGATCCGAACTAGAGCCTTGTCGTAATGGGCGTCCCAAGTTCGACCGGGACTGGAGACCACCCTTGTTACCCAACTCAACCTCCAGCCGCCTGCCCTGAGTTGGCTGAATTTCAAACATATAACGAGATAGCGTAACTATCCAAATGACAAACTCTGGGATAGGTCTATTATCGAGACCGACTCAATCGAGTCCGACCGTCCCATACCAACCGTCCAACCATACCAAGCCAAACCAAACCATAGATCCCATCATAACCAAATAAGTTCCATTAATAATTAAATAATCCCAGAATGAAATACGATGGAACAACCAACAATCCCGTCAACCGGTGTCAGCCCCAATACCAATACCAATACTAGGATCTACATCAATATCGATCCCGCCTATATCAATCCATAGAGTACCACAAAGCCTCTAACTAAAAGAGTAATAAAATTCGGTTGGGACATGCCCCTAACCATATCCAAAACCAAAATCCATAAGTAATCCAAAGTATGAAATAACATTCATGAAATGGAGCCTTCCGAAAAGATGAAAGCTCACCACTTTAATCCAATGGCTGACCCGAGTATCCGAATGCTAAGCAGGAGGAGTAGAACGATTGATTCCTTCATAGCGTGGGTATACAACCGCCTGAAGATGGGTTAGCGAGTGAACACTAGCATGAAAGCAGGATAAGGATAAAATAATGCCATTTATAAAATCAAGTAAAACCATCTACAATGCATACAACCGTACATACACACACACATATATATATAACCATGCAGGGATAGAAAACCAATTTTATCATGTATTTGAAATCATTAACCTGGGAATATGAAGCTTAGCCGTCATAAAACCACCCACGGGCTATATGGGTCTAGTGTAACCCCCTGAACGGGCCCCGATACGTGTAGCTGCACGAACCAGGGATATGATAAGAGTAGGGGATTCCCGTGTACCCGTCGCTCAATATAATACATATATACATGTGTTAGGGGATTCCCATGTACCCCTCAAATATATGGACACCAAGGCCATTCCTTATGTCGGCAAACATGAGTTTCCAGTATCTGTCCTTTGGACTCACACCTTCACGGTTAGCTATAACACCCCCACCACTATTGCCCAATTAAAACCATTACCAAATAATCAAAAAATTTACCATTTATTAACTAAGGATGTTAGATAGTGGTATTGTCATGCCAACTATAACTTGTAAGTATTGTCCTTAGCCAAACCTTTTAGTGATCAAGGGATTCCCTTGTACCCATAAATCATATTATCCAATTTACTTGGGGGATTCCTATGTACCCCACAAATAGGTTTATTAAGTCAAACCATTCCTTTAAACCATTCCAAAACCATTTAAGCCATTTAGGGTTCCAATACGAAATTTAAACCATGCATAAGTTCCATTGAAAATCTAATAATATAGTGAAAACATTGTTATAGGCACTTTATCAAACATATTGGGGGCATAAATTTCCAAAACCAATTCCAATCATCGATAACCATCCCCATGCAATCCAATTATCCAAAACCACCATTAAAGCATATGAAAGCATAATTAAAGCATAGGGAAACTATACCCAAGCATTTATAAATAAAACCACAAAATCATACTTGAAAACCCAAACCATACAACATTTAAACCATGCAAACATTGTATAAAACCATGCCTTTAGTTGGAACTAACAATGAGGGAAGAAAACATGCCTTAAACCAAGATGATAATGGAGACAAATCACCAAGATGAGCTCCAATTTACTCCTTAAGATGTAACCCTAGCTTCCTTTGTCCAAGAGCTCTAGAGAGGATTTAAGAGTGTTTTCTAAGTGTTTTAAGAATAGAATAATAAGGAAAATAACCTCCCAAGTGTAATATAAGTCGTGGGACCTTATTAGGATAAGTAGGTAATTATCTAAATTGCCCTCACTTAAGCTGCATTAAATTCCCATCATAGGTACAATTAACCCTTACGAGTCATACCCATCCTATACGAGTGGTACCCACCTCTCGTACTCTAGGCATCCCCCTTGGACCCAATACTATACAAGGTACAACACACCTAAACCCAAGTCATATTAAAGTGCACAACTGGTTCCCATAAACCATACCCCTGGCATAATAGAATTCCAAGAAGATTGAACACTGTCTATCATACGAGTCCACGATATGACTCGTACCCTGGCTTACGGCTTATGGTGATCCACTCGTACTTAGATACAACCTAAGTCACTAAGTCTAAGGTTAAGTAAAGGAATCAACACATATCCACAATAGGACTCGTATCCCATAGTCGTACCCATTCCAGTAATCAAAATCCACTCTATTAACTAACACTGGTCAACATATGACTGAAATATTCCACTCATAACCCAATGTACAACTCGTACCCTATAGTCGTATCATGATCAGAAGACAAAAATCCAAGAAATTTTCTAAGGGTTAAAATTCAGGGTGTTATAGTCTACCCTACTAGGAACATTCATCCCCAAATGGCGGACAAGGTAGGGGTAACCGCATGCATAAGTTATTTGTATTATCAAATATATTTCTAATATTTAACAAAGTTTGGAAACAAAGAGGCAAAGATATCAATCTTTCCTTTACCAAACTTAGAAAATAAAGATGTGTTGAAGACATATACCTTCCGCACAAATCCTAGGAGTAGAAAACAAATGCGGATACTTGGACTTCATGTCCTCCTCCACTTTCTATGTAGCTTCTTCCACCTTATGGTTCCACCATAGAACCTTAATCGAAGCCACATCCTTGGTCCATAGCCAATGAACATGCCTATCCAATATCTCAACTGGGTCCTCTTTATAAGATAGAGAATCTGAGATACCCAACCCCTCAAAGGGAACAATCAAAGAAGGATCACTAATGCACTTTATCAACATGGGAACATGAAAGACCGGATAAACCAAGCTCAAAATAGAAGGCAACTCCAGTTCATAAGCAACATTCCCAACTCTCCTTAGAACCACATAAGGGACAACAAACCGGGGACTGAGCTTCCCTTTCTTAGCAAACCGTATTACGTCCTTTATGGGAACACCTTAAGGAACACCTTATCCCTAACCTAAAACTATAACTCTCTATGACTTACATCCGCATAGGACTTTTGGCAACTTTAGGCTGCCTTATGCATATCCCAAATCACCTTCACATTATCAATAGCCTGATAAACCAAATTTGGAGCAAACATATCAGCCTCACTAAGCTCAAACCACCCAATAAGAGATCTTCACCTTTTACCATACAATACCTCAAAAGATGCCATACCAATACTAGAATAATAGCTATTGTTGTAAGCAAACTCTACCAAAGGTAGATGATCAACCCAATTGCCACTATAATCAATCACGCACGCCCAAAGCATATCCTCCAATGTTTGAATAGTCCTTTCTTCTTGCCCATTTGTCTGCGGATAAAAAGTAGTACTCAGACTAACCTTTGCATCCAATCCTTTCTGAAAAGACTGCCAGAAAAAAGATGAAAAATGCATACCACGATCAGAGATAATCAAAATAGGTACCCCATGCAACTTCAAAATCTCTTGAAGATACAACTTTGCATAATCCTCTGCTAAAAAAATAGTCCTCACTGGTAAGAAGTTAGCAGACTTTGTCATTTTATCCATAATGACCCAAATCGAATCAAATTGGTTCTGAGATCGAGGAAGAACGATAACAAAATCCATATTGATCACCTCCCTTTTCCATTCGGGAAACTCAATTTTTTGATACAATCTACTAGGCCTCATATGCTAAACCTTAACCTGTTAACACACCATGCACTTGGCTACAAAATCAGCCATATTTCTTTTCATACCATTCCACCAATAAATCTCCTTGAGATCATGATACATCTTAGTAGAACTGGGATGCATAACGTAGCACGATTCATGTGCCTCAGCCAAAATCCTTTGTCGCAACCCATCGACATCAAGAACACACAACCTCCCTTGGTATCATAAATTACCCTCACCACTAATCTTAAATACTATTACCTTTTTCCCACCAATATCACTTTTGATTTTTATTAAGATAGGATCTAACACTTGCTTCTCCTTGATCTCTGCACCAAGAGATGACTGAACCACTTCCTGTACCATCACACAACTATCCTTAGAGTCCAATAGACGACCTCTAAGATTAACCAAGCAGTGAATATCCTTCACTAATTCCTACTTTTTTCCCCACATGAGCCAAACTCCCTATGAATAACCTACTAAGAGCATCAACAACCATGCTAGCTTTACCTGGGTGATAATGAAGACTTATATCATAGTCCTTGAGAAGCTCCAACCATCTCCTCTTCTTGAGATTAAAATCTTTCTAAGTTAGCACATACTGTAGACTCTTATGATTAGAAAAGATATCCATGTGTATGCCATATAGATAATGCCACCATATTTTTAAAGAAAAGACCACCGCAAGAAGCTCTAAATCATGAGTAGGATAGTTCCTCTCATGTATCTTTAACTGTCTGGAAGCATAGGTAGTCACCTTTTTATATTGTATCAAGACACAACAAAGATCTACCGATATGCATCACAATAAACCACAAACCTCTCACTGCCTTCCGACAATGTCAAAATCGAAGTCAAAGTTAGCTTGTCCTTATAATTCTCCAATATCCCCTCATAAGCATCCGACTAAGAAAACATGACCTTCTTTTGAGTCAATTTAGTTAAAAGAGCAGCTATCGTTGAAATGCTTTTCAAAAATTACCTACAATACCTAGCTAAACCCAAAAAGCTCTGAATGTCAGTTGGAGTCGTAGGTCTAGGCCACCTTTTCACCACAAACACCTTTTGACAATCCACCATGATCCCCTTACTAGAAATAATATGACCAATAAAATTCACAATATTTATCTAAAATTCACATTTAGAGAACTTGACATACAACTGTTGTTCCTTCAAGGTCTGTAATACCATACGAAGATGATTAGCATGGTCCACCTCACTCTTTAAATAAACTAAAATGTCATCAATAAACACAATAATCATCAATAAATACAATAACAAAGAGATCCAAGATCTGCTTGAAAACCCTTTTCATTAAATCCATAAATGATGTCGGAGTATTTGTCAAACCAAATGACATCACTAAGAATTCAAAGTTCCCATACCGAGTGTGAAAAATGGTCTTAAGGATATCCACCTCCCTAATCTTAAACTAATGATACCTAGACTGAAGATCTATCTTAGAAAAGAACTTGTCACCTTTGAACTGATCAAACAAGCAATCTATGCTTAGAAGAGGATACTTGTTCTTGACCGTTACCTTTATCAACTATCGATAGTCAATGCACATCCAAATGGAACCATTCTTCTTGTGCATGAATAATACCGGTGCACCCCATGGAGATACACTAGGATGAATAAACTCCTTATCTAGAAGATCCTTAAGTTGCTTCTTGAGTTTCCTTAACTCACCTGGAGCCATTCTATAAGGAGGAATATATATTGTATGAGTGTTCGGAAGCAAATTAATACCAAACTCTATTTGCCAATCTAGAGGAATACGGGGAATATTATTTGAAAAGATATATGGAAACTCATTAACCACCAAAACCAAATTAAAAAAAGGACTTTCCGAGTTAGAATCTTTACCCAAATCAAGTGATAAAAGACTCCCTTTAGAGATTAATCTCTGAGGTCTAAGATAAGAAATGAACCTCCCCTTAGAAGCTAGAGAACCACTCTCCAACTCTATAATCGGTTTACCAGGGAACCTAAAGATAACCTTACGAGTATGACAATCTAAGGACGCGTAACAAGAGTGCAACCAATCCATCCCCAGAATAACATCAAAATCAACCATATCTAGTTCAAACAAATCCATCAAAGTCTGTATACCACCAACAAATACTACACACACCCTATAGGCTCTTTCAACAATAACCGAGTAACTATAATACTCCATATTTTCCCTAGCATAATATAAGTCCCTACACATGAGTATTTATATATAACATTTTTGAAATACTTATTATTTTCTAGTTTAGAGCCTGACTTTGCATAGGAAATTGAATTAGCTTTCCAACAATATAAAATTTTTCTAAATCCGATAATCGGGTAAGAAGTTATGGTGATTTTAAGTTTTATTCGTTAAATACCATTATTTTAGCCCTTAGCATGTCGTGGATCCAGCATTAATGACGATTGTCAATTTCCAATTGTAATACCCCGAGAATCCCAACTGATAGTAGAACTATGCTTCAAACTCATGAGAAATAAATTTTAGTGATTTGGTAGTTTTATGATCAAGTTTGATGTGTATTAAAGCCTCAAATATGTCCTAGATATTAGGTGAATAAAACTTCCCTTACTGATTGAATTATTGAGAAGAATATCGGTATAGTCAACTTAAAACAAGAATATCCTTCATTATGCAAGGAAATTTTTAGCTAATCACACACCAGCAGATATATAATTGAATTATATTTCCAACGATACCAATTTCTCTCAAATATACTATTAGGGTAAAAAGTTATGGCTGTTTTACTGAGAGCTGTCCGAACTGCCCAGGAGCGACGGGAAGGCTAACGGACCGTCAAGTGAACGATGGACGGTCGCTCTGGCCATTACAACTGAGGAAGTAAGCCCATTTTTTGTCCCAAAAATGATAGTTTGAGTTACGGTCCGTCACCCAGACCATCAATTTTGTCCGAAACAGTGTTGAAACAGCGTTCTAAAGGAATTTTTGAATCTTTTCCACCCTTTTTAACACCTATTACATCAAATCAAAGAATATAACTTCATATTCATCCATAGCATCAAAATTAGGGTTCCTTTCAAGATCAACCCTCAAGAATAAGGTTTAAACCCTTATTCAAGAAAATTCAAGAATTAAAACATCACCATTAAAGAACCTTCAAGAAAAGCCTCCAAGAACATTATCGAGGCTTCATAGGTCAACTTGTTCCATTGAATCAAGCTAAATAAGGTATGTGGGGTTTAGAACAAGGATAAATCTTTCATCCTTGTGTCCAAAAACTTACTTTAAATTTCAAATTGCTGAGTTTTGTATGATTTTCCATGAAATTTAAGTTAGGGTTTATACCCAACGTTGCTAATTGCATGATTTTGATATTTTAAGTGATTTGGATATTGAATTGCATGTCTACTTTTGAAAAATTAATGCGTATGATCATATTTTCCAGATTTTAAGTTGAATTATGAATATTTGTATTTTCAAGCATGAACCTTATAGTGTTTGACATGAAATTGAAGCATAGGTCACTAAGCCCTAGTTTGTATGGTGACATCTCATGAATGACTATATTTTAAGCATCCCATGATTAGCTATTTTTATATTTTGATAAAGAAAGTTGATATATTGACCCAAGCAAAGCTAGGAATCCACATTATTCATACAGTTTATGATTTAAAGCAAAGAGAAGTATAATTGGTTTTCATTATAAACCTCTATGCTATTTTAAGATGGATTTTCTAAAAGTTTTGAACAATAAGTATGGGAGTAGTATTTAGCACCGAGTTAGGTATGATTCCAAGGTCTCATGCCCCAGAACTACGTGCCACCATAGGTTTCTGATTTGCCCATAGTGGGCTAAGATAGTGTTCACTAAAGTTAAGGTTCTATTTCAATGGCAAGGGTAGAACAGCTCTCCCCAACGTGGGAAAGACGTTGGGCTCCATGTTAGCTCACATAGTTTATGTCGGTTAGAAAAAACTCCCAAAGTTCTACAATCCCTAAGTTTAAAAAAAAGTCCCCTATTCTCCTTAAGATGAATGTATATGTTTTGAAAGTTATTATTTTAAGATTCCTTTTTCCTTACAAGCTTTGAGAATAAGAGGAGAATACTAATTTTAGAACTAAGTATATTAACTCACGAGATTTTCGCTACATGTTTCATTATTCATGATTTATGAGATTTAGATTTCAGATTTATTCAAACTATGTGAGTCATTTATATTAGCATGCATGGTTTTATGAAGAGTAATGATATTTTGACTTAATGCATACATCTCTATATACTCAGTACATCCTCAAAGTACTGATTGACATATATGTCTATGTGCTACATTGTCTCATAATGCAGGTACAAGATCTAGTAGGGATATTTAGACTTAGACAGTTGCAAATTCCAGCCAGCAATATGATGAGTCCTCCTACTTCGGGGACTTTAGTTGGATTTATTTATGTTGTGTCTTTTCTTATTCATATGTATTTATTAGCGATAGTTGGAGTAGCTTCCCAACTAGTTATAGTCAGTATAGTAGAGGCTCCACAGATGTTAGTTAGAGTTAATATTGTAATTTTAGTCCCTTTCTTCAGATTTTATTAGAATGTAAAAGTGGTATCAATATTGTGGTTTACAGATTTCAGCATTTCTCTATGTTTCTGAATAGTAAACTCCATCATTCATGCATATTTAATCAGTTGCTTAATAGTATGCCATTAGAAGGGTTAGCTTGGGATCACTTGTGGTCCTAAGCACCATGTGACGTCTTGGGATAGATTTTGGGACGTTACAAAATTGGTATCAGAGCACAAGGTTCAAGTGTCCTAGGGTATCTATGAAGCCGTGTCTGGTAGAGTCTTGCAAAATGGTACAGAGGCGTCTGTACTTTTCTTCGAGAGGCTACAAGGCATTTAGGAAATATCTCCATTATTTCAAGTCTAAGATCGTGCTATAGAAAGGTTCTATAAGACACTTAAACAACCTCTCATCCTATTCTATTCAGGCTATTTCTGCATCATTTTCAAGGTACCAAAAACAGTCAAGCTTAATTTTCTACAGATAGTTATGGGATTATAAGAAGGCTAGAAAGTATCCCATCAGTGCTTTTGAGTTCTGAAGATTGAAGTGCTTTATCATGTTAAAAAAATGTGCACTAAGCCCAAGTCAGATGTGCTTTCAGATTCTTCCTCAGAATCCATAATGTTAATCTATACTTCTCTATCTATGTAATATTTTAGAGATAACATGATCGACAAGTTCCATTTTTCTCCCATAATAATGCTCTCAAATTTTCTAGCAAGAAGTTTTAGAATGCCCCCAAAGGGTTTGAGAGGAGCTCTTTAGTGTGTCATAAGTCCCTCAAGATGAAATTATGTCTTTGTTCTTATGAGTTGTTCAGTTGGTGCAGAATTAGATATGTAATCAGATTGCATGTTGACCCTTTTAACACAGATAATGCTCATGAAAGGAGATAGTATGAACCTAGACTGTTAAGTGTAGTGTGCATTCGAGGGATGTTATGAACTTCAATGTTATGATTTATGAATAGCAGAACCTTAATATAGTTGGAAGTATGGGTATAGAAGAGTAGTGGCAAGATGTCAAGACCCAAGACACTAATCTTCCTATGGGAGAACCATCTAAATCAAACCATTAACCAATCACTTAGTCAATATTAAAATGATATTTTTATAAAACTATCTTAACAATAATAATCTGGAGTTAATCATCAGTAATCGGAAATCAAACAATCTACTTACTAAAATTTCCAAGATCCGAAAGTCATCGTACAAGAACTACTAACAAAGATCATATCTAAAGAGATATCCAAAAATAAAGTAAATAAAGAATGTTTCATTGCCCGAAATATGGACAAGAACAAATAAGATAACCCATGGCAGCTTGGAGATGGAGTTCTCACCCTTAGGTCAAGATCTGCTATCAAACTCTAGAGGAAAGATCATGTATGAGCCTATAGAACAATTTCTGCACTCAACAAAAGAAGAATACA
>NC_061115.1:29419933-29453866 GCF_002878395.1 Capsicum annuum | reverse complement strand
CACTTCTAATTCTCAATTTCCATAATTAGTCATACTATGTTCCAAACTAGGCTAAGATATCTAGTTCATCTTCTAGATGTTAGGTAAGCCATTCAATCCTAAGATAGCAACTTCGACTAAAGACAAAGGTACTCAAGTCAATTCTACCCACCTTACGGTTTCTAGACTACTATACTAGCCCAATAAATCTAAATATAGATTTTTGATTTGCCCATAGTGGGCTAAGATAGTAATCACTAAAGTTAAGGTTCTATTTCGATGGCAAGGGTAGAACAGCTCTCCCCAATGTGGGAAAGACGTTGGACTCCATGTTAGCTCACATGGTTTATGTCGGTTAGAAGAAACTCCCAAAGTTTTACAATCCCTAAGTTTCAAAAGAAGTCCCCTATTCTCCTTAAGATGAATGTATATGTTTTGAAAGTTATTATTTTAAGATTCCTTTTTCCTTACAAGCTTTGAGAATAAGAGGAGAATACTAATTTTAGAACTAAGTATAATAACTCATGAGATTTTCGCTACATGTTTCATTATTCATGATTTATGAGATTTAGATTTCAGATTTATTCAAGCTTTGTGAGTCATTTATGTCAGCATGCATAGTTTTATAAAGAGTAATAATATTTTGACTTAATGCATACACCCCTATATACTCAGTATATCCTCAAAGTACTGATCCATATATATGTCTATGTGCTACATTGTCTCATAATGTAGGTACAAGATCTAGTAGGCACATTCATACTCAGACAATTGTAGATTCCAGATAGCAACATGATGAGTCCTCTTACTTCGGGGACATTAGTTGGATTTATTTATGTTGTGTCTTTTCATAGTCATGTGTATTGATTAGCGATAGTTGGAGTAGCTTCCCAACTATTTATAGTCAGTATAGTAGAGGCTTCACAGATGTCATTTAGAGTTAGTATTGTAATTTCAGTTCCTCTCTTCAGACTTTATTAGAATGTAAAAGTGGTATCAGTATTGTGTTTTACAAATTTCAGCATTTCTCTATGTTTCCGCACAGTAAACTCCGTCATTCATGCATATTTAATCGGTTGATTAGTAGTATACCATTAGAATGGTTAGCTTGGGATCACTTGTGGCCCTAAGCACCGTGTGACGTCTCAGGATAGATTTTTGAGGCGTTACACTAGTGAAGCTCCGCGAAACCACCACATACCGTCAGAAAAAAATCCCAATTGTCCTTTTCTAGTGTCCTGTCACGATAATGGTGAGTCGCGCCAAGGGTGAATTTCAGAATCAAAAGGGCTCCGTGATTCCTCCGCATTGCGCCAAGCCCTCAGTTCCCAGTTGTCCAATTCTAGTGACATAGCGCGATAGCGCCGCGTCGCGCTAGCTCACAAAATTGGGATTTTTCAGTAATTTAGAGTTTTGAATCTGAGGGCATTACCGTCTTTTTCCCCTCACCCTAGTCAGCCTTTAACATGAAATTCACCCTAATTAATCCATTATTTTATTTTTTTAATAACTTTTACCCCAAATCAAAAAAGATTCTCTCCTAATCAAGAACCCTAGCTCTTAAATTCAAGGTCAATCCTCAAGAATTCACCAAGAACTTCAAGAAATACATCATTTAAGGAATGTTAGATGTTCATCCATGGATCCCTTTCATCCATGGAGTCCAAGCAACCCTTTTAAATTATAAAATTGTGATCTTTTCAAGTTATTATGTTTTAACTTGTGATTTTACCCATGAATCTCCATGAACTATGATACCATACCATGTTTCCATGAAATTATTGTTATTATTTAACCCTCCATGTTTTAAGGTTGTATTTATTGAACAAGACCATGATTTAACTCTATTATGTCGGATTCAAGCTATTTTTATATGTTTTAGAACATTTCTATGATTGTTTTGAACCATGAACTGCAAGTGTTTGATAAAATGCCTACAAGAATGATTGATCTAATAAAAGCCTTCATGTTCTAATCTCCAAGTTTTAGTGTCATTTTACTATTATTTTTTTGAGTCCTGGGGGTATTGGATACCCGAAAACCATAGCTGTTTAATCAGTCTAGTCTCAGTACAATACAGAATAGTCTTCAGATTATATTATGAGCATTATCAGAATAGTTAGATATGAGTCATTAAACTTAGAACAGTCTAGTATCTCAGTGTCTTTTAGTTGGGAGTAGGATTTAGCACTGAGCGAGTGCATGGATGGCGACTTCCCTGTCAAATAGGTAGAGTTGTTAATAGCAGTCCCTATACTCCAGAACTACGTAGCCAGCATAGGATATGAGTAGTCACCCATCAGATAAGGCTTAACTATCTCGCAGGGGTCAACCGTCAGTTCAGCCATGACACCCTTAGTCCTTTGGATATTATATCAGTTTGGTAGATCCACACAGCCATTGTTAGTACTCATGGCACGGTATTATCACCCTTTCAACTAGGGTTACAGGTTGGACCCCGATTAGCTCAAATTAGAGAATGTCAATTAGATGATACCTCCCACAGTCTCAAATATAGTCTCAGTTAGAGTCTCAGTCTAGTTATATAGTCTTAGAGTTATTTGGCCAAAGCATACAAATATCAGTATTTTGTTCGTATTTCAGTTTATAGATTTTACTTAGTCCATGTTATATGCTTGGTCATACATCCCCAGTGTCCATAGATTTTCATGTATCTTCAGTATTTACAGGCTTTCATGCATACTCGGTATTTACATATTTCTCCATATTTTTAATACTTACAGATTTCATGTTCTCTATTCAGTGCTCTATGTTTTACATGTAAAATCAATTAGTTATTATTATTCCTATTCAATAAATCATGCATATTAACCTACCTCATTTAGCATACCAGTACATTCAAAGTACTGATTGCATACTTTTTTTTTGCTCGATGATGTATCATACCATAGGTGCTGATGCTCAGTTCTCAGATCGTACTTAGCCCCTCAGATCATTAGTACTACAGTAGCAGTGGTGAGTCTTCATCATCCGAGGATAGATTATATTACTTCATGTCTTTATCTCAGTAGTTAGTAAAGTTAGTTAAGGCCTGTCCCATCAACTCACAGTATTCAGTTTAGAGGCTTTTCAGACACTACAATTCGCTATTCAGATTATTCAGATTTCAGTATTATGCCAGATTCATAATTCAGTAGTCATTTCATTATTAAAACCTTATGGCATTTCAGTTATTCTTTCGCATTCATGATTATGTTATCTTGTGCTCACAGAAGGTACCAGCTCATGGATTAGCTTGTGGTCCCTCGAGACTGTAAGCATCGTGTAACGACTAGGGGGTAGTCTTGGGTCATTACAGTCACCTATCGAGGTAGAATTAGAAAAAGGATCTAAAATAATTTCTAGATAAAAACCAATACATACAGCCACAACTGGGGTCACATAGGAAAAAGTGGACCCTGGATCAAGCAGACAATACCTATAACGAGAAAAAAGTTGTAATGTATCAGTAACGGCATCTGGAGATGCCTCAAATTCCTGTCAAGACATAAGATCATACAACCTATTCTAGACAACACTAGAACCAGGAGCAGTAATCAATGAAAAAGCAGTACCATCGAGTTCAGGCGCAGAAGATGAATCAAAAGAAACCTTATTTTCTCCCATAACAACCTTATTAATCAGGTAATTCCTGAGCAGATGGCTTGGCTAGCCACACTTGAAACACTTTTCCCTTTCTTCATCACAATAACCCTATTGAGGACAAATACAGAACCAAAAAAGAGGGAATGAAAAAATCAACTAAACCCTACTCGCCTGAGATTGGGCACCCTATGCCCAAAAGGCAGCACCACCTTGCTAATGCCTATCACCCGACCGCTTTGGGTAAGTAGCACTAGCAGTAGAAAAATAACCAAAACTTCCCCACTTCTTTTTGTCTATTTACCTCCATCCCGACCACCTTGCGACTGAACATCTCCCAGATTAGAAAACCTACTCCTCTTACCCTCTACCTGCTACATGTGGACAATCAACTTAGAAATATCCATATCCTTGATCAGTAAAGTAGTTTTTCTTTTTAAGATCAAATCCCGAGATAGCCCAAAAGCAAACTTTCTCATCCTCGCTCTCATGTCAGCCACCAAATTAGGAGCATACCTTGATAGCTGATAGAACTTCAAGGCATATTCTTTGAAAGACATTCTCCTTTGCTTAAGATTCACAAACTCCTCCATCTTCACTTCTATTAGCTCTTGAGAAAAGAAACAATTCAGAAAAGCACCAGAAAAGGCATCCCTTAAGGATGACTCCTCCATATCACCTCAATCCCTATCCTACTCCTCATACAATTAGTACACAATATCTTTGAGCTGATAAGCTGAAAAGTTTACACCTTCCATATTAGTAGCCTACATTACCCTAAATATCTTCTCCATTTCATCTAAGAAAGCCTGAGGATCCTCCTCCACCTTTACACCAGTAAAAGTAGGAGGATTCAACTTCATAAACTAGCCAACCCTTGTGGCCTCAGTAGACAATCCCCCAAATGTACCCACTCAACTTGAGTAGCAACGAATTGAGCAGTAACATGAATAAATTGGCGAAATTCTGCATTAGTCACCTCACCCTGAGGAGGACTAGTATCAACCGTAGGATTCCCAGAACAATCAAGGACAGGACCCTGAGGTCAAAGATGAACTCCAGACATAGGATGTACCCCATCAATATTTTCACCGATGGGATTAAAGAGTTTTCTTCTATTCCAGATCTATGAGGCATGATCTGAAAAGTGAACAACCAAGGATTAGAGAAGATTCCAAGACTTAGATTCCAAGCTTGATAATAGAATACCAAGAAAGTAATACATTCCTAAATGTCCTGTAGTCTCTCCCTTATGAGTGTAGAGCGCTACACACCCCTAAAAGAAACTCTAGTAGATATGATTTTATGGACTCCAAATTAAGCATGAACCTAAAGCTCTGATACCAACTTGACATGACTTGAAATAAGGCCTTATTGAATTGGGTGTCCCAAGTCTGATTGGGATCGAAGACCAACCCATTACCCAACCTAACCTCCAGTCTCCTGCCCTGAGTTGGCTGAATTTCGAACTTATAACAAGATAGTGTAACTATCTAGATTACTGACTCTGGATAGGTTTATTACCGAGACCAACCCAACCGAGTCCGACCGTTCTATACCAACCGCCCAACCATACCGAGCGAAACCAAATCATAGATCCCACCATAAAAAAATAAGTTTCATTAATAATTAAATAATCCCAGAATAAAATATGATTGAACAACTAAAAATTTTATCAATCGGTATCAGCCCCAATACCAATACCAATACTAAGGTCGACACCAATACTAATATCGCTCATACCAACCCATAGCAGTACCACAAAGCCTCTAACCAAAAAAGTAATAAAATCTAGTTGGGACATGCCCCCAATCATAGCCAAAACCAAAATCCTTAAGTAATCTAAAGTATGAAATAACATCTATGAAATGGAGACTTACAAAAGGATGGAAGATCACTACTTCAATCCAACATCTGACTCGAGTATCAAATACTAAGTAGGAGGAGTAGAACAACCGATTCCTGCATAGAGTGAGTATATAGCTGCCCGAAGATGGGTTAGCGAGTGAATGCTAGCATGAACTCAGGATAAGGATAAAATAATTCCATTTATACAACCAAGTAAAACCATCCATAATGCATACAATCATACATATATAGATATAACCATGCAGGGATAGAAAACCAAGTTTAGCATGCATTTGAAATCATTAACCTAGGTATGTGAAGCTTAACTATCATAAAACCACCCACGGGCTATATGGGTCTAGTGTAACCCTCTGAACGGTCCCCGATACATGTAACTACATGAACCAGAGATATCATAAGAGGAGGAGATTCCCGTGTAACCATCGCTTTATATGATACATATATACATGTGTTAGGGGATTCCCATTACCCCTCAAATATATGGACACCAAGGCCATTCCTCATGTCGACAAATATGACTTTCTACTGTCTGTCCTTTCGACTCACACTTTCATGATTATCTATCACATCCCCACCATTATTGCCATATTAAAACCGTTACCAAATAACCAAATCATTGACCATTTATTAACTAAGGCTGTTAGATAGTGGTATCATCATACCAACCATAACTTGCAAGTATTGTCCTTAGCCAAACCTTTTAGTGATCAAGGGATTCCCATGTACCCATAGATCATATTATCCAATTTACTTGGGGGATTTCTATATACACTACAAGTAGGTTTATTAAGCTAAACTATTCCTTTAAACCATTCCAAAACTATTTAAGCCATTTAGGGTTCCATTACCAAATTTAAACCATGCATAAGTTCCATTAAAAGTCCAATAATATAGTGAAAACATTGTTATAGGCACTTTATCAAACACATTGGGAGCATAATATTTCCTAAACCAATTCCAATTATCAATAACCATTCCCATTCAATCTAGGTAGCTAAAACCTCCATTAAAGCATAATTAAAACATAGGGAAACTATAACCAAACAACATTAAAACTATGTAAACATTGTATAAAACTATGCCTTTAGTTGGAACTAATAATAAGGGAAGAGAACATGTCTTAAACCAAGAGATGATGGAGAGAAATCACCAAGACGAGCTCCAATTTACTCCTTAAGATCAAACCCTAGCTTCCCTTGTCCAAGAACTCTACAGAGGATTTAAGAGTATTTTCTAAGTGTTTTAAGAATAGGATAATAGGGCAAATAACCTCCCAGATGTAATATAAGTCATGGGACCTTATTAGGATAAGTGGGGAAATGTCTAGATTGCCCTCAATAAAACTGCATTAAATTCCCATCATATAGTATGATTGACCCTTACGAGTCATACCCATACTGTACTAGTGATACTCGTGTGATGCTCTGAGAGTACATCTTGGGCGTCACATGGTGCTTACAGCCCTAAAGGACCACAAGCTAACCCATGCTGGTACGTGTTGTGAGCACTGAATAATGTAACATAGAATATATACAGCATTTACTGGAATGCCATAATGTTTTAAATCATAGTTCTGATAATTTCTGTAAAACAATACTGATAGTACTGATAAAATGGTTGATAATGACAACTGAAAACTAACTAAAAGTTTCTGAAAGCCTCTAAGTGAATAACTGAGAAGTTGATGGGACAAGTCCCCAACTAACTCCGATTGGCTACTAAAACTGAAATATTGAGATAATCATAATTGGTCCTTGTAACATGAGGACTCACCACTACTGTTGCTGATGCGCTGGGATATCAAGGTATGGTCAGGAACCTAAGCATCTGAACCTATAATATGAGACATCATAGCGTAAGAAAAGAGAGTGCGGTCAATACTTTGAATGTACTAGTATGCTAAATGGGTTTAGACTGATATGCATGGGCTCATGTACATGGATAATGACTGACTAAATAGCATGAGATAACTGAGTAACTAATATGAATACGTGAATGTTGTAAAAATTGAGAATGCATGACCAAGCATATAACATAATTCTAAAAATAATCTATAAACTAAAATACTAAAATTTGATAACTGGATAAATGATTACTGTATGCTATGGTCAATGCAAACCTGAACTGAAGTATATTGATTATTGACTGAGACTGTGGGAGCTATTATCTAATAGACATGCCCTAATATGAGCTATCTGGGTTCTAACCTGTGACCCCAATTAGAAGGGTGTCAGTACCGTACCACGGGTACTAACACATGGCTGCGTTGATCCATTAAAGTGTTGTCCTAAAGGAATAAGGGTTACCGTCAACTGGCAGGTACCCTTATGAGATCAACCCTCAACTGGCAGGTTAACATCTCAACCTACACTGGCTACATATTTATAGAATGCAGGGACTGCTACTAAAGGTCACACCCTTAACTGGCAGGTGAGCCCCTCTCCCTGGGTTCGCTTGGTGCTAAATCCTACTCCCAACTGAACTAACTCTAATCACTGAACTGTACTAAGCTTAATAACATAATACACTAACTAAACTAATAATACTCTAATAGATTCGAAACTCTTCTAAAAGTACTTCAACTAAGTAAACAGATAAGTTTTTGGGTATTCATAACCCCCAGGACTCGATAATAATAACAACAGGGACACATGAAAGCTTTGAGATCCATGGAAGGAAATCATTATTTATAATTATCCAGCTAAGCATTTCATCAAACACATGAGGGTCAAGACTTTAATGTAGGGGTGCTTTCAAACATGATAAGATAGCACGATCACATGACCAAACCATAAACTGAGGATTTTATTCTGAATTCTCATGAGCATGATGTGAAAACCACAATATTTAAAACATACTACAATGTATTCCACATGGAAAAATTGAAATCATAACTTGAAATCAAATTACCAAGGTATAGATAAACATACTTCAACTTTCGAATATGTAAGGGCTCTTTCTATCAAAACTCTTGGAAACGTAATACATGATCAGATTTCATTAGATTTTTATGAAGGTAATTCAATGTAAACATGTAATTTCATTGTAAACATATAATAAGTATTCATTTAGGCATTTCATAAAATACTTGCAATGCATGGTTTAAGCTAAGCATAGGAATAATGTTAAAACTTGTAGGAGTAGCATGATTTTGATGCTAAATCACCAATTAAGGGTTAAATTAACGGACAACACCACTCAAAACATGTAGGGTTTAATAACAACAACAATTTTATAAAAACATGATATAGAATCAAAATTCATGGGGATTTATGGTTAAAATCACAATAACTTGTATAAATCATAACCTTGAATTTAAAATTGGATTGAAATCCATGGGTGAAAAGGGCCCATGGATGAACATTTAACATACCTTAAAGCTTTGATCTTGAAAGAGAATTGAATCTTCTTGAACGTTCTTGGATTGGGAATTATAATTTCTTGGTTTTCTTGTAGAAGCGCTTGAATCTTGTTCTTGGGAGATGATCTTGAGAGAAAACCCTAATTTTCTTGTTCTTAAGAGTGGAGAGGATTATGAGTGATGAGAAACTGATATCTTATCAATTAATAGGGTTTAATGCTTGATTTAAGTCATGGGGGTGGGGTTTGAGGTAAGGAAAATACCAAAATACCCTAAAGAAACCAAAAAAAATTACAGAATCCTTTAGTTGACGACCAAGGTTGACGCTCGTCACCTAAGTCGTCACTTTCAGGATGGAATTTACACCCTACTACCCTAGGCTGATGACTACAGCTGATGGATCATCACTTAGTTAACGGGTCGTCAGCCTGGTCGTCACCTAAGTGACGGCTCGTCAGCTTGGTTATCACTCGGTTGACAGATAGATACTTCAAAGTAAAATGAGTATAAATTTCTACTCCAATATCAGATTAAGGTGAAACCAGTTGCGTTGGAAATAAGATTCAAATATCTTTATTTTGGTATATAGTTAGACACCTGAATCAACATATGATAAGAGATACACTCGTTTAAATTTTACCTTTACTGGAGCATTTGTCAAAACTCTATTGATAGAAAAGTCTTCAACTCGTCTTTGAGTTAGGAGGATATTATGACATCGACCAATACGTAAAGATATTCCCACATAATATATTTGATAATAACACATGTATAAATATAGAATAATTGGGTTTAAGTTTGTAAGCATAGGAACAACGATTTAAATTCTAGCCCAAAAATGTAGGGTGTTATAACCCGCCCCTCATACCCTTGGCCTCCCCCTTGGACCCAACACTATCCAAGGTACGACACATCCAAACCTAAGTCATATTCAGTGAACGACTGTTACCCATAAATTGTACCCCTAGAATAATAGAATCCTAAGAGGATTGAACACTGTCCCTCATACGAGTTACGACTCATAGTTAGACACTTGTACTCAGATCCAACCTAAGTCACTAAGTCTAAGATTAAGTAAAGGAACCAAACACCACGTATCCACCCATACGACTCATACCCCATAGTCGTACCCATTTTAGTAACCAAAATCCACTCTACCAACCAATATTGGTCAGCATACGACTGGACCATACCATCCGTAACCCAGTGTACAACTCATACTCGATAGTCGTATCATGACCAAAAGCCAAAAATCCAGGAAATTTTCTAAGGGTCAAAACCCAGGGTGTTATAATTTAGGAAGATCAACCATAATATCCACCTGCACCTTAACCCTAGCACAACTAGGTCTTGTCTTATTCACAGAAGCCATGTCTAAGTGAATAGGTTTATACCAACAGCTGAGGCTAATGAAAAAAGAGATTCTTTCACAAAATATGTTGGTTTAAGATCATGCAAAAATATCCAAGACATTGCTTGTGTAGTTTCTACCTTAGGATTAAACCTAGCATCATAAATTAAAGGCCTCATATGATAAGGGTATCCATCCTTGGCATTAATGTAATAGACTATTTTTGACATAATATTGACAAAATCTTTAACTCTGCCAAATCTCATTAGGATATGACGATGTTTAAATAGACCAATATTACATCTCCTTTTTATATTAAGCTGCCTCGAAAGTTGTAGTTTGAGATCCTCTAAACCAGGCCAACCATATGAAAACTTACCAATGACTGCATATTGCAGTCCTTCAATTACATTCATCCTATCAACCTCTTCCTCAGTCCATCTTACTCGAGGAATTCCGTTAATAAATTGCGGCTTCTTAATAGGGATTGGATCCATTTCACAAGTTGAAATATTATTGCCCTCAATAACAAATATGGATTTTAGAATATTTGCATAATTCATGAATGATGATGGGGTTGCAGAGCTTCTGACTTTGTAGCTTGTAGAGGAAGTGAAGAAAAGTTATCAAGAGAGGGCTAGTCATCCATAAACAGAGGCTAGCCAGTGGCCATATTGGCCACTCCAATAAGATTAACGATCAAATTTGTAGCTGCCTATGTTTTTCATAGGAAAACCTAAGTTTCCAATTGACTCTGAGTCAAGGATCTTTCAAAAACATACTTTAAATGAGAAAAAGAACAGATTTTTCAAAGCCACATCGTCACTATTACCACTTGTTTGAAATTCAGAAACATTAACTTAGTTTAAGTATATAGCATAGATCACTGATGGATCTAATTAACATTAATAATATAATTCGGCTCACTTAAGAAATCAAATAATCAAGCAATAATATATTTTTGTTCAGCCAAAGAACCATCAAACTCTCCAATATTGTGTACACACATGCTACGGGTATTATAAATGTCCACTAGCCATAAACTGTACGGGATGAGCTCAGTCCATGTACCAAATAACTAGACAACTAGTGCATGGCACCATACCCCAAATCAGTGTCATACCACCCTTATTCCAACACCCCACCCTTATACTCCCTGAAGTCCACGTACTATATGATGATCAAACTTTAAAGGTTCATCTCATAATATCAAATAATTTCATACCATGTAATATCACATAATGAGGTAATTCAACCAATACTTGCATTTTAAATGAGCCCTTTCTTCTTATACAACCTCATTTCTGATGATTACAACAACTTGTATAAATATCCAACAAGTAAATATTCAATAGCATGCATTGCAACAAATGGACAATTATGTAGTTAACATGCACACATAAACCTAATTGAATTTTTAACTCTAATTCAACCATCACTTACCCTTTTTTACCAATAATAGCAAATGGGGTCAATTATCACATAAAGGCAAGTAAACATACATTAATTTAGGATAACCTTCATGTTACAAACATTCGAGATACACACAACTCCTCTAACTACATCTCAGTTAATTTTCCAACTTTTTCATCTTAACACTAAGTTATCTCTGTATCACAAAATCAATCCAACTAAGCAAGGACTAAGGCTCTCAAGTCAACCTATTAGCACTTATTCAGAGTAATCAATAATAACAAGCATTACCAACCTATTTTCATACACATCCAAATAGCGTGCATATAGTAACAGGTCAATATTAATAAGAGTTCCTCATAGTAATTTAGGGATGCAAACTTTATTGATAGAACCCTAGTTTTTATTTGTTTTTACTGTTCAATCATATCACCTAAAGGCCTAAGCATGAAATCTATCATCCATCTGCGTTATGCATACATTTTCTAACCGAGGTCTTCTACTCGAATTAAACCTAAAATACTTGGTGCCAATTTAAATCCTTCTTATGTTCTGTGATTTTTGGTGTGAATACCTCAAGAAAGAGTTGGGTTTTACCCCTTCCAACTATACTCCTTCTTCTCTATTGTCACAGAACCTTAAGGCAACCCTAAGGATTTTTTAGAATAAATCCACATTCTTATTTACAACTAAAAAGGAAAAAAGGTGTTAAAAATTTGGGAGAAGGGGGGACTAATGTTTTGGCTTACATGTCGATACCACGACACCACTATAGCGAGATGAAAGTAGCCGGCTTCCTAAATTTTTCAACTCTAAATTTTATTTTACTAAGTCTTAATGAACCGTTTTAAAGAAATTAAATACGTTTCAGTATCGCCCTTTGGACATGATGATACTAATAATGATGAAATGAGTTGTCACAACTAGTTTGAAGTCAAGAAAGTAGGTTTATTAGGGCTGAATTAGTTCATCAGACAATGGAGAAGGTGAAGTGATCTTAGGAAGATTACTAACAACTCATAGCATGCAGAAATCATATCTAAATGATTGAGTTTTCCTGAAGGTTTTGCCTATGAAAAACGTTACGCACTTTGACAAAAAAGGGAAGTTTGGTCCAAGATATATCAAATCTTACAGCATAACTTGAAGGATTGGTAGAGTGGCATATGAGCTTAATTTACCCACAAAGTTGGAGGAAGTCCATTTCATATTTCATGTGGCAATGCTACGAAAGTGTATAAGAGATCCTTCACGTATTATGTTGTAACTTAATTTGTGAAAAAATGTTTTTTTTTATATTTTTTATCATTTCTTCCTTCTCTGTAAATGCTACATGTTGATTATAAAGTGTGGAGATGTTTGACATGATTTTCAATGCGATCGAGAGTAATTTTTGATGAGTTTGTGATTTATAGAGGCTTAAAAAGTCATATAGTTGACTTAGGTTAACATTTGTTGTTCTGAGTGTCAGATGGTGATTTGAATAATTTCATTAAGTTTGAAAGTCAAATTTGGGTTAGTAACATGGTTGGTTTGGGTTTGGGGCCTTTATTTTTGTATTTCGACCCTTCTTTTGAAAAATAGTAAAAAAAAGTCCCAGGGGTGAATTTATTGAAAAGTCTATTTTTGAAAATCCAACATTTTTATTGAGTCTAAAATATCAAAAATTGTCTGGTAGGATATATGGTTTATTTTCGTTTGGTCTTAAATGAATTTTTAGGGTCTATTTGGAGAGTTTGGAAACCATGCAATTCAGCTGGTTTGCTGAATCTGGTGTCGGCGTAAAACCTTCTTTGCAACACAAAGAATCTCATAAATGATTCACTTATTGCATGACAAAAAATAGTAACTCATTTCAAGTGTAAAATTAATTAATCAGACCATACAAAAATCAAAATGTAATGTCAAATAACCAGACCATATAAGGATCCAAATATAATGAAACAAAAATATAACCTGTTTCACTCAAGGAACCATAAAACACCTCATCAATATAACCAGTCCACACCAGGAACTATCATAATGATCAATAAGCTGTAACTCGATTCACTCAAGAAGTCATCAAACTCTCAAATAGCATGTACACTCATGCTATGGGTCTTATGGTTGTCCACTAGCAATGACCTATAGAGGACGAGCTAAGTTCATGTACCAAATAACCCAACATCTAGTGTCTGTCACCCTTATACCAAACCAATATTATGCCACCCTTATTCCAAAGTCCCTACCCTTATATTCCCTGAATTCCACCAATCCTATGATGATGGACTTTACGATTCATCTAACAATATAAATTCATGTCACATCATATACAATCACAATATGAGATAATACAACCACACTTACATTTCAAACAAGTCTTTTCAAATAATCTCATTAGGTGATTAAAAAACTTGTAGTACTATCCAATAAGCTAATTTACATATCATACATAACAATAAGTAGACAAATAATCTAAACACTTAGTCAAACTCAAGTTCATAATTTCATGTAAATAACAATTTTTCTTTAACACACAAAATCATAAGTATGTCCGAAGGCAAACCAACAACTTAAAATTCAGGCCTTATCAATTTATATTCATCAATTACAACTTGTCTAAAGAGAAATTCATGGCTTATCAAGCAAGCGTTAACAAGAAATATGTATCAAATTCAAGTATTCAATTTAGGAGTCATTCAAACAATTGGAGTCTAAACTCTAGTTCAACATTCATAAATTCATTTAATAATGCAATCCTTCTTTATTTTTGTCAAGATTCGTAAATTTTGCTATTATCTAGTGATCCTTACATTCAAGTCATTAATAGGTTGAAAATCCTACTTCATTACCCAGCTTTCAACCATTCAACTTACGATTCCAACTTTAATCATAACACCTTTACACATCTTACTTCCTAACCCTTAGCCTAACTTGAGTTTAGGATATTCAGTTATACCACCACCTCCTCTTATCATAATCAGTTCTCATAACTATCTTTAAGCAAGAATATCCTATATTTCAAACGTATAAAATATCAAATTCACCCTTTTAAAATATTAAAGATGGGTTTTATAAATTGCAAATTCACACAATTTCTATATTTTTACCCACATTCATATATTCACCTTATAATTCATCAAGTGAGTCATAAAAACACAAAACACCCATCAAGGGATCCACAGAATAACATAACAACACCCAGTTAGATCCTTATTACATTAATTTTATATTTTATCCATCCAAACTCCATATCACAAATACAATTTCTAATCATAGTCTATTACTCATAAACCATAACTTACCTAGGAGTCAAGATCCTGCAATAAGTCAATTATACCACAAATTCTCTTTCTTTTTAATACATGTTTCTCAATGCTAAATCATCTGATAAGAAACAATTATAAGAGAAATTAATCAACTACTCTTCAAATAAATAATTTGAAAATTTAAACCTACTAGTTCTACCCTTATTTACGGTCTACAAAATTACTCAAAGGTTGATTAAGCATTAACTAGTTCTATCATACTCAACTCATCTTCATTTATTTAGTTTTATATCTAAATATCCCATTTTTATTGAATTTGAGGTCCCCAATAATTAAAATTCATGTTTTGGAATAACAAATTTGTACTAGAATTTGTTAGTTTATGATCTAGAAGAAATTCTAGGTGAAAATACATCTACAGATAGGTTTTTAAGATAAATTCATGAACCTAGGGTTCTAACCCACAAAAATTTCACCATAGTTCTCTATTCTAATAGTCTAGAAGAAGAACAGATTAATCGATGTTAAAAGGGAGTAAATATCTTACCTCAACAAAGAATTTACATTGCAACCATGAGTAAATCAATCCTCTAAGGCTTAGAAATGAAACTTTGGAGTTTTAAACTGAAATTTGTATGAAATAGGCTTATATACTACCGCTGTATCACTATAGCGGCCTCAACTTTTTCAAAAAAAAAAAAGTTTTTGGTAAAACGATCATAACTTTTTACTCTAATAAAAGTGGAGTAATGAATGGTTAGTGGCGTTGGAAAGAAGACTTAAATATACTTAATTTGGTCGGTATTGGTATCCACAAATATTTATATTCTAGTATGAATGATCATTTGAAATTGATCCTAGTTTAAACTTAGCTCAAAACTCAATCGGTAAGCACTTCTAATTTAACATCGTTCTAGGGGCATTATATGACCTTAATTCATATATAATGCACTCACATACTTAAGAATTTATCCTAAAACCTATGAAAAATTATATTCTTATACCTATACTACAGATATTTTTAGTAATGATAGAACATGTCATTACAATTATCTCTTTTAAGGGGCATTGAACAACAAATTAATTTTCTGCTGGATTCTCAAATTCCAAATAAACTGGACAATAGAATCAACCTAGAAGAGACTAAGGAGATACAAAAGAAAGTAAAAGAGCTCCTTGAGAAGGACCTATTCAAAGAGAGCCTAAGACCATCTGTCGTATCAATCATTCTTGTTTCCAAAAAGGATGACACTTGGAGGATGCATATTAATTGTCGACCCATATTGGATGAGCTACCTAGCTCAAGTGTGTTTTTAAAGATTGATCTTTGAAGTGTTTACACCAAATTCTCTTAAAATTGGGTGATTAATGGAAGACGACCTTCAAAATAAAGTTTTGTGTATGAATAATTGTGATACCATTTGGTTTGACTAATGCCCCAAGCACATTTATGAGGTTGATGAACCATGTCTTGAAATCCTTCATCAACAAGTTTGTGGTAGTGTATTTGATGACATCCTATTATATAGAAAGATAATTGAAGAGCATGTGGTCCATTTGCAACAAGTATTTAATATCTTGCTATAGGATTGGTTGTTTGCTAATTGAAAAAAATGTTATTTTTATATTGAGAATGTAGTATTCTAGGGTTTTGTGGTTAGTGAAAATGGTGTAGAAGTTGATGAAGAGATAGTGGAATCAATTAGAACTTGGCCTAGCTTAACTAATGCAACCAAAGTGATGAGTTTCTATGGGTTGGC
Source organism: Capsicum annuum (assembly GCF_002878395.1). Lineage (NCBI taxonomy): Eukaryota > Viridiplantae > Streptophyta > Magnoliopsida > Solanales > Solanaceae > Capsicum > Capsicum annuum. The sequence continues at coordinate 29,437,282 of NC_061115.1, read as the reverse complement.
AAGTTTTTACCGGCACTTTGTGAAGGATTTTAGTACTATGTTCAATTGTCAATAGTGAAACCCTTACCAAATATATCTTGCAATCGCTTCTTCAGTTTCTTCAACTTAGCTAGGGCCATCCTATAAGGAGGAACAAAATGGGATTTTGCCCGACTACATATCAATGGTAAAATTAATATTTTAATCTGAAGAAATATCAGGAAAGTCCTTTGAAACATAACCTTGAGCTTTGTAACAACTCAAACAGAATCCAAGGGAGGTAGTGAAGCAACACTAGTATTGTGAACATAGGCCAAATCGGGAAAACAACCCTTTTCTACCATGCGACAAGAATGTAGAAAAGATATGATCCCCTTCAAACATCAACTAGGAGTACCCTTCCATGTTAATATTGAGATACCTAAATTATCTACAGTCATAGTTTTGGCAAAGGAATCCAAAATCACATGATAAGGAGCTAGACAATCCATACCCAAGACAACTTCAAAATCAACCATATCTAGAATAATCAAGTTTATCCAGGTTTTACACTTTACAAAGGTCACTACAAATAATTGGTACAACTAATACACCACTAAAGAATCACTTGTGGAGGTAGAAACATGAATAGGCATAATAAGGCACTCATATGTAACATTAAAACTAGTAGCAAAATAAGTAAACACATACAAAAATACCCAAGGTTAAATAACACGGAAGCAGAACAGCGGAAAACTAGAATGATACCTATGATAACTACATCAAAGGCCTCTACCTTAAGTTTCCTAAGTATAACATAACATTGACTTTGCCACTCCCAAACTAAGTAACCATGCACCCATTACCACAAGCTCCTTGAACTCCATGCCGAGCACCTCTAGAACTACTCGTGATGCCTAGTGATCTACCTCTAACAACAGATCTAGGAGTAGGACAAAGATAAAGCTAAAAATCCTACTGGGCAGAACCCAATACATATTGAGAAAACTCCCTTACATAATGACCAAAGCTCATTATATACGTAAAACTCTCTACTACCCGACTTACACTAAGAGGACCTAGAGAAGATAGAACACCCTTCATACCCTAATGAACCAAAATAGGAACCTCTACCAGAGTGACCTCAACCCTAGCTAGCTAAAGACTCATAAACCACAGACCTACTACCCGAACTCTATAAGGTTGCCTAAACTAGTCTGCTATGGTAACAGTGAGAATCTCTACTAGAGAAATCCCTACCTCAAGATGAATGCCCACTAAACTCACCCTGTTGGCGTACTTTCTTAGCACCACCACCCTGAGTACCTTGGAGAATCAACTTAATCAACTTAGCATGTCTACCATACTATGGAAAAAACCATCTGAAACTACAAGCTGAGTTGTTGCCAACTAATAATAACCTACCAAACCTTTAAAAACTTCCTGATTCGCTCAAACTCAACAAAAATACTGGGTGGCATATATGAATAATGTAAGAAGACGTGCCTTATAATCTAAAAGAATTTGGAACCTACTCTAAGTAATCGAACTCATATCATATTTGATCCCTCATACTGTAGGGCACGAACCTATCTCAAAAGCCTAAAAAAACTGGGTCCATATCATAACAGGAGAACCAATGATATACTACTAGTAAAAGACCTAGCCATTCCATTCAACTGGTAAGTAGTGTAGGCAACACCATGGGACTTAAGGGATTCAAGGTTATGCAGCCTCTCCTAGATATCAAGCAAAAACTCTTAAACATCATCACCAATAGCACCATTAAACTTGAGAGGAGCCAACTAAATGAATTTCTCAATCTTTTATGATCATCATAAGACATTACAAGACAAGAAGTAATAGTAGAAACAAAAAGTTTAGTAGGCAAAGTATCAATACGTAGGAGTACCACACCAACTGGTTGTACCCCTAGAGTCAATAAAACCATAAGTTAGAGCCTACCCTGAAGGCTAAATACCTCTTATAATCTGTGAACCACTTGGTGAAATACCTATTTAAGGAATGCTATCTAGACGACTCAAAAGATGAATCAACAAATCCCACAAAACTTGGGTCCATAATAGAACCCTTAGGGGCCTGAGCTGGTCCCACATCCTATGGTTGATAATCCTTATCATCATAATAAATCTCAAGTTTGGGAAAGGTTGTTATAACTTATACTCTAGCCTGAGTAGCTTCTCATGCCCGACCTGTACCTCTGGCTTAGCATGACTCTGGCCTCACCCCCTGACTGGGGCTCCAATAGCGGGTGTTGGCTAAGAATACTCAATAACTCTAGATTTAATTCTCACCATCTACGTATAAAAAGAATAAAACACAAGTTTAGAATATTGTGCATGAATAACCCACAGAATAATAAATCAATTTAGAGAAGTTTTCTTAAATATACCCTATAACCTATCGAATATAGGTATGAAGGTCAACGTATCAATTTATGAGACTCTATTAGACATCTCGCTCTCTCACTTATGAGATCGATGAACCTAGTGCTCTGATACCAATATGCCATGACCAAAAGTTGAGTTTGTGATGACACCTACCTTTACCCAACATTGGTAGGTAAGCTAATAATTCACAATAGAATAGAAAGATCAAAGTAGGAAAGAAATAAAATAAATATGAGACTTTTAGAATAAAGATATGCCATAATCCTTATAAAGATGGAATATCCTAAAGAAATACAATCAGTCCCCAAAACCTGGTGTCATGAGTGTGAAAATCATCTAATAAAATATTGAAATATAAAATACATGAATCTATCTCTAATAATTAGTAAAGATAAGATAAGATAAGATGATGTCCAAAATCTACCCTAAATTTTGGAGCTCACCAGTTGCTCCAAAATCAGCCGCTCACTACATAAATCAGCCATTATGTGTCATACTCATACTGGGATCTATACCAAAAGAGCATAAAAGTAGGAGTGAATATGGTCAATGTGTACTTAGTAGGTATCATAAGCCAACAAAGTAAAATAGAAAACTAAGCAAGTAAATAATAATATGATCACACTTCCACCTGCATACATAAAAATTTCAAAATAGTAGCTCATAATGTATCTCCTAACAACTACATTTATAAGATCCATTATAAGAATAGCTATGTATGAATATATAAGAAAAATATAAATACATAGAAACAAATACATAAATGAGGTACAAATGATGTAATGCAATGAAATAATAGTGGAATGATGTTGTTAAATATATCACATGGCTCTCATATATACTTCAGAGATAAAACTTTCAGGATAGGACCCATAAGGGGTTCGCAACCCATATCCTTTTACAATCTCAATCTCATATCTCAATCACCTTGTTCGATCCTTTCTTGATCAAGAATTTTGTAAAGTATTTCATTTTTTCAAAATCAATATTTCTCAGTGGTATAATCTCATGATATGCATAGATGAAATAAGGATGTAATGCTCACAATCATTCGGTGTGAAGATAATAATCAATTAAATAAGGTGTAGAAAAGCTCAAAATTAACTCAATATGTCAATTATTCATGATATAAGTCATTGCATGACACCACTAAAATAAATAGTCATGCAAGCCATTAATTATATCAATTTAAACCCTAAATTGGTATCACTCCAACACTTGAATTCATGATTTTTTCTCTCTTTGTTCTTTAAAATTTTAAAAAATGGAAAAAAATGAGCGAAGAAGATTAAATAAGCAAATCAATGTCTCCCCCCAGCCAAAATTAAAAGTAGCGATAGAAAAGCATTGAAAAAAGTTGGCGGTGGCTCAAAGCTTTGCATCTGATACGTACCTAAGAAGACAACAGTTGAAAATACATGATTCATTGGCATATACATAGAAGTCCTATTCTAGTGAAATGGGCGAGGTAGGTATGAAATGAAAAATTTTGTTGGGTATGAGATCTGCATTTATGGTGTCTAATGATCTTCAAAAAATATTTCTTTTGCTACAAAATAAAAAGAGGTTGTGCGTCAGATTGATAAGAAAACTAATAGGCTTGTCATTGTTCAAATAGACCGGGGCAGAAAACAAGTTTGTATGTTAATTTTATCAATATGGAAAATTGAATTTTTCTATAAAGGTAGCAAATTTGGAAATTTTGGTCTTTGTTATAGTGGTCAATTTAGCGAAAAGTGACAAAAGAGTTTGAAAGTGAGGTGTAGGTGACTCAAGTTTTAATAATTGAATGTAGGTGACAACTACTTTATTAGTGATTAAGAAAGTTGGAAAAATTTGAAAATAACACATAAGTTTTTTAATTTACACTTTGATTCAAATGCTAACATAATATAACTAAAAACGGAGGGAATAAAAATGCACATTTTCTCTCTCTTCTCATTATTGTTTTTTTCTCTCTCTTCACCATATTTGTTGTTCATTGCTACTGCTGCTTTATTCATCATCTTCTTCTTCATTATCATCATCTTCTTCTTCATTGTCATCACCATCTTCTTCTTATTTACCATTATTGTTGTTTTTACCAGTACTTCTACTACTTGACCAATTTTTTAGGTCAAATTTAGTTTCATACATCACTTTAGCATTACTTCATAGACGACGTTGGTAAGTAAAATTATGATTTTTAGTTGAATTTATCATCTGGGTACACTACTACTGTGTTGTTTTTAAAACAATGGATAGAACCCAAACACAAATCCAACATAAGAGCTATTTGTTTCAATAGATCACTCATTTATTGCGTCAGATGAGTCATCTATTAAATTGGAAGACTCATATATTAAATTCAAGTTTATGGTTCTATAGTGTCATAACATGAATTGAACAGATTGTTTATCTTTTGAAACAGATGAGTTATCTATTGCAATAGAGAAGTGATATGTTGAACTAGATCAGTCACCTGTTACAATAGAACTTAAAGTTGATTTCAGAAGATGCGTCATCTATTAAAATGGGTGAGCAATCTATTGCGACAAGTTAGTGATCTTTTGCAACAGGTGACTTATCTGTTAGAATCAACTTCAAAGATTCTGTAGTACATCCCAATAGGTGATTCATCTAATGCAACAAATGTATAATCTATTCATCGAAGAATAATTCCCATTAATAAAAAACAAATGCTCCGTATGTAAGAATGTTGACCACAAAAAAACTACATGCTCGGATCGTAATCCACCATGATTGTTGTAACAGCAAAACTTGTGTTGTTGTTTGTTATGGACTTTGATATTCTTAACTCATTGTTGTGAACGTAAATTTTATTATTTATTATATAAAATATATTTCTTATTAACTTGTACATTAATAAAAATAGGTAAAATAAAAACTAAATACAACAGACCACAAAATTATTTTCAGCAGACTGCCCATCTTTGTAACAGATGGACATTTACTGGAAGAACACAGTACAATTCATAAAACTTGAATGTTTTTCTCCAATAGATGATCAATCTGTTGCAACAGAAGGGTAATCTGTTGGAGCAACATAATACAGTTTTTACCCCAACTCAACTGATGACCAATATATTTTAGTAGATGGTCCATCTGTTGAAAGAACTCAAAACTCTTGCTATTGCTATGGGATTTAAAATTGTTCCTTACGTCCAACTGTCGACATATTTGTTGAGAAGAAGAAATAGACAGAATAAAAATTAAATAAGAATTAAAAAGTCAAACTCGACCAAACATAAATTTTTTATTAAACAAAAACAAAATACATTAGGTAGGTAGATCCGATATAGAAAGATAAAAATACATACGTTAAAATAAAAAACATCACCTAATTATTATTATCATTATTATTATTGTAATACCCCAAAAAAATCCAAACTAATATTAGAGCCATGTACCAAGATCATGCATAGTACATCATGCTTATTTTATAGTATTTTGAGTAGGTTAGATGTATATTAAGGCTTCAAGTAACTCTCATCTATTAGACGAATCAAAACATTCCTTACCAATTGAATTCTTGAGAAGGATATTGGTATAGTAAACTTCAAACGAGCATATCTCTCATTATACTTGGAATTTTTAAGCTCATGGCCTATCAACATATAGATAATTGAATTAGATTTCCAACAATACCAATTTCGCCTTAATACAATATCGGAGCAAAGAGTTATTACTATTTTACTCCAACATGTCAGGCTGGAAACAGTATGATGACATTCGTGGTAGCTTACCACATTTGTAACGCCCTATCATGAAGGTCGTCAGCCTTAGGCAGAAACCAGCTCCTAAGTGACGACATTCATGGTAGCTTACCACATTTGTAATGGCCTATCATGAAGTTCGTCAGCCTTAGGCAGAAACCAGTTCCTAAGTGATAACATTCGTGGTAGCTTACCACATTTGTGATGCCCTATCACAAAGGTCGTCATCCTTAGGCAGAAACCATCTCCTAAGTGACAACATTTGTGGTAGTTTATCACATTTGTGATGCCTTATCACGAAGGTCGTCAACCTTAGGCAGAAACCAGCTCCTAAGTGATGATATTCGTGGTAGCTTACCATATTTTTAATGCCTTATCATAAATATCGTCAGACTTAGGCAGAAACCATCAATTCCATCTCCTGTGTGACAACATTTTTGATGGCTTGTCACAGTTTTGATGCCTTGTCACAAATGTCATCAGCTATGATTTTCAGCAACTGGGAATTTATTTCATAAGGGTATTTTGGTCTTTTTCTTCACCTTTCATGACTTATAACCCTAAAGAGGCATAATTTTTCCTATTTTTCTTCAGTTAAGCATCTTAAAACCCTCTCTTACACTCTCAACCACAAGATTAGGGTTTTCGTTCAATATCAACTCCTCAAGAGAAAGCCTAAGTAATTCTTCAAGAACCTTCAAAAACATTAGATCTCTTTTAAGATTCAATCACTAAGGTATGCGTAGTGTTCATCTATGGATCCAATCCGCTCATAGAGCTCAAGAACCATGTTTTAAATATTATTTTGTAAACTTTTGTGGTGATATGAGTATGTACATATTGACGATTGTTGTTTAAGTTTCAATGTGATGTCTAAAGGTGTTTTCATGGAATATATATGTTTGTTAATTGAAAACCATGAACTTTAGGTGGTTTAATATGGTGCAAGTATGAAACTCACCTATCCCTTAAAGAATACATGCAAGGTGTTTGATAAAATGCTTAGGATGCTAGAAAATCATGTTTGTATGGTTCTATGATGTCTAAATGACAAGTCCATGTTAGCTATATACTTCAATATCAATCCCATGAGTTTCATGTGTTGCTATTGTGGTGGTATGAAGCATGTAAGATAATGGAGATATACAATATGTACACAAAATATATTCATACATTCCCTACAATGTTTATGATGTTGAATAACTGTATGAAATATGATATCCCCTACTTATGATATTATGAATTATGGACTCAAATCTTGTGATCAAGTCATGTCATGTGTGTCAGTTTCCTTTTATCGAGTCCTGGGGGTATTCGTACCCCAAAACTATAGATGTGTGCCTAGAGCCATGTCATGTTTTATGATATACAAAATCAAGCCATGATTCAGTAGAATTTAGTCAGTTATGTGACTCAGGAAACCTCATGGTCTCAGTTAGTTATCAGATATCAGTAGTATTTCATCAGTCAATGGAATTCACTAAGTTCCACTTATGTACAATCAGTTAAGTCATGTTCAGTCTCTTCAGATGGGAGTAGGAGTTAGCACCGAGTGAACCCAAGGATGGGAACTCACCTGTATATGAGGGTGTGATTCTTAGCAGTCATCTTTGCATTTCAAAACTATATAGCCAGCATAGGTAGAGACATCGCAGCCTGTTAGGGCAGAGATTGGAACCCATCTTAGCCATAATGGCACATATGGGGCATGTCAGTTAAAGAACTACGTCCCATAATTTCAGACTCAGTCTCAGTAAAAGAACTCAGATAGGTCTTCAGATATCAGTATACCAGGACTATTAGATACAGTCAAATTCAATTATAGTATAGAACTTAAATAGTTCCATCAAATTTAAAACTGTCAGATACAGTCGCCCATGTTATCAGAACTATAGTTTCAGCCATGTCAGCTATTAGTAAACCTTGTATTAGCGTACAGATCTAGCTATTACATACTCACAACCTTAGTTACTATGTATGTATGTTTACACTCTCAAGTCCATATCAGTCAATCAGTTAGCATTATTCATGCATGTAAACCCTTTTGTATTAGCCTGCCTCACTCGTATACTCAGTACTCTAGTTGTACTGACGTATTTGTGCTATGGTGTTTTCTTTAATCTTACACCATAGGTTTAGAGACACGAGCTCCAGATCAGCAGTAGCATCCAACCGCAGAGTTGCAGTGAGTCTTCATCCATTCGAGGGCGATATTATTGTATTTCATTTATTATTTTAGCTTAGTTTTGCAAGACGGAGTTAGTTGGAGACATGTTCTTTTAACTCCTTATTCAGATAGTACTTAGAGGCTTTCAGATTCAGTATTCAGACTTATGTTCAAATTTGATTCAGTTTTCAGCTGTTTTGGGTATCTTTCACCCATATGGATATTATGTTTTGATAGATTCTTTATTCAGTTGAACCTTATGGCCTACATGTTCATGTTTTCTGCATTATTACGTTATATATGTAGTGTACAGGTACAGATATCAGTCATAGGTTAGCTTGTGATCCTTAGGGGTCATAAGCACCGTGTAGCATTCTAATTCAGAAAATTGGGGCGTAACAAACTTGGTATCAGTGCCTAAGGTTCAATAGAGTCCTAGGAAGTCTGAAAGCCACATCTAGTAGAGTCTTGTACATGGGTGTGTTGTGCGCCACATTTATGTACAGGAGGCTATAAGATGTTTGAGGAACGGTTCCCTTTCTTCAATATTTACATCGTGCTAGTAAATATAATTTCAAGTCAGTCTCTCAGTATAATCCGTTTTTCTCTTATTTTAGAAACATACCTCTAAAGAGAAAAAATCAGCCAGCTCCTCATCCCAAAGATCCTTTGGGGGAACATGTTTCTCATGCAGAGTTCAGGACCGTATTTACCGCTCTTGCTCAATTTGTAGCTACCCAGAATGAACGACCAGTAGTTGTTTTGGCCAACCCAGTGGCCAATTCAACAGCAGCTAGGATTCAGGACTTCACCCGAATGAACCCTCCATCCTTCCTTGGGTCTAAGCCAAATAAGGATCCTCAGGAATTTGTTGACCAAGTCCATAAGGTCATTGATATCATGGGAGTCGCTTCTTCTTAGAGTGTCGAGTTAGCTGCATACCAATTGCAGGATGTCGCTCATACTTGGTAAAAACAAATGGGTAATATGTTGCAAAATATATTCTATATGTTTGATAATTTAAAATATATTGGCAATCTATTGCAATAGATGTATACATCTGTTAGATTAATTCCAAAAGATAAGTTATCTATTACAACAGATTGATCATCTATTGTAACAGATGTCTATAATTGTTTGATAATTTTAACAGATGTGTCATTTATTGCAACATGTTAGTCATCTATTTATTCAAATAAAGTCATAGATGGGGTAGAAAGAATAAGGTGCATGCAGATGGATGGATCCACATTCATGTGTGGGAGTTATGTATTACTGATAAAGTTATCATGACAACAAACATAAAGTACAATAATTTTGTGAATGTAGTTTTTAATCAATTAGGCATTGATCATTCAAACAAGATCCTCCAGTGTACAGTTAAGTTTGATAGGTTCGAATTGATAAGGCCAAGGGACCATGAAGATGGTGTTGATACCCTATTATAATTTAACGGTAGTTGTTGCTCATATTTATGCGTGTCAAGTTTTGAGAAAGGATCAATATTTGGTGGTATTGCAAAGATCCAATAGCAATTGGACTGACTTTAAGGGTGCACTGGACTTTGAGAAGTCCTTCAAAGCCTCCCTCTGCAGCAAATAAGAATGAAAAACTAATAGAAATTCTCTTTCCTAAATTTATATGGATGGATTACTCGAGATGATAATTATACGCCAGAAGGAGTCGTAGGAGAAAAACTGTGAGGAAAAGGGGAGTTAACAAAAGACGTTATTGAATAGGAAACATAGGGTAGCAAGAAAGGAAGCTCTAGCGAATCTAGCCAATGAAATTGATAGAAAAATGAGAAATTTGAATCAAGTGCAAATATGAAAGTGTATCCAGAAATGAAAATCCATCAGTCGTCTCTTTCAAAGAAAAATATTGTAGTTGAACACTTTGCTAGGGAACTATGACTAGTTAGTATGGTCGGAATGATCACCTCTAGAGAAAATAACAAAACACCAAGGAAGCAGCTTTGCGGGCACTAAGGGTTGAAGTGATGTACAACAAAGAAAGAAACATGCGCCAAGAAGTTCTGAAGTTAAAATAAGGAATCAAGCCAAGGCGATAATTTTTGAATTTTAACTTGCATCCCATGCCTTATATTTTTGGTTCTGATCTGGTCAATAGCAGTGGAAACAAAAGGGCAAAAAGTTGGGCAGAAATCCTAGGCCTTTTTGTTTTTGTTGCGACTAATGTGACCATAACCACAAACTGAAGGCCTAGGATGCAAGTGTAACCTATGAAATTGCCGCCTTGGCTAGATTTCTTATCTTAACTTTAGAAGTTTATGATGCAATTTTTCATTCTTGACTGTACATTTTTTCAACCCTCGATGCTCTCAAAGCTAATTCATTGGTGTTCTATTATTTTCTCTGGAGGTGATCATTTCGACCACGCTAACTAGTCACAGTTCCCTAGCACAGTATCCAACTGTAGTATTTTTGTTTTGAGAGAGACGATTGGCAGATTTTCATTTTTGGACACAATTTCATATTTGCACCTCATTTAGATTTTTCATGTTTTAAGTCAATTTCATCATCCATATTTGCTATATGTTCCTTGGTACCCTATGTTTCTTCTTTAATATGGTCTTAGATGATATAATCTTCATCAACTCCCCTTTCCCTCACAGGCTACCATACTTCTGTTGTATAATCATCACCCTGAGTAACCCGACCATATAAATTTGGGCTAGGACAATAACTATATTAATTTTCATTCTTGGTTGCAACAGTGTGACGCTTCAGAGGCCTTTCAAAAGTCCATTGAACCCTTAAAATTAGTCCAATCACTATTGAATATTTTTGCAATGCCACCAAAACTTGATCCCTTCACTAAACTTGACACATAAATATTTGCAAAATCATCATTAAACCATAACAGGATATCGACACCACCTACAAGGTCCCTCGGACTTATCAATTCAAACCTATCAAACTTAACTATAAAATTACAGATATCTTGTTTGAATGATCAATGCCTAATCGGTAAAAAACAACACTCACAAATTCTGTGTACTCTATGTATGTTTGCACGATAACATGATTAGTAATACATACCTCTTATATATAAAGTGGTTCCATCTGCAAGCAGCTTATTCCCTTGAGCCCATCTTTACTCTAGCTTTTTGTGTTGGTCGGGCAAAAATTGATCAACTTTCACTTCCTTATATCTACAAACAAGAGAAAAATAATTGATGTCAACTAATAGAAGAAATAAAAAGAACATTACAATTAATGTCTGCATAATTTTAAAAAAGGGTAACATAAAATTGAATAAATATAACACATTACAACAAGCGTTCCAACAAATGAACCATCAGTTGTAATAGATTCTCCATCTGTTCAATAGATGAACCATCTGTTACAATAGGCGATGCATCTTTGGCAATAGATGGCCAACGTTTTGCAACTTATGGGTCATCTGTTGGAAAAAATCAAACCACTCCGTTTATTGCAACAAAAGGGTCATCTATTAGAAGTGTTGTTTGATTTATTCCAACAGCCAATTGCAATAGTTGAGGAATCTATTGCAACACCACCAACAATATCAACAATAGCATCAGCAACAAATAAACAACACCATATATTCCAACACCATCAACAACACCAACACTACATGTTCCAACAACACCAACACCACCACTAACATCAACAACAAAGAAATAAATAAAAGACGTACAAGAAAATGATATCGTCAACTAGGATTTTTAAGTTCTTCCAACAGATGACTTTTTGGCATATTTTAATAAAAACAACAGGTCATTCATTCAAGACTTAAAAGTTACCTTTTCTTCAATTTACTCAATAAATAGGATATGGGTAATGGGTAAATAATTAAAAACAGCAGATATAAATGACTAATTTAACTAACATGAAAAGAAGAAGACGAGAAGGAAAGAGCAATAGTAACCATACCTTCAATGTCAAAATTAAAGGGATCAAAACACTAATTTCAGTCAAGAAAAGATATAGATCGGTTGAGATCCAAAAAGATCCCCATGTGAAAAAGGAGAGAAAAGAGAGAAAAAAGGAAACGGTTGTGATTATGCTAAAGAGGAGAAAAAGAGAAAGAAAAGAGATGGTTTAAATATTCATTAATAACTTTGAGGGGCATGAGGAGATGATGACATTAAAAAGAAAAGATAATACAACTCAAGGAGGTGATTTTTGAGTTACCCAAGAAATATTTTTCACCGCCTTAATATTTTATCTTTTTTATTCCGGATAGAAAATTACTTTACAATAAAAAAAAGATCTTAAAATAGATAATTCATCTATTACAACAGGTGTCAATATCGGTTTCACAATTTCCAAGAGCTCAGTCATCTGTCGCAACATATGGCAACGTCTATTTGATAATTTACAAATGATAAGTCATCTATTTTGCAATAGGTTGAACATATATTTTAATATAATTTCAATTGAGTTCATAGGTTCAACTACAATTTCAATTGATTAATCTAGAATTATGAATGAGTTCATAGGTCCAACTATAATTTCAATTGAGTCGCTGTAATTGCATGATGTTGGTGTTGCATTCCTCCTGACTCGAGTCGTCAATCAATCAATCTGAGTTGAAATAATTCATATTAAATTATTATTTAGGATGTATAAATTGATATATCTAGAATTATGGATGATTTCATAGGTTCAACTACAATTTAAATTAAGTCACCACAATTGCATGATGTTAGTATTGTGTTCCTCCAGACCCGAGTCATCTATCGATCAATCTGAGTTGAAACAATTCATATTAACTTATTATTTAAGATACCTAAATTGATTTAGCTAGAATTATGGATGATTTCATAGGTTCAACTACAATTTCAGTTGAGTCGATGAAATTGCATGATGTTGGTATTGCATTCCTCCTAATCCAAGTCATCAATCGATCAATCTGAGTTAAAACAATTTATATTAACTTATTATTTGAGATACTTAAATTTATTTATCTATAATTATGAATGATTTCATAGGTTGAGTCGATACGATTGTATGATATTGGTTTACATTTCACTTGACCCGAGTCGTCAATTGATCAATATGAGTTGGAACGATTCATATTAATTTATTATTTGAGATACCTAAATTGATTTATCTAGAATTATGGATTAGTTCATAGGTACAAATACAATTTTAATTGAGTCACTGCAATTACATAATGTTGGTATCACGTTCCTCCTGACCTAGGTCATCAATCGATCAATCTGAGTTGAAACGATTCATATTAACTTATTATTTGAGATACCTAAATTGATTTAGCTATATTTATCAATGATTTCATACGTCCACCTACAATTTCAATTGAGTAGCTGCAATTTCATAATGTTCGTATTGTGTTTCTCCTGACCTGAGTTGTCAATTGATCAATTTGAGTTGAAATAATTCATATTAACTTATTATTTGAGATACCTAAATTGATTTATCTAGATTTATGAATGATTTCATGGGTCCAACTATAATTTCAATTGAGTCGCTGCAATTACATGATGATGGTATTGCATTCGTCCTGACCCGAGTCGTTAATCAATCAATCTGAGTTGAAAGAATTCATATTAACTTATTATTTGAGATAACTAAATTGATTTATCTAGAATTATGGATGATTTCTTTAATAGCCTACATTTTTGGGCTAGTCTTTGAACTGTCGTTCCTACATTTATAAGCTATAATCCAAATGATTCCCATGTGAATATAAGTTTCATGATCTTTATCCTTATTTTTATGTGCTTTCGAGGTGAAAAATGTTCATAAGAATCACTTAGAACAAAGTTGATCTTAGATCCTTTGATTCATCCAAAGTTTGGTATTAGATTCTACAAGGGTCTACTTTGAACGTGTATAACTTTGTATATACATAGAATTTTTTATCTCAAGGCCCACCAAATTATATATAATTGAATTAGCTTTTCAACAATACCAATTTCGCCTTAATCCGATACCCAAGTGAAAAGTGATGGCATTTTTCATGTGAGGCAGTAAGCTGACGCAATTGGGGTGTGGCACATCGATCTCCCTGATGCTATGAGCGATGTGATGCGTTGCTGTCCCCAATGCAATAGCCAATATGATACGGAACTATTTCATCATTTCTTCAATATCGAAAGGGTCTAGGGGCACTTTGATCAGTTTATCTCACCCAAATTCGTTCATAACACTTAATTTCAGCCCCTAAAAGCATTAGATACATTCTTATTCATCTTTTTCTCTCCCCCTATCCCCCTCAAGAACACCAATAACTTTATCAAACTTTCTTTAAGACAATCAATAAATTAAGGTTCCTAATCCAAGGAGTTCAACAAAAGCCTTCAAGAACATTCCCAAGGCTTCCAAGTCAAGCTTTCAATTTTAAAATCAAACTAATTAAGGTATGTGGGAATTCATCCATGGGTCCCCTTTCACCCATGGAGCCCAAGTCCCTATTTTTTAAGTTCAAAGCTATGATCTTTACATGTTAATATGAATTATATCCATGAAACCTCCATGAATTACGATTATATGTCATGTTTACAAATGGTTTTCGTTAAAATTGCCTTGATATGTTCGAATAGGGATTTTCACATGTTAAATACTTAACCCATGTTTTTTAAAATTGAAATTTATGTAATTTTCATGGTTTAACTACTCCCATGTTTTAACTCATAATCCTCATGTGTTTGATTTCAAGTTAAGAGTATATGTGTTTTCAAGTGGAATGAGCCAATAAATATTTTGAATGTTATGATCTTCATATCAAATCCCTAAGTTGTGAATTGATTCGTGTAGCCATGATATTTTTGTATGCTTTCTCATTCCCATGCATAAGTATAGGGTCTCCACATGTTTAATGAAATTCCCATATCATGTTCAATCAATTTCAAGATGAATCCCTATATTATGAATTTTTTCATAAAACTCCATTGTTCCCTCATGTTTAAGACATTTGTATGTTCAAGCTATGATCTTTACATGTTTTGATGAAACTCCCATGTCCTATTACAAGTGAATATCATGTAAATCCCCTAATTTATGATCTTAGTCATGTAATTATGCTATACTTCCTTGTTTAATACATTCCCACGTTCAAGTTCATGATTCCCAAGTGTTTGATGAAATGCCCTAATGATTAGGTTTTGAATATTGACTACTTATTATGTCCCGAAGCTTTAGTATATCCTATTGTTATTGTTATCGAGTCCTGGGGGTTATGAATACCCAAAACTTAGCTATTTACTTAGTCTCAGTATTTTCAAAATGATTTTAGTTAAACCGTGAGCTTAGTTGATTTCTCAGTTGTTATTAATTATCATAATAAACACTATCACTCATGAAATCATGTTCAGTTAAACTCAGTCCAATTTTCGTTCCATTATCAGTTTATACATTAATAATTACCTCATGATCTGTATTCACTATTGATTTCAGAATACCATGACCTGATCTTATCGGTTATTAGTTATCAGTGCATGCACCAGTTAGTATTTCAGTGTCTTTTAGTTGGGAGTAGAATTTAACACCGAGAAAACCTAGGGATAGGAGCTCACCTACCAGTTGAGGGTGTGACTCTTAGTAACAATCCTTGCATTCCAGAACTATGTAGCTAGCGTAGGTTTGAGATGTTAACCTACCAGTTGAGGGTTGATACATATCTCACTAGAACACCTGCCAGTAGAGGATAACTCTTTAGTCCGGGACTCCATTTTAATGGATCCACACAGCCAGTGTTAGTACCCATAGCATGGTACTGACACCCTTCCACTAGGGTTACAAGTTGGACCCCGATTAGCTCAGATTGGGGCATGTTGGTTAAATGAGACCTCCACAATCTGAGTTCAGTACTCAATTTCAGAGTCTAGTTTTAGGTTTGCTTGACTAAGTGTACAGACTTTTAGACACTCAGTTTTACAACTTTCAATATTTTAGATTATAGATTATCTCAGTACCATAACAGATATACACTTAGTCCTGCATTCTCAGATAATACAATTTTCATGCATTCCTGCTTAATTATCTCATGTTGTTCTATTAGTCCTTATCTCATTTGCACAGTATCCCATAGTTTTAGCCTAGTTATTCAGACTAACTACAATTCAGTATTATGTGATTATTATTTAGTCACCAACTATTCAGTGTTCGAATATTAGTATTGCATATTCATATATCAGTTACTCAGTATATAGGTACTAGTTACCCCCTTTAATTAGAGTTTTATCATTCTGACACCCCGGCATTAGTTATTTAGTTAATCAGATCAGCTCAGTACATGTATATTTGGTCTCGTATGTTTATGCATCCATGTTTTATCTTATCCCAGCTTTAGTTCTACTTGTTATGCAAAAGTAAATATTTTAAGAAACTAAGTTTAGTGATTCACCAACTTACTACATTATGTTTTTGCTCATATTTTTAAGATAATTCAGTTTTCAGTTTGTTCCAACCTATTGGTGAGTGTACTTACACTTTGCATACATGTTTTAAAATTACATATGAAATTATTTTTGCTTATTGCATTCACCCCTGAATACTCAGTATATTCCAGAAGTACTGATCCACATAAACGTCTATGTGGCTACATTGTTTCATAATGTAGGTACCATTTGTAGCCCACATATCACGATCAGACAGTTGTAGTTTCCAGCCGACAGGTGATAATTTTTCTTATTTTGAGAACTCCAGACAGTTTAAGTTTATGTACAGTTCATTTATTTTTCATATGTATTGGTTAGTGGTAGTTGGAGGCATGTCCCAGCTATCCACAGCGAGTATAGTAGAGGCTTCATAGATGTCAGTCAGAGTCAGTCATGCAAATTTAGTTCTTTCCTTAGATTTATCAAATTGTAAATTATATCAGTATTATAATTCTTCCAGATTTTTTCATGATTATATTTCCACACAGCAAAACCAGCTATTTAATATATTATAATTTAGTTGCTTAATAGTATGCCAGTTCATGGGTTAGCTTGGGATCACTTGTAGTTCCAAGCACCATGTGGCATCCAAGGTGTACTCCCGGGGCATTACAATTTCATAGGTCCGACTACAATTTCAATTGAATCATTGTAATTACATGTTGTTGGTATTACTTCCTCCTGACTTGAGTTATCAATCGACTA
>NC_061115.1:29407767-29416933 GCF_002878395.1 Capsicum annuum | reverse complement strand
TCAATTGATCACTGAATTGAAATGATTCATATTAACTTTTTATCTGAAATACCTAAATTGATTTAACTTATTATTAAGCTAATAGTAAATTCATTAGTGTTCCAACTAAATTAAATACATTTTATTATGATGAAATGATTAAAATTTATCTCTTTTAAAAAATTAATTAAGATCAATTCGGACCAAATTAACATTTTCAAAACTTGTCAATATTTTTTAAAATACAAATCAACCCATATAAATCATCCATTTGTGGGGAAAATGTTTCATCATTTCAAATCTTGAGTTGTTCTTTTCTCTCTCTCTCAACAATACAAACAACAACTACTCAATATATTGCTAAACCCTTCATAAAAGATTAATTTTCTTTCCAATTCCAACTATATAGGTGTTATTTTTGACTTTATTTTTGCTTGTATCAATCATTTTCTCTATCTTCATAGGTAATAGAGTTTGAGAAGAGTTCTACATTTGTTCTTTTTTCTAAAAATTAGGGATTTTTAGTTAATGATACGAAAGATGACTTCTAATTTATTATCTTTGAGAATGGGTTAATAATTTTAAGTTTTGATGCTAAAAATATATGAAGAATCTGAAAAAACCTAGTTTTTATCGCAGTGTTTCATTGATTTTCATGGTATTTTTGGATGGTCTTGATGGTCTTGGTGGTGGTGTTGGTAGTCTTGGTGTTGTTGTTGGTGATCTTAGTGTTGGTATTGGTGGTATTCGTGGTGGTATTGATGGTCTTGGTGTTGGTATTGATGATTTTGGTGTTAGTATTGGTGGTGGTGGTGGTGGTCTTAGTCGTATTGGTGGTATTTGTGGTGGTTATATGGTATTTATTGAGTTAGTAGTGTTGGTAGTGGTCTTGGTATTGGTGGTGTTGATGATCTTGGTAGTAGTGTTAGTGGTCTTAGTGGTGGTGGTGGTAGTGGTCTTGATGGTGGTGGTGGTAGTGGTGGTATTGGTATCATTGGTGGTGGTGGTGGTTTTATTGGTGGTGTTGGTGGTCCATCTGTTGCAACAGGTGGAACATCTGTTGGGAGAATTAACATAGGTCTTCAAACAGATTCCTCATCTTTTACAACAAATGTTTCAGCTATTGGCATAAAACAAACCATTTGCAAGACTATTTTGATCTCATCTATGAGGTTGTTCATCTATTGCAACAGTTTATGCATTTGTCATAATATATGATTCATCTGTTCTAACTGATGGGTATCTGGTGGAATTTTTGCTGTAAAGTAACCTATAAAAGTTTATTGAAATATGTCTTACCTTTTTGTAAAAATTTTAAAGACATCAATTGTAATGTATTTTTTGTTTTCTGCTGTTTGCAGTTAAAAGATGTCTCCCAAAAGAAAAGAAACTAAAAGTGGATCAAATTTTGACCACCTAATAAAATTGGCTAAAGTATAGATGAATTTGGAGGAACTTTCTGAATAATCTCAATCAGGAAAAGTAAAGCTGAGAAAAGTTATAAAAATGATGTTAAGGGAGGTAGAGAAGGGTATGTAGAGGCTGGTGATGAAAACAAAAGTAAGGAGAAAGAAGAAGAAGATAAACAAGAAAAGAAAGAAGTAGAAAGTGAGAAAGATTTAGAAAATCAGAATGATGTTAATACATCACCAATGGGGAGTGAATTAATATCAAAATCTCAGCATGATACTATCAAAACTATTAGTATTGACAACTAACTGGTGATTTTGTACTTAAATCTTAGTTGGGGAAACCTTTTAACTTTAGGAATACTATGAAAAAGGGCTGCTTTGGAAACTTTCTTATTCTATCTGAGGAGAACAATGCCTATTTCCAAATAAGCATGGTATATGGTATTCTCAAGCACAGGATCAAGTACGTGGGGATGATAAAGATTTAAAGGAGGGGGGAAAAGATGGACCAAATCTGGATCAACTACTGTGGCATGCCGATTTATTTTGGCATGAAAGAGTTTGTCATAGTGACAGACTTAAGAAGCAATCTTCCAAAAAAACCTCTCATCAAGGAAACACCCAACAAAAAGTCCAATGCAAGCAGGATAACCAAACCACCACCATCAAATATAGGCAATGCATTATCCAAGCGGCCACCCACTAAAACCAACAAACGCAAGGAAATAATATATGGGTGGTTGTACATTGTTGTACATGGCTACAGAGCCATGATGTTGTTAGAAGATCTCAAGTATAATGCCATACAAGGAAGTACAAGGAGCAATTGTGCTTATTTTGGTTTGCCCAATTCGTTATATTGGCAAGAAACATCTACAAAGTCATAGAAAATGATTTGTTGGAGCTTGATGAGGATCTTAAGAAATTCAACAATTATCCCTAGGTATATGTATAACACCCTGGATTTTCGACCCTTAGAAATTTTTTTAAATTTTTGGTTTCAGGATAGGATATGACTAAGGGGAACCAGTCGTATGTTTGGGTACAATTCATATGGGTTGGTCGTATGTTGATTAGTGTTGGTTGGTGGGTTGAATTGGTTTCTGAAATAGATACGACTTGGTCGATACTAGTCGTATTGGTGGATACGGTTTGTCTGATTTAGGATTTTTCCTTCACTTAATCTTAGACTTGGTAGGTTAACTTGGATCTAAGTACGAATGGCTCACCTTGAGCTATAAGCTAGGGTACAAGTCATACCATAGACTCGTATGGTGGACAGTATTCAATTTATTTTTATTCTATTCTGCCAGGGGTACGGGTCATATGCTTTGGGTATGAATTGGTTTGGGTAAGTCGTACCTTGGATAGTGTTGGGTCCAAAAGGAGGCCTAGGGTACTAGTGATGGGTATCACTAGTATTAGAAGGTACGCCTGGTATAGTTAGTCGTACCCCCTGACAGGAATTTTATGCAGTTTAAGTGAGGGCAATCTGGATATTTCACCACTTAACCTATTAAGGCCCAACAACTTTTAACATACTTGGGAGGTTATTTGCCCTATTATTCTATTTATTAACACTTAGAAAATACTCTCTAATCCTTTGTAAGGATTTTGTATAAAGGAAGGCTAGGTGGGTTTCACTAAGGTGATCAATTTGGGGCTTGTGTTGGTCATTTATCTCCATTATATACTCAATTTAAGGCATGTACTTCTTCCCTCATTGTTAGTTCCAACTAAAGGTATATTTGGTAAATTATTTTCATGGCATAATTGTTATATGATTTTGGGTTTTCAAATATATATTGGGGGTTTTGGTTATAATGGATTGGTTATGGTTTTCCCATGTTTAACTATGTATTTACATGTTTTAATGGTGGTTTTGATACTTGTTTTCATGAGAATGGTTAATTAGTATTTGGTTTTGATTTTGGAAACTCTATGCCCCCAATATGTTTGATAAAAGGCCTATGAGAATGCTTTTACTATATTGTTGGAATTTTAATGGAACTATTGCGTGGTGTGGTTTGGTAATGGAACCCTAAATACTATAAATGGTTTAAATGGTTTGATGGTCATGGTTATGGTTAATTTAACAACTTGTGGTGTATGTGAGACTCCCCAAAGCAAAATTAATAATGGAACACTTGTGGGGAACATGGGATTCTCCCAAGAAAACTTAATAATGGAACACTTGTGGGGTACATGGGACTCCCTAAAGTTAACTTTGTAAATGGGTACACGGTAATCCCTTAACCTCTTAAGATTTGGATAAGGACAATACTTGCAAGTTATAGTCGGTATAGTGATACCACTATTAATAGCCTTGGTTAATAATAAATGGAATAATGGATTAGTTAGTTGGAAATGATTTTAATTGGGAAATAATGGAGGGGTGTGATAGCTAACTGTGAAGGTGGGAGTTCAATGAACGAACACTAGAAACTCATGTTTGCCGACATAAGGGGTTAGTCATGGCGACCATGTATAATACTATGAGGTACATGGGAATCCTCTAAGTACACTGTACATATGTATTATGGAGAGAGAAGGACACTCGGGAATCCCCCACTCTTATGGTATCTCTGGTTCATGCGGATAAATGCATCGGGGCCTATTCAGGGGGTTACATAGAACCCATATAGCCCGTGGGTGGTTTTAGGATAGTTAAGCTACACATACCGAGGTTAATGGTTTTAAATACATTCTAAACCCAATTTCTTTTCCCAACATGGTTATATATATATATATATATGTATGGTTTGTTTGTATATGGTTGGTTTACTTGGTTTTACTGGATGGAATTATTTTACCCTTCTTGAGTTTATGCTAGCGTTCACCCGCTAACCCATTTTTAGGAGGTTTTATCCCCACGCGATATAGGAATCGGTTGTTCTACTCCTTATGCATAGTGAATGGATTTTGGGTTCAGCTTCTGGATTGAAGTGGTCAGCTTTCATATTTCCAGAAGTCTCAATTTCAACTTTATGGATGTTTTTACACACTTTGGTTTATTTATGGATATTGGTTTTGGTTATGGTTGGGAGCATGTTCCAACTGCATATTGTTTTTTTTGTTAAAGGCTTTTATGGAACTACTGTGGGTTGATATGGGCGCAATCGATAGTGGTGTCAGCCTTGGTATAGACATTAGTATTGGGGCTGATACCGATTGACTAAATTTCTCACTGTTCCATCCTTTTATGTTATGTTATGAAACTTGGTTTGGTTATTATTTTGGTCCTTGGCTTATGGTTATCGGTTGGGTTTGGAATGGTTGGGCTTGTTTGGGTTGATCCTGGTCATAGAACTATCCCAGAGTCTTGGCTTATACAATTACATGCTATCTTATTATATGTTCGAAATTTATCTAACTCAGGGTATATACTGGATGGTTGGGATGGGTATCGAGGGTAGTCTCCAGTCCTGGTTGGACTTGAGATACCCTACGATAAGGCCCCTGGTCGGGTCATGTCAAGTTGGTATCAGAGCTTTAGGTTCATGGTCAATTGTGAGTCCACAAAGTCGTGTCTAGTATAGTCGCTTTTAAGGGTACAAGCACCACACTCATAAGGGAGAGGCTACAAGGCATTTAGGAATGTTTCACTTTCTTGGTATGTTATTCTCAAGCTTGGAGTCTTAAGTCCTTGAATCTTCTCTAATCCTAATTTGTTCATTTTTCAGATCATGCCTCAATGATCTGGAACATAAGAAAACTCTTCTGTCCTATTTGCAGACAATGTGGAAGGGATACAGGGGATCCATACTTGGTCTAGGGGTCCAGTCCCTGATATTTTTGGAGTTCCATTAGTCGATACTAGTCCTCTTCAAGGTAAGGTAAAGAATGCAGAATTTCATCAATTGATTCATACTATTACTCAGTTGGTTGCTGCTTAGGTTGATCGGGATATATCTGGTGTTTCACCTGCTGAGGCCATAAGGGTTGGCCAATTTATGAAGATGAATCCACTTAATTTTACTATTGTAAAGGTAGAGAAGGATCCATAGGGTTTCTTGGATGAAATGGATAAAATATTTAGGGTGATACAAGCCACAAACGTGGAAGGGGTGAATATTGTAGCTTATCAGCTCAAGGATGTTGTGTACCAGTGGTATGAGTGGGATATGGATAAAGGTGTTGTTGAGGAGTTGTCCTTATGGGAGACTTTCTCAAATATTTTTCTGGATTTCTTTTTTCCTCAAGAGCTGAAGGAAGCAAAAGGGGAGGAATTTTTCAATCTAAGATAAGGGAAAATATCAGTCAAGGAATATGCCTTGAAATTTCATCATCTGTCAAGGTATACTCCGGAGTTAGTATCTGATATGAGGGCCAGGATGAGAAAGCTCTCTTCTAGAATATATCGGGAATTGATCCTTGAAAATAATATTGCATTGCTGATCAAGGATATAGATATATCTAGATTGGTGGTCATATGCAACAGGTGGAGAAAGAAAAGAAAAAACATACAGAGTTTGGGGAAAGGTAGCGTAAAAGGAGCAGGTTCTCTAAGCAGGGTGGTGCTCAACAACAGGGTGGTCGAGATAGTGGTAAATGACAAAAGAAGAAGTGGGGGAGTTCTGGTTCCTTCTCTATAGCTAGTGCTCCTTGACCAAAGCCTTTGGGTGATAACCTTCAGTAGGGTGGTGATAATTTTTGGGCATAGGGTGCCTAATCTCAGGTAAGTGGGGCAGAGTTAGCTTTTTTATGCTCTCCTTGTTGATTTTATGGTCATTTTCATTCGAGATTTTATGATGAAAGAAGGGATGGGTGTTTTAAATATGGTCAGCCAGGTCATATGCTTAGAAACTATCTTGTTGGTAAGGGTGATAAAGGAGAAATCAAAGATCCGATTACTTCATCTTCTGCTCCTAGACCTAGTGCAACTGCTTTGACATCTGCTCCTGCTTCTGGTGTCGGCGCAGGTCAGAATAGGTTATATGTCTTGCTACTCGACAGAAATTTGAGGCATCACCTGATTTTGTGACTGGTATGTTACAAATCTTTTCTCATGACGTTTATTTCTTGTTTGATCTGGGGTCTACCCTCGCTTATGTGACCTCATTTTTTGCTGTGTATTTTGGTTATGATCCTGAGGTTATTTCAGTTCCTTTTTCTACTTCTACCTCAGTAGGAGACTCTATGGTTGCTAAGAAAGTCTATAGGGGGGTGTGGTATCTGTTGGTAGTAGGCAGGCTTTGGTAGATTTTCTTGAAATCGATATGGTGGATTTTGATGTTATTCTGAGGATAGATTGGTTACACTCTTGTTACACGTCCTTAGATTATTGGACCTATAAGGTTATTTTTAGGCTCCTTGGTGAACAGATTATTGTGTATGAGGGTGATTCCCTAGATCTTAGGGGAAGGTTTATTTCTTATATTAGAACACGAAGATTAATCTCCAAAGGGTGTCTCTATCATTTGGTCCGGGTTAAAGATTCTAACTCGGAGGGTCCTTCTTTGCATTCAGTTTTGGTGGTGAATGAGTTCCTTAAGGTCTTTTCGAATGATCTTCCTGGTGTTCCTCCGGGTAGAGATATTTGAGTATAGTATTGATTTGGCTCTAAACACTCGTCGAATATCTATTTCTCCTTATAAAATGGCTCCGGATGAGTTGAGAAAACTCAAGGAGCAACTTAAGGATCTTTTGGATAAGGGGTTTATTCCTCCTAGTGTATTCCCATAGGATGCACCAATATTATTTGTGTGCAAGAAGCATGGTTCCCTTCAGATGTGCATTGAGTATCGTTAATTGAATAAGGTAACAGTTAAGAACAAGTATCCTCTTCCAAGGATAGATGACTTATTTGATCAGTTGCAATGTGTCAAGTTCTGTTATAAAATAAATCGTCGGTCTAGGTATCATCAGCTTAAGATTACGGAGGATGATATCCCTAAGACAGCTTTTAATACTTGGTATGGGCACTTTGAGTTCCTGGTTATGTCATTTGGTTTGACTAATGCCCCCGGCGGCATTTATGGATTTGATGAATAAGGTTTTCAGGTAGTTTCTGGATCTTTTTACCATTGTGTTCATTGATGATATTTTAGTTGATTCTAAGAGTGAGGTGGATAATGCTAATCACTTTCGTGTGGTGATGAATACCTTGAAAGAGTAGCAGTTGTATGCTAAGTTCTCTAAGTGTGAGTTTGTGTTGAACGATGTAACTTTCTTGGGCCATATTATTTCTACGGAGGGGATTATGGTGGATCCACAAAAGGTGGTTATGGTTAAAAGGTGGCCTAGCCCCATGACTCCAATCGATATTCGGAGCTTATTTGGTTTGAATGGGTATTATAGGCGGTTCGTTGAAAGTTTCTCGACGATAGCTGACCAATTGACTAAGTTGACATAGAAGAAGGTGAAGTTTCTTGGTCCGATGCGTGTGAAGGGAGTTTTGATAAGCTTAAGGATAAGCTAACTTCCGCTCCAATTTTGACATGGCCTGAAGGTAATGAAGGGTTTGTGGTTTATTGTGATGCAGCCCGGGTGGTACTTGGTTGTATTTTGATGCAACATAGGAAGGTTATAACCTATGCTTCCAGGCAGTTGAAGGTGTATGAGAAGAATTATCCTACTCATGATTTGGAACTTTTAGCGGTGATTTTTGCTTTGAAAATTTAGTGACATTATTTGTATAGAGTGCACGTAAACATCTTTTCTAATTATAGAGTCTACAATATATGTTCACTCAGAAGGAGATAAATCTCAAGCAAAGAAGATAGTTGGAGCTTCTCAAGGACAATGATATGTGTCTTCACTACCACTCAGGTAAAGCTAACGTGTTTACTGATGCTCTTAGTAGGTTGTTCATGAGGAGTTTAGCTCATGTGGATCAGGAGAAGCATGGATTGGTGAAGGATATTTACTGCTTATCTAATATTGAAGTGCATCTCTTGGGCTCTAATAATGGTGGTGTAATGGTACAGGAAGTGTTTCGTCGTCTCTTGATGCAGAGATTAAGCAGAAGCAGGTGTTGGATCCTATCTTGATAAAAATAAAGATGATGTTGGTTTGCAAAAGGTGATGGTCTTTGAGATCAGCGGTGATGGTACTTTATGGTACAAAGGGAGGTTGTGTGTTCCTGATATCGACGTTTGCGATAAAGGGTCTTAGCTGAGGCACATAAATTATGCTACGTTGTTCATCTCGATTCAATTAAAATGTATCATGATCTCAAAAAGATGTATTGGAGGAGTGGTATGAAAAGAGATGTGGTTGGTTTTTTGGCCAAATGCTTGGTGTGCTAATAAATCAAAGTTGAGCACATGAGGCCTGGTGGTTGTATCAAGAAATTGATTTACCTGATAGGAAATGGGAGGTGATATGCATTTTGTTACTGATCTTCCTCGATCTCGTAATCAATTTGATTTGATTTGGGTCATCGTGGATAGGATGACCAAGTCTGTCCACTTCTTGCTGGTGTAGACTAACTTTTTGGCTGAGGACTAAGCGAGATTGTATCTTTATGAGATCGTAAAGCTACATGGGGTATCTATTTTTATTATTTTTTATCGGGGTACGCAATTTTCATCTCACTTTTGGCGGTCTTTTCAGAAGGGCTTGGGGACTAAGGTTAGTTTGAGTACTACTTTTCATTCTAAGGCAGATGGGCAAGCAGAAAGGACTATTCAGATATTAGAGGATATACTTTGGGCTTGCATGATTGATTATGGTGGCAGTTGGGTTGAGCACATACCTTTGGTAGAGTTTGCTTATAATAATATCTATCATTCTGGTATTGGAATGGCCTTTTTTAAGACATTGTATGGTAG
>NC_061115.1:29404417-29407736 GCF_002878395.1 Capsicum annuum | reverse complement strand
TAAAAAAAGGCGAATATGTTTGGTCTGAATTTGGTTTATCATACTGTGGAAAAGGTAAAGGTGATGCGGGATAGGTTTAAGGTTGCCAAAGTCGCCAAAAGTCCTATGCGAATGTAAGGCATAGAGACTTAGAGTTCGAGGTTGGGGTTAAGGTGTTCCTAAAGGTATCTACCATGAAGGGAGTAATGCGGTTTGGCAAAAAAAGCAAGATCAGTCTCCGGTATGTTGGTCCTTCTGTGGTTTTGTGGAAGGCTGGTAATGTGGCTTATGAACTAGAGTTTCCTCCTAGTTTGGGCTCCGTTCATCCGATATTTCATGTCTCTATATTGAGAAAGTGCGTTGGAGATCCTTCTTCGGTTATTCCTTAGGAGGTATTGGGTATTTCAGATTCTATGTCTTATGAAGAGGACCCGGTTCAGATCCTGCATATATAGGTACGTCGGTTACGAACCAAGGAGGTGGCCTCAGTTAAGTTTCTATGGAGGAACCACAAGGTAGAAGAGGCAACATGGGAAGGAGAGGAGGACATAAAGTCTACGTATCCACATCTGTTTTCTACTCCTGGGATTCGTGTGGAAGGTATGTGTTCTTCAACATACTTTTGTTTCAAACTTTATTAAAGGAAAGATTAATATCTTTGCATCTTTATTTTCTAACTTGGTTAAAGGTTGGATTGATATTTGATAATTCAAATGAATTATGGTTATATTTACCCTACCTTGTCCGTCATTCGGGGATGAATGTTCCTTGTGGGGGAGACTATAACACCTTGGATTTTTGACCCTTAGAAAATTTCCTAGATTTTTGTTGGGACAGGATACGACTAAAGGGTACCAGTCGTATATTGGGTAATGGTTTGTATAGGTTGGTCGTATGCTGACCAGTGTTGGTTGGTAGGTTAGATTGGTTTCTGGAATGGATACGACTTGGTGGATACTAGTCATATTGGTGGATATGGGTCGTCTGGTTTGGGGTTTTTCCTTTACTAATCTTAGACTTGGTAGCTTAACTTGGATCTAAGTACGAATGGCTCACCATGAGCTATAATCAAGGGTACGAGTCGTACTATAGACGCGCATAGTGGATATTGTTTAATCCTCTTTGATTCTATTGTGCCAGGGGTACGGGTCGTATACTTTAGGTATGACTTGGTTTGGGTAAGTCGAACCTTGGACAATGTTTAATGCAATAGGGAGGCCTAGGGTACAAGTGGTTGGTACCACTCATATTGGAGGGTGCAACTGGTGTGGTTAGTCGTACCACTTGATGGGACTGAAGGCAATTTGGATATTTC
Organism: Capsicum annuum; assembly: GCF_002878395.1. Classification (NCBI taxonomy): domain Eukaryota; kingdom Viridiplantae; phylum Streptophyta; class Magnoliopsida; order Solanales; family Solanaceae; genus Capsicum; species Capsicum annuum. The sequence goes on along the minus strand of NC_061115.1, from coordinate 29,406,442 downwards.
CCTACTTAACCTATTAAGTCCCCATGACTTTTAACACACTTGAGAGGTTATTTTCCCGATTATTCTATTCATTAACACTTAAAAAATACTCTCTAATCCTCTCTAAGGCTTTTAGGTAAAAGAAGACGAGGGTTTTACTAAGGTGATCAATTTGGGGCTTGTGTTGGTGATTTCTCTCCATCATCTACTCAGTTTAAGGCATGTATTCCTTCCCCCGTTGTTAGTTCCAACTAAAGGCATATTTTGTAAATTATTTTCATGGCATAATTGTTATGTAGTTTTGGGTTTTACAATATATATTGGGGGTTTCGGTTATAATGTCTTGGTTATGGTTTTCCCATATTTTAATTATGTATTTACATATTTTAATGTTTGTTTGGATACTTGGTTGCATGGGAATGGTTAATTGGTATTTGGTTTTGGTTTTGGAAACACTATGCCCCCAATATGTTTGATAAAATGCTTATGAGAATGATTTTACTATATTGTTGGACTTCTAATGGAACTATTGCATAGTGTGGTTTGGTAATGAAACCCTAAATTGTTTAAATGGTTCGGAATGGTTAAATGGAATATTTTGGTGGTCATGGTATGGGGCATAAGGGACTCCCCCAAGCAAACTTAATAATGGAACACTTGTGGGGTACATGGGACTCACCCAAGTTAACTTGGTAAATGGGTACACAAGAATCCCTTAAACTCTAAAGGTTTGGCTAAGGAAAATACATACAAGTTATAATCGGTATAACGATACAACTATTAATAGCCTAGGTTAATAATAAAAGGAATAATAGATTGGTTGGTTGGACATGGTTGTAATTGGGCAATAATGGCGGGGTGTGATAGCTAATCTTGAAGGTGGGAGTTCAATGAACGAACACTGGAAACTCATATTTTTCAACATGAGGGGTTGGTCATGGCGACCATATATGATACTATAAGGTACACGAGAATCCTCTTATCATGGAGAGCGAAGGGTACTTGGGAATCTCCTTCTCTTATGGTATCTCCGGTTCATGCGGCTACATGCATCAGGACCCATTCAGGGGGTTACACTAGACCCATATAGCCCGTAGGTGGTTTTAGAAAGGTTAAGCTACGCATACCAAGGTTAATGGTTTTAAATGTATGCTATACTCGGTTCTCTATCCTGATATGGTTATATATATGTATAGTTTGTATTCATATGGTTGGTTTACTTTGTTTAAATAATGGAATTATTTTACCCTTATCCTGAGTTCATGCTAGCGTTCACCCGCTAACCCTTCTCTGAGCGGCTGTATCCCCACGCAATGTAGGAATCGGCCATTTTACTCCTCTTGTATAGTTAATGGATTTTGAGACCAGCTTCTGGATTGAAGTGGTAAGCATCCATCTTTTTGGAGGGCTCCATTTTATGTTTATGGATGTTTTTACACATTTTGGTTTATTTATGTTTATTGGTTTTAGATATGGTTAGGGGCATGCCCCAACTAGATATTGGTTTTATTTTTGTTAGAGGCTTTTGTGGAACTACTATGGGTTGGTATGGGTGGGATCGGTAGTGGTGTCAGCCTTGGTATTGGAGCTGATACCGGAGGACTAAATTTCTCACTGTTCCATCCTTTTATGTTATGTTATGGAACTTGGTTTGGTTATTGTTTTGGTCCCTAGCTTGTGGTTATTGGTTGGGTTTGGAACGGTTGGGCTCGTTTAGGTTGGTATCAGTCATAGACCTATCCTAGAGTCTGGGATTATGCAATTACACGTATATTGTTATATGTTCGAAATTCATCTAACTCGGGGTATATACCGGATGGTTAGGTTGGGTATCAGGGGCGGTCTCCGATCCTGGTTGGACTTGAGATGCCCATTACGACAAGGCCCTTGGTCGGGTCAGTTCAATATAACTACTACAAGTTGACTATCAAATATTTATTGACAAAGCTATCCTCAAAGACGATCACCTTTTATGACTTTCCTTGGGCTTTCATGGTAAATATAATCACTATTTGTATACTCTTGCATTAGTTTATATTGAATAAT
>NC_061115.1:29303701-29401417 GCF_002878395.1 Capsicum annuum | reverse complement strand
ATTATGACTTCTTTTGGTTTGCTTCCTGTTTGCATTTTTTAGGCTTGGGCATTTAAAGTCATTCCTCCCTCCGAAAGTAGGTCAAGGATTACTCGGATGAGGTTTCTAATCTAAGGATTCTTAGGTGGTTGGCTGCAAAGAGCAACACGAGAATTAAGGTGGTTGACCTCTTTAACACTCAGGATGATGCAGTAAGTCTTCTTTCAAGTAAAATAATTTGACTCAAAAAAAGAGATTGAAACAACTTAGTCATATGTTGCAATAGATTGGTAATCTATTGTAATTTATCTTAACAGATTCCCCATCTAGAGCAACAGATTGGTAATTTGTTGCAACAGATGAGTTATTTTTTACAATAGATTACCCATCTGTTACTTTGGTTCTCTGAACCTGACTTAACAGATTACCCATCCACTACAACTTATACAACATATGGGTGATCTGATGCAACATATGGTTAATCTATTGCCACATATGATTCACCTGTTGTACCATAAAGATCATTTGTTTCATAAGTTATCTGCGTTGACATATTACCCAACTGACTACAAATTATTATTTCATTTAAACATATCTACCCTTTCTTTTAGGTTGTGCATCCATGGATCGTGCCCACTTAATAAGAGTTGGAGATGACCTCTTTAATTACTCTAGTTCTTATTGATACAATAGCATACCTAACGGTGGAGTTAATAAATAAGGAATTGGCTGGAGTAACAGCCATAAGAAGAGCAGTTAGGCAAGGGCGGCCTAATGTTGAGGCTCTTCATGACCAACCTGCTGCAACAGATCGGGTGTTGTATCTGGAGGTGTTGCTGGTGGAGTTGTTCATATTGGTAGCAGCCACATTGATGCTGATGCTACTGCCAGATATGATGATGATCATGTTGATGCTTAAGAAAAAATAAATATGTTTGAAATCACCCCTTACACTGGTTCCTCTCACCCTTACACCGGTCTCTCCTACCCTTACAGTGGTCTCTCTAGCCCCTCTTCACCCTCATATTCTCTTTGCAAATATAAAGACTGCATGTACAGACATGATAAACTCTTTGAAAGAATAGATGTTATTGCTAAATCTGTCAAGGAATTGACATCGAAGAGGAGTGTTATACCATCCAAGAAGGTCAGAGACCTATACACTTCTACAGTAGAGATTAGGAAGAAGAAAAAAACAATTAGACATATACTCTCAAATATGAAACCAAAAATATTGCAACTCCTCCTCCTCCAAAAGCTTTTGAAGTTCAGGGATCGTTAAAGAAGGTGGACATATATGCGAAACTTAACATCAAACAGAAGGTTATTCTGAGAAAGACCATAAATTCCAAACAATGCGCAAAAACCTTCACCATGAATACCTTTTCCCACTAAGACTTCTAAAAGATGACAGATATGGGCCTGTGGTACGTGGACATGGTAATTTTACTTTTCCTAACCTAGCCTTCTAATCTACTTTATGTAGAATAAGCTACGCAACATATGTGTTATCTGTTGCAACAGTTGGGTATCTAGTGCAACTGGCGGTGGTTCTATTGCAATAGATTGCCCATCTGTTACGTAAGTTGCATTAGATGGGTAATCTATTAATAGATTTAGAGAACCTTGTGTAACAGATGGTTCATCTGTTCCATCTTTACACTTTGTTTTTTCTTTTTTAAAATTACTAACCTATTTAAAAATTGTCTTCTTATAACACAGTATGTTGATGAAATTCCCTGCCTCATAAGGGGCAGGCAATTAGCGTACCCAGATGCTTATGATGCTATCAATAGTATAATAGACCTCAACTTCTACAACAATTTCAAGAATAGGTACAATAAGCTCATTATGCTAGCGTCAACTCCCGCTGGCCCAAAATTTGATTCGTTAGTTTCTGTGTTCGAATTGAATAAAGATATAGTTAAATATGTTAGAAGGAAGATGTCATATCTACACTACAAGGACTGGACCAAAGCAAAGAGGATTCTTCCAATCATGAACGTGGAGGTCAAACATTTTCTGGCTCTTGAGATACTACTCCAGGAGGGAAAGATGAAGGTTTATGACTGCAATTTACTTGTCTTCGGCGTGGCTGATTTTTCTCATCCATATGTAGCCATTATTGGAGTTGTTCCCCAACCTGTTAAGGTAGAGTAAACTGATGGATCATTTTTCAGTTTAAGTGTTGAATGATTGATGGGAATTGGAAGGTCGAAACAAGGACATGATCCTTCCCGAAAATAAAATCGGTGCCGCATGTGGGTCATACGCATTTGCACACATCGAGTGTTTGCTGACCGGCATAGAAATGGCCGAGCCAACAACCATTTTGAGCTATAACGTTGTGGTAAATATGCAAAAGGTCTGGGCTTATGGGGTACTAACTAGATTCATGAAGTCTGTGTATAAAAAAGAAGATGTAGAAACACAAACACCATAACAATTTTTTATTTCAAGTCACTTCAGTTTACATGTAGTGACAATTTTTTATATTTGATGAAAATTAAATTTTTATAAGGAAATAGATTGTCTAGTCTATCTTTTTTGACAAATAGTTTATCTGTTGCATTAGGTTGGTCATTTGTTACATTATGCAGATTTTATATCTACGTCTATCTGTTGCAACAAATAGGTCATCTATTGAAATAAATCAAAATAGTAGGAAGACCAGTTTAATAATTTCTAACAAATAACCTATATGTTGCAACATATGCCTAAATCTGTTTAATAATTTCAAATAGATATGTCGTCTGTTGTAACAGATACATTATCTATTTTAATATTTGAATCTAGTATTCCATTTGTATGGACTGCGCATATTATACCCTCCCCAGACCCCACTTTGTGGGAATACACTGGGTTTGTTGTTGTTGTTGTTGTTGTGAATCTAGTATTCCATTTCAATTAGTAAGTTCAAATCTAAGGATAAAATAAAATTCATAGATAAAATAAAATAAATCGAAGCCTTCAAAAATTACATAAAATAAATCAACAAATAAATAAAATGTAAAAAAATTATTATGGGTATAAATCTCAACAGATAAATCAACAATTTAAGTTTTTATGCTAGCAATTTTGCTTTTTTGATGCTTGATGATGCCTTGAAAAAAAATTTTCCTTCTCCTCTTAGCCGCCTTAATTTCTAATGGAGTGTATGGATATGAAATCCTCTTTGATGGAATGACACCCCTCTTAGATGTCAATTTCTTTACAGAATCAGTTAATGCATTAATAGAATTAATCACTCCATCATGTTTTGCCTTGCACTCTTGACATTTGCATGCAGAACATTCATTAGGAGGGGTAAAATCTGTATAACCAATATGATCATAATCATAATCATAGTTGTTTGTCATTTCAAAAGTTATAAGAGAGGAGTATCATTAGCCCAAAAAGCAGCACCACTACGACTGCCACTATCTATAACGCCCCGAGTCTACACCCTGGGTGCCACATGGTGCCTACGATCTAGAAAGACCACAAGCTAACCCATGAATGGTACCTGCTGTGAGCACTGACAAATAATCATGAAACATATACGGAAGTAAAATTGAAAATGCCATAATGTTCATAAAACTGAATCAATACTAAATACATTTGTAGAATAACTGCTAACTGAAAGTGGCTGAAAGCCTCTAAATATCGAAAATAAAAGAGTTGATGGGATAGGCCCCAACTAACTCCCAAAACTATCTGACAATAAATATTGTACAAAAAATAATATATTAACTAAATTAAAGGCATCTCCTCGATAGATAAGGACTCACTACTATAACTGTTGTTGATCAACTAAATCTGGCTAAGTACGGTCAGAAACCCGAGCGTTCGAACGTATGATATGAGAAATCATAGCACAAAGAAAGTATGTGTCAGTACTTTGAATGTACTGGTATGCTAGGTGAGTTTAGTCTAATATGCATGGTTCACGTGCATGAAGATAATCACTAAATATCATAGAGTGACTGGATGAGAGTATATGCAAAACTGGACCTACTATGAATATTGTACATGCAATACCAAGAATATACCGTCTGTCTAAATTAGTCGAAACATGAAGTATTGGGTTTCTAATAACTGATTTCTGATGACTTGAAGTCATGATCATGTATAACTGAACTGAGTTCTTACTAAATACTAAATACTGGAATACTGAATACTGAAATTGTAACTGTAGGAGTTATCACCTAGCCGACATACCCAATTATAGACTGATATGGGGTCCAACCGGTAACCCCAGTTGGAAGGGTGTTAGCACCGTGCCATGAGTTACTAATAGTAGTTGGGTCAACCCTAATCTGGCAGGAAGACTTATGAGAGGTATATGGTTATGTCAACCCTAGTCTAGTAGGAAGACGATTTACCCTACGCTGGCTACATAGTTCTGTAACACAGGGACAACTACTAAGGGTCAAACTCTCTGCTGACAAGAATGCCCTCATCCCTGGGTTCGCTCGCTGATGAATCCTACTCTCAACCGAATCGACACTAAATTGATCAATAGACTTTAATAGGCTTGACTAAACTCACACTGATTTTGTTGACTGACCGTATGCTACTATTCAGGATACTATAAAATCTTTCTATTCTGATTGGAGACTACACAACAGCTAAATTTTGGGTATTCAATACCCCCAGGACTCGATAGTATAGATAATGAAATCATATCTCAACTCTAAAAGCACCACACATAAGTTATCATGCACAATTCCTTCACATAGACATTTTTTCAAACACCTAGGATACATAAATCTTGTACATGAGAATGAGCAATATATGAATATCATGACTACCACATTCAACACCAAAATTCAAAGATTAAACATGAGGTTTACATAAATCAACATGTATTATAGTTAATTCACATGAAACTCAAATTATTCTTGACTTGAAATCCACACAATATCACATACATGAACATAGTTTCATTCGAGAATGTAAATCATAATCTAAGTGCTTAAAAAAATATTCTTGAACTCCAGGGGTGGAAGGAACTCAAGGATGAACACCTAAACATACCTTGATTGACAAATTCTTAGAAGCTATTGAGGGATTTCTTGTAAATTTAACTTGAATGTTAAAGAGGCTAGGGTTTGTTCTTGAAAGGGAATGTTTTTTACTGTGAGAAAATTGTGATAAATGAGCAAAAATGTTGTTTTTGGGACCTAAATCCCATGTTAAAGTGAGGGGAAAATACTGAAATACGCCTAGTGATGCGATATGCGTCGTGCTGAATGGATGGTATCGATGCAACTATTGATGCATCGCATCAATGGTGACGATGCGATAGCCAATGCAACGTGTCCTAATCGTATTTGCTTGATATTTTGTTCATCCAAATGTGACTCAAATGATGTTCCAAAATTTGAAACTCACTCGAAATGACCTATAGATAACCCTGATCATGAAGCAATTTAAAAACCAATAATCTAAGGCCAAAAAAACCGTAAATGATACCATAAAAATATTGAGGACAAAAATGAGACTAAGTGTCAACACTTGGCTAAAATTTTCTAAGTCTGGGACCTCTTTTGGCATGCTATAAAGGACTGAAATGTCTAGGACTTTGAGGGGTCTTAAAATATCTCCCCCTTGGGAACATTCATCCTTGAATGAGACTGATTGAGCTGAGAGGCATTGAGGTACTGCGACTAACTGACATACATAGCTGAAACATGACTGAACTGATCTATGGATGCATAAATGATATGATAATGATATGCAGCTGAAACTAAGCATGGAACAGAGTAAATCAAAGGAAGACCGTTACCTTAGGCTGAGTCTGAGTTTGCGAAAAAGAGATGAGGGTACTTGGTTTACATGTCTGTTTCTGCTTCCCAAGTGGCTCCCTCAACGAACTGGTTCCGCCAAAGAACTTTAACCAAGGGAGCTTCTTTGTTCCTTAGTCTTCGAGTCTGATGATCAAGGATTTTGACTGGGACTTCTTCGTAAGAGAGACTATTCCGAACATCTACATTCTCTACGGGGACTACAATTGTTGGGTCACCTATGTACTTCTTTAGCAAGGAGACATAAAACACTTAGTGCACTGATGCTAAGTCAGCAAGAAACTCAAGTTCATAGGCTACCTTTCCAAAATGACTCAGAATACTATAAGGACCAACATATCGGGGACTAAGTTTCCCCTTCATACCAAACCTCTTCACCCCCTTCATGGGAGAGATTTTCAAATACACATAATCACTAATCTCAAATTCAAGATCTTTCTTTCTCACATCTGTATAATATTTCTGTCGGCTCTAGGCTATCTTAAGCCTCTCCCTAATCAACTGTACTTTCCCTACGGCATCAAACACCAAGTCAGGCCCCACCACTGCGGCCTCACCTACTTCAAACCAACCAATGGGAGATCTATATCTCCTCCCATAAAAAGCCTTAAACGGAGCCATCTGAATACTGGAATGATAGTTGTTATTATATGCGAACTCAATCAAAGGTAAGTGATCATCCAAATCACCATTAAAGTCAATGACACACACTCTCAACATATCTTCTAAAGTCTGAATGGTCTTTTCTACTTGACCATCTGTCTGAGGGTGAAAGGTTGTACTGAGATGGAATTGGGTACCAAGACCCTTCTAGAAAGCTTTTCAAAAGTGAGAGGTGAATTGTGTATCTCTATCTGAGATGATAGACAACAAGACACCATGTAACCTAACCAACTCTCTGATATAGATCCTAGCATAGTCCTCGGTTGAATAAGAAGTACGAATTTGCTAGAAATGGGATAATTTGGTTATCCTGTCCATAATGACCAAAATCAAATCTTGCTATCGATGAGTATGAGGAAAACCTATCACAAAATCCATGTTCACTTTCTCCCACTTCCAAGTAGGAATATTAAACTCCTGCATAGACCCACTAGGATTCTAAAGTTCAATCTTAACCTGCTGACACATTGAGCACTTAGCTAAAAACTCTGTAATATCCCTCTTCATCCCACACCACCAATATATTTCCCAAAGATTATGGTACATATTTGTGGCCCCTGGATGAATAGAGTAGCGTGCACCATGTGTTTTAGCTAGAATTCATTGTCTCACGTCATCTACACATGGCACACATAGCCTACCCTAGCAATGAAACACACTATCTCCCCTTTGAAAGAAAACCTCTACCTTCGGATCTCTGACTGACTCTTTCAGCTTAACTAAATTAGGATTTTCTTTTACCTCTGAAACTAAAGAAGATTCTGAACTATTTTTCACCCATACACTACCCTCAGTTGAATCAACCAAATGGAAACCTAGTATGGAAAGTTGATGAGCTTCTTGGACTAAATTCTTATTACTATTTTTAACGTGAGCAACACTACCCATGGACAACCTACTGAGGGCATCTGCCACTACATTGTCCTTTCCCGGTTGATATAGAACACTCATGTCATAGTCTTTCAACAACTTTAACCACCTTCTGTGACGTAAGTTCAGGTTTTTCTGCGAAAATATATACTGCAAGCATTTGTAGTCTGTGAATACATCAACATGCACCCTATACAAATAGTGTCTCCAAATCTTTAAGGAAAAGACAACGGCTGCAAATTCAATATCATAGGTGGAATAATTCTTTTCATGGGGCTTAACCTGTCTAAAGGCATAGGCCACAACCTTACCCCTATGCATCAAAACATACCCCAATCCAACTCTGGAAGCATTATAATATACCATAAATCCATCTGAACCATCGGACAAAGTCAAAACTGAGGCTATAGTGAGTCGAGTCTTTAACTCTTGAAAACTCTTCTCATAATAATCTGACCACTAAAACTTAATTTTCTTCTAAGTCAATCTGGATATGGGGGATGCAATAGACAAAAATCCTTTAAAAAACCATCGTTAATAGCCATCCAAACCTAAGAAACCCCTGATATCTGATCGAGAGATAGGTTTGGGCCAGTTTCTCACTATTTTGATCTTTTGAGGATCAACTCTAATGTTATCACCAAAAACTATGTGACCAAGAAAGCTACTGACCTTATCCAAAATTTGCATTTACTAAATTTGGCGAACAACTGATGGGCTTTGAGAGTCTGTAATACTATTTTGAGATGGTTTACATGATCATGTTCATTGTGGGAGTAGACAAGGATATCATCAATGAAGACTATGACGAACATGTCCAAGTACTGCTTGAACACATGGTTCATCAAGTCCATGAAAGCTGCTGGGGCATTGGTAAGATCAAATGACATGACTAGGAACTCGAAGTGACCATACCGGGTTCTAAGAGTTGTTTTTAGAATGTCACGTTCTCTGACCCTGAGCTGATGATAGCTAGATCTGAGGTCTATCTTAGAAAAGTAACTGGCGCCATGAAGTTGGTCCAATGAGTCATCGATTCTAGGAAGTGAGTATTTATTCTTGATGGTGACTTTGTTCCATTGACAGTAGTCTATACACATTATAAGAGAACTGTCTTTCTTTTGCATGAATAGAACTGGTGCACCCCAAGGAGATACGTTAGGCCTAATAAAACCTTTTTCTAAGAGGTCTTTCAACTGTTCTTTTAAATCTTTAAATTTAGATGGAGCCATTCTGTATGGTGGAATAGAGATGGGCTGAGTATCAGGAAGAAGGTCTATTTTGAAGTCGATTTCTCATTTGGGAGAAACTCCGGGGAGATCTTCGAGATATACATCTGGAAATTCACTTGCGAATGGAACTGACTTAAGGTTAGGAGTCTTAAAACTAGAGTCTTTGACTCACACCAAATGATAGACACACCCCTTTGATATTATTTTCTCGCTCTAAGGTATGAAATAAGTTGGCCTTTAAGTGTTGTGGTACGACCCTTCCATTTAAGGACTTGTTCATTCGGGAACTGAAAATAGACAATTATGATCCTACAATCAATTGAATAATAGAATGAATTGAGCCAATCTATGACAAGAATGACGTCAAAATCCATCATCTCTAGATCTACAAGGTCGACTGAAGTAACTTTCTAAGACACCATAATCAGACAATTCTTGTATACCCATCGGGCTATGATAAACTTACCCATTGGGGTAGAGACTGAGAAAGGCTCTATTAGGATTTCAGGACTGACTATGAAGTTGATACTATGTAAGGAGTTACAAAAGATAGAGAATCTCTAGGGTCTAACAAAGCATAAACATGTAAATGAAAAACTTGCAACATACTAGTAAATATATCAGGAGAACTCTCCTGATCCTGTTGGGACTGAAGTGCATAGAGCCTGTTTGGGCGCTGCCTACTGGTGGTACTGGAAGCATCACCCTACTGAGATGGGCAACCGAACTAATATCCTGGCTTACCATACCCAAAACACACATCGTTGCCAGCCCTGCAGACACCCTGATGATTTCTTCCATATTTCTAGCAAAGAGGACTTGTTCGAGCACTGTTCAAACTACCCTGAGATTTAGGGGCCTAGCGCCCTACCCTTATTATTATTTTTTAATCTGGTCATTGATGCACTAGCCAAAGATGGAGCCGGGACTGAAGGTTTTGGGCAGAACTGAGGATGGTTACCACCTTCTGACTTTGGTTGAGCGAAACGGAAGCTACCTGTTCTAGCCCTCTTGTTCTCCTTCTCTTTCTCCTTAGTATTTTGTTCCTCAATCTATTGAAAATGGACCATCAACCTAGCCAAGTCCATCTTCTTAATTATCATTATGGTCCTACACTCTTTGACCACACTGTCAGATACACTAGACATGAACTTACTCATCTTAGACCTGCTATCAGCTACCACATGAGGAGCATACCTGGACAACTGAGTAAACTTAAGGAAATACTCTTTCACACTCATATTATCATGTTTCAGGTTGATAAACTCTAACACCTTAGCCTCCCTCAACTCCAACGGAAAGAGACTATCTAAAAAGGTAGTACCAAACTCCTTCCATTTTATAGGCCTTGCATCTGCGCCTCTATCTACCTTTCACTATTTAAACCATGTATGATCCATATCCTACAACTGATAGACAGCTAAATCAGCACTCTCACTAGCGGTTACCCTCATAATGTCTGTTACCTTCTGCACTATGTCAAGGAATTCTTATGGGTCCTCTTCAAACTTAGACCCAAAAAATAAATGAGGGTTTATTCCGGTGAAGTCCCAAATTCTAGTTATGGCAGTATTTTCCATTGGGTTGGCCGGAACAGTAGTTGTTCGAACATTCTGAGCTGCCACAGAATGGGCTGGAGTGGTGAAAGTTGCTCTGAATTCTGTATGAGAGACATGCTTATTCAGGGTAACTTCCTAAACGGGCGGAGGTGCTGGCTGGTTCCCAGTTCTCCTTTTGTTGGTCTTTCTAGGAGGCATGTTTTATAAACGGAAGGAAAATATTTAAATTAGACAGAGATTTTAACTTGAGCTCATGCTCACTCGCATGATATGAACACTGAAAGAAGGGAACTTTTTCCTAAAAATGTGTCACAGCCTCTTATCCATAAGTGTGGCGCTTCACACCCATGTACAAAACTCTACTTGACGAGGCTTTCAGACTCTATAGGACACTTTAGAACCTTACACTTTGATAACAATTTTGTAATGCCTTGAGTCTACACCCTGGGTACCACGCGGTGCCTACGATCCCAAAGGACCATAAGTTAACCCATGACTGGTACCTGCTGTGAGCACTAACTAATAATCATGAAACATATGCGAAAGTAAAACTAAAAATGCCATAAGGTTCATAAAACCAAATCAATACTAAATACATTTGTAGAATAACTGCTAACTAAAAGTGTCTGAAAGCCTCTAAATAAAGAAAATAAAAGAGTTGATGGGACGGGCCCCAACTAACTTCAAAAACTGTCTGACAATAAATGTTGTACTGCAAATAATATATTAACTGAATAAAAGTCATGTCCTCGATATATGAGGACTCAATACTATAACTGTTGCTGATCAACTAAATCTAGCTAAGTACGTTCAGAAACCCAAACGTCCGAACCTATGATATGAGACATCATAGCACAAAGAAAGTATGTGTCAGTACTTTGAATATACTGGTATGCTAGGTGAGGTTAGGCCAATATGCATGGTTCACGTGTATGAAGATAATCACTAAATATCATAGAGTGACTGGATGAGAGTATATGAAAATCTGGACCTACTGTGAATACTATACATGCAACACCAAGCATATATCGTTTGTCTAAATTAGTCTGAAGCTGCAGTATTGGGTTTCTGATAACTGATTTCTGATGACTTGAAGTCATAATCATGTATAACTGAACTGAGTTCTGTACTGAATACTAAATACTAGAATACTGAATACTAAATACTAAAAATGTAATTTTGGAAGTTATTATCTAACCGATATAGCCCAATTATAGATTAATATGGGGTCCAACCTGTAACCTCAGTTGAAAGGGTATTACCACCGTGCCACGGGTTACTAACAGTAGTTGGGTCAACCCTAATCTGGCAGGAAGACTCATGAGATATATATGGTTACGTCAACCCTAGTCTGACAGGAACACAATTTACCCTACGCTGGTTACATAGTTCTGTAACACAGGGACAGCTACTAAGGGTCAAACCCTTTGCTGATAGGAATGCCCCCATCCCTGGGTTCACTCGATGTTGAATCCTACTCCCAACTGAATCAACACTAAACTGATCACTAGACTATACTAGGCTTGACTGAACTCACACTGATTTTGTTGACTGACTGTATGCTACTATTCGGGATACTACAAAATCTTTCTATTCCAACTGGAGACTAGACAACAGCTAAATTTTGGGTATTTAATACCCCCAAGACTTGATAGTATAGAAAATGAAATCATATATCAACTTTAAAAGCGTCACATATAGGTTATCATGCACAATTTCTTCACATAGACATTTTGTCAAACACCTAGGATACATAAACCTTGTACATGAGAATGAGAAATATATGAATATCATGACTACCACATTCAATATCAAAATTCAAAGATTAAACATAGGGGTTACATAAATTAACATGCATTCTAGTTAATTCACATGAAACTCAGATTATTCTTGACTTGAAATCCAATCAACATCACATACATGAACATAGTTTCATTCGAGAATGTAAATCATAATCTAAGTGCTTGAAAAAATATTCTTGAACTCCAAGGGTGGAAGGAACCCAAGGATGAATACCTAATATATACCTTGATTAATGAATTCTTGGAAGTTATTGAGGGTTTCTTGTAAATTGAACTTGAATGTTAAAGAGGCTAAGGTTTGTTCTTGAAAGGGAATGCTTTTGATTTTGAGAGAATTGTAATAAATGAGGAAAAAATGTTGTTTTGGGACCTAAATCTCGTGTTAAAGGGAGGAGAAAATACTGAAGTGATGCGATAGGCGCCGTGCCGCATCGATGTCGCGTCAATGGTGACGACGCGATAGCAACGTAACGCATCCTGATCGCGTTGGCTTGCTATTTTGGTCATCCAAACATGACTCAAACGATGTTCAAAAATTTCAAAACTCACCCAAGATGACCTATAGATAATCCTGATCATGAATCAATTTAAAAATCGACAATCTAAGGCCAGAAAAACCGTAAATAAAACCATTGAAATATCAAGGCCAAAAATGAGACTAAGTGTCAACACTTAGCTAAAATTTTCGAAGTTTGGGACCTCTTTTGGCATGCTATAAAGGACTGAAATGGCTAAAACTTTGTGGGGTCTTATACTATCACTACCACCACCAACAGCTCCATCACCATCAACACCATCAACAACAATAAGTCCACCTCTAAAATTATTTTTCTTGTGATGGATGTTGATCCAAACAATTTCTTTTTTATTCTATCAATCACCTTAAGGTTCGGTAAAATTTACACAGACTGTAAAGTAAGAAAAAATAGCATCTTCAACTCTAAATTGATCGGAACAAGCCATGGATGGACAATTATAAATAAATCTGTTCATATATTACAATGATGATTAAATCATTTAAAAATCATTAATTAAAATAAAAACTTAATTAGAATTAGACTTACTACTTCCTTCGGGGGGTTGAAGAGATCAAGAAATTTTGTATTTTTATCAATTTTAGTCAACAAGCATCTCAGAATTCTTGGACATGAAAATTTCTTCTGGTGTTTCACTTGTTGTCTCAAAAAAGGAATGGTTTCAAATGCCCAAGCCTATAAAATAACGTCAATAAATCAAAAATATTGTTCAATAAAAAATAAATGAATCATAATAAAAGAAATATTTACCATGAAAGTTCATGGAAAGACATATTAGTTGACTGTCTTTTTCGTTAATGGAGTCAACAAATATTTGATAGTCATTTTGAAGCTTTCATAACCCCAAGGATAGCTGTTAAATGCCTCAAGATCCTTGGAGAGCTTTATTAAAACAAGCGATATGTTGTTGTTAACGTCTCTTACCCAAAGAATATTGTGTACAAACTAAACCAAGCACAATGATTGCTTATGCATCTTTGAAAGTCTTTTACCTTTCAACAATTCTATCGATTTTTTGTTTTTGAAGCTTGGACCAACAAGGAACACCAAGTCATCACCATCACTTGACTTGACTTTTCCTATTTTGGGTGTGCAGGATACTTTTTTGGGGTTAGAATAGGTATAACTTGCGAAAAAAGGTGGATAACATTTTGCTCCAGTAACTATGGAAAACTCCTTCCAACCAAAACAAACAGGCATGCCACAGTAATTTATCCATACCTCATCCGTCTTATCTTTGTTTTCATACATAAACATACACTTGAGAAGATCATACACCATTTTTATTTGGAAACGAGCATTGTTGTCCTCAGGAAAATCAAGTTATTGCCCAAAGCAGTTGTCTCTGAAATAACCATTCAATGTTTGTTCTTGAAGTATTTTTCGAAATGCGTCAAAAGATTTTCCCATGGCTGAATTAACACAAAATCACCAGTTAAATATTTGACACCATCGCACTGTATTCTGATAAGATAACTATCAATGCTAAAACTTTTGACCAACTCTTTGGTGGAAGGTCTATTAGCATTTGGATCATCTCTTTTGAAATATTCCTCATCCCCATGTTCATGATCTTCTGCTTCTGATTGGGTTATCGCTTGTAAAGCAAGCTCATAGAGTGTAAATGTAGCCTAGTTGCTTCACTTGTTCCTTTATTTAGACTTGTTTCAGTTTCTTTTATTTTGGGAGCTATATAATCGAAAAATAACAGGAAAATAAAAAAGACTATAATTGATTAATGCATCGTTAAAAAGGGATAACAGTAAATCTAACATGTATAACAGTAAAATAACAGTTCCAACATATCACATATCTGTTGCACCAGGCAGGTTGACTGTTGCAACATATAACTAATTTGTTGCAACGGATGAGTAATTTGTTGAAAATAATAAAAATAGATCACACTCATCTGTTGAAATAGATGACTGGTCTGTGCAACAGATCATTCATCTGTTGCAACATATGAGTGATCTATTGGAAATATTATCAACTATCAATATTGTTTAAATTTCTTCCAATAGAAGGGTCGTCTGTCGCAACAAATGAATGATATGTAAGATTATTCATCTGTAGTATCAGATAGTTTATATGTTGCATCAGATGTTCATCTGTTATATCAGATGGATAATTTGTTGCATCAGATGGTTAATCTATTGCAGGAAAAAAATAGTACCAGGATTTTGTTTAATAAAACAACAACAATATCACCATTTAATATCAAATAGACCATTTTTACCAAGAAAAATAATAAATCAACCCAGAAACACCAACACAACACACACACCAAGAACATCAACAATGAACAAGAATACCAACATTGTTGTTTTGCGTTTGTACAAACACAAACAACAAAAATTAAACTTCAAAAAACTCAACAGACACCAACAAGTCAAATCTACAGTTCGATAATAAGAACTACAATAACAACAAAAAATTATATTTCACTCCGGAAAGAGTAGAGAAGAAATGTCAAAAATTAGGATTTTCTTCCATCTCCATTTTAAATTTAAGCAACAAATATTGAAATTGTTAACCAATACTAGAAGAAAAGTTGGCTCAAGTTCCTACTTTTCTTCATAACTAAAAATCCATAATTTTTTACCTGTGAAAAAAAAGAAATGGGACGATGAAGAGCTTGAAGTTGTTATCGCCGGAGAGCACTGTTGTCACGTCGATTGACAATTGAAAGTCGAAAAAGAACTCGCCCAACTATTTATCGTCGGAGGTCGAAGTCGTCAGATATTATATGGAAAAATTTTACAAAACTGTTGGTTGGGAGTTAAGAAAAACTGTCGAGATAGAGAGAGGGGAGAGGCAGTTGATTTGAAGAGGAGAAGGGTGTGGGTTGATTTATATTTTGAAAAGATTAGAAAGTTTTAAAAATATTAATCAAGTCCATAATTAACTTAATTAAGTTTTCTAATTTTGTTTGACCCTTTAAGTTGGTCAATGTCATCAATCCTTCATCCAAGACTTAAATGACATCCTTAATTCCTTCAATATTCTCTTGTTATAGTGACTGTAATTGTTATTCATTAACAACAAATTATAATTATAATTTCTTAAACCAATCCTATGAAGATAAATATTTACCTGCTGGCTCTTGTCCAGTTTTACTTGATCATTTAGTGGGTTGGTCTTGATGTCTCATGGGAAATTTGGAATAACAAATTATAACCTTTTTTGCATACTGGAGTGAACCATTAGGAAATTATATTGGCATTTAATTGTGATTATGAAATATGCAGTAAGAGGTGGGGAGAACTTCCAATAAGTAAAATTCAGTTCCATCTCAGTTAATATTCTTGTGAATACTTTTCTTGAATGCATCTATAATACGAGGATGCTTTTACAAATTTGCAGAGCTATATTGAAATGTTATTATTCTCTCTGGTGATTAAACTTTAACAAAGAATTTGAAGAAAGAACCATTAGGATTGGAGATTGTTCACCCCTTGATGGCGTTATACAACAAAGGTTTTGTTAGGGAATAATGAACAAATAATAATAACAACAATATTATTTAACTATTGATAAAATATTATATTAATAATATTAATAATACAATAAAATAATAGTGTATAATATTATTGCTATCTTAGTGATAATACTGCAATCAATATGACAATTATAACAGTAATCTAACTGCTTCTTTACCAGTTAATATATTAATTATACTTGAGTCGTGCTAAGCACTGTCCTAAGAAACTATTTCAGCAGTGTAAAATATTTTTTTAGGATTAAACAGGCACTTTTCTGATTAATTAGAGGATACTCTGAGTTAAATAAGTCTTCCCTAATTAATCAGAGAGTACAGAAATCAATAATATCATTGATACAAATACCATAAGTTAAAAATATTAAAGCAAAAACAATAATAAAGTGATATGAATTGTAACTAAAGAAAAGGAAAAGAATTTAGTATGTGTTGTTTCTTAATCTTTTTGCAAACAAAGGAAGAAGTGCTATTTATAGTATATTATTAAGCCGGCAAAGTGAGGCGGCAGACCACTTCGTTTTCTCTTTTTTTTTCTTTATTTTCCTTTTTCTACAAGTAAACAAAAGTTTTAATTTCTTTTCTTTTTCTCCAAGTAAAATAAAATACTACACCAAATTCTTTTGAAATATATTATTTTACTTACAATTTCCACATTATTTTAAAAGAATTTATAGAAAAACATTTTAACTTGATGAATTTACATGGACAAAATGCAGTAGGTTTGTGTCTTCTGGACTATGAATCAAACTTAGACCAATAAAATTTAACTTACAGAATTACCCATAAAATATAATATTTCTATGAACCGAATAACTCTTGTTGTAAGTTAGAGATTTTATCAATCACATTTTGACCGTAATTTTGTTGTTCAACGCGGTTTTGCGCTAATAGGCCATGCGCACGCCTGGTATTTATGAGAGCTCTAGAGACTAAGGCCAAAAGTCTCATAGGAACGGCCTCATTCCACTTCTCATATAGGTGAATTCATCAAGTTTACACTGCTTTAAATACACCATCCATAAGGATTATGAATTCATTAAGAGTTAATAACTTATCCTTCCATTTTAGTAGCAGTTCAAGTACTCTCAATAAGTGCGCAGAGTCAATATCGACTTGTTATTACCCATATGAACCTACTTCATTGGATCTCCAATCACATAGGTTGGGTTACCATCTCTATTGACAATCAAATGGGCCTTAACCCCACTCTTTTGTGTTTGAAGAATTAATTTTTTTCCCACAGGTTTAGTCAGTGAATCGGCCGAATTCAATTTTGACTTCACATAATCAATGGAAATTCTTTCATCTCTCAGCAATTGCTTAATAACATCATGTCTCAATTTCATATGTCTACTCTTACAACTGTAAGATGTATTCTTCGCAATAGCAATTGCGGCTTGACAATCACTGTGTATATACATAGGAGGCATCAGATCATCCTTTTTAAAGGGATTTTAGACAACAGATCATCCTTTTTCAAAGGGATATTAGACAACAGATTGTCCTTTTTCAAAGGAATATTAGACAACATATCATCCTTTTTCAAAGGGATATTAGACAACAGATCATCCTTATTCAAAGGGTTACGATGCAACAGATCATCATTTTTAAAAGGAATATTTGCTAAGAAATTTCTTAGCCATTCAGCCTCAGTACCAACTAACTCCAGAGTCACAAACTCTGATTCCATAGTTGATCTAGCAATAATCATCTGCTTAGCTGATCTCCATGATACTGCACCACCACCAAGGTTGAATAGATAACCACTAGTGGATTTTGTCTCATCTGCATCAAAGATCTAATTTGCATCATAATACCCTTCTAAGGTTGAAGAAAATCCACTATACAAGATACCATAATTCACGGTTCTTTTCAAATATTTCATCAATCGCATTAATGCAGACCAATGCTCATTATTGGGATTATAAGTATATCTACTCAATCTACACACGGCAAAGGCTATATCAGGCCTAGTAAAATTCATTAAATTCATCAAACTCTCAATGATCTGTGCATACTTAGACTGAGCAACTGGGTCATCATTATTGTTTTTTAATTAAGAATTAGCATCATAAGGAGTAGCTACAAAAGTTATCTCCCAACATTCAAACTTCTTAAGAAGTGTTTCAACATAATGTTGTTGTGACAACATTATACCATCTTTACTCCTTATAACTTTAATTCCCAATAGCACGTTCACTTCACCCATATCTTTCATATCAAAGTTAGTAGACAAAAATAATTTGGTACGTTCCACAATATTTAAACATGTACCAAATACAAGCATGTCATAAACATATAAGCATATTATCACATAATCATTGTCTACTACCTTTGTATAAACACATTTATCCACCTCAACAGAAGAAAAACCGTATTTTATTAAGACTTGATCAAAATTCTCATGCCACTATTTCGGAGCTTGTTTAAGGCCATAAAGAGATTTAATTAATTTACAAACTTTATTTTCTTGTCCAGAAATTACACATCCTTCAGGTTGAACCATATAAATTTATTCTTCTAAATTGCCATTTAAGAAAGTTGCTTTTACATTCATTTGATGGATAAACAACTTATGAATTGATGCTAAAGCAATTAATATTCGAATAGAAGCAATTCTTGTTACTGGTGCAAATGTATCAAAGTAATCAATATTTTGCTTTTGAGAAAATCCTTTAGCTACTAACCGAGCTTTATATTTATCTAAAGATCCATCTGAATTAAGTTTTCTTTTGAAAATTTATTTACAACCAATCGGTTTTGCACCAGGAGGTAAATCAGTTAAAACCCATGTATTATTTTTCATAATTGAATCAAGTTCAATTTTTATTGCCTCTTTTCAAAATTTAGCATCAAAAGAAGATATAGCTTCAAAATAATTTGATGGTTCATTATCAACAAGAAAAGTTTTAAAATCATTTCCATAAGCAAAATATTCTTTTCTAGGCCTTGTACTCCTTCTCAGTTCCTCAATATTAGAGGTAGATTCATTTTCTTTTTCAACAGGTGCATGAGAGATTGTATCACATAGTAAAAAAATATGTTCAAAGAATTTAGCATTCTTTGTCTTGATTATAGAATTACTATCAAGTACATTACATTTCAGGACAAGAAATCTGTATGCAGCACTATGTTCAGCATATTCAATACGCAAGCAATCAGCGGTTTTGGAACCTATTTTTCTCTTTTTAGGTTCAGGAGGAAAAACTTTCGCAAGGCTACCCTACACTTTTAGATATTTCAAATTAGGCTTATAACCTTTCCACAATTCATAAGGGGTTTTGCCAGTTCTTTTATGAGGAATTCTATTTCGTAAATGACATGCAGATAAAATAGTTTCACCCCACAAATTATCAGGTGCACAAGAGCTAATTAGCATAGAATTCATTATTTCTTTCAATGTTCTATTTTTCCTTTCAGCTACACTATTAGACTCAGGAAAATAAGGCGGATTTACTTCATGAATAATACCTTCTTTTTCACAAAAAACATTTAAAGATACATATTCTCCACCTCTATCAGATCTAATTCTCTTGATTTTTCTACTAAGTTGATTTTCAACTTCAGATTTATAAGACACAAAAGCATCAAATGCATCATCTTTATTTCTAAGCAAATACAACTTAGTAAATCTAGAGAAATTATCAATAAAGGTCACATAATATTTTTTACCACCTCTAGTCATAGTTTGTTTTAAATCACCCAAATCAGTATGGATCAAAGATAACAGTTCAGTTTCTCTATTAACTGAAAAACATGACTTTTTAGTAATTTTAACTTCAGCACATATTTGACATTTATCAAAATCATTTGAGTCTAAACCAGATATTAAACTAAGTGATTACATATTCTTTACATATTTAATATTAACATGTCCTAATCTAGCATGCCATAAAGAAATAGACTCAATCATATAAGCAGAAGCTGATACATTATCATTGATAATATCAAGCATATATAGTCCCTGATTACAACGTCCATTTCCAATAAGAATATCATATTTAGTTAATATGACCTCATTATTTTCAAATATAGCGTTTATTCCAGTTTTTCTTAATAATGCCACAGAAATCAAATTAATTCTGATAATAGGAACATGCAGCACATTACTCAATGCCAAAATTTTACCAGATGTGAGTTTGAGAAGAACTTTTCCTTTTTCAAAAACTTGAATAGTTCTCGAGATCCCAAGATAATAATTTCTTCTTCTTTCTCAACTTGGGTGTATGATACAAAATCATTTTTATTTATACAAATGTGCCTAGTAGCACCAGAGTCTACCGCCTAATTTCTCACATTGGTCTCAATACTCATTTCTCAAATGACAGCAATAATTATATCATCCGTTTTAGTCAAATTTATTTTTGACTTAAAAGGATTGTCATTTCTTTCACATATTCTCTTACATTGAGATGCATTTTCAATGAAGATTCTATTATTAACATTAGACATGCAACCAAATTTATTTTTATACCTGTATTCTGCAGTATCTGCAGTACCATAATCTTCTGACAAACTGACTGGAATGGAAGTAGCCAGAGCAACATCAGTATTATCAACGGTCTTAGGATCGAAATTATATGCGATAATTTCTTAGATTGTTGGGGAATGATGAAAAAATAATAATAACAACAATATTATTTAACTGTTGATAAAATATTATATTAATAATATTAACATTACAATAAAATAACAGTGTATAATATTATTGCTACCTTAATGATAATACTGTAATCAATATGACAATTATAACAGTAATCTAACTACTTCTTTACCAGTTAATATATTAATTATACTTGAGTCGTGCTAGGCATTGTCCTAAGAAACTATTTCAGCAGTGTTAAATGTTTTCCCACGATTAAACAATCACTTCCTGATTAATTAGAGGATATTTTGAGTTAAATAAGTTTTCCCTGATTTCCCTAATTAATCAAAGGGTCCAGAAATCAACAAAATCGTTGATACAAATACCAAAACAATAATAAAGTGATATGAATTGTAACTAAAGAAAAGGAAAAGAATTTAGTATGTGCTGTTTCTTAATCTTTTTGCAAACAAAGGAAGAAGTGCTATTTATAGTATATTATTGAGGCGGCAGACCATTTCATTTTCTCTTTTTTTTGTTCTTTCTTTTCCTTTTTCTGCAAGTAAACAAAAAGTTTTAATTTCTTTTCTTTTTCTCCAAGTAAAATAAAATACTACACCAAATTCTTTTGAAATAAATTATTTCACTTACAGGTTTTTCCTATTTATTTTCAATTGGCTGTTATCATATATATAATAGAGGGACCTTAATCCAATGATGTGGTATGCCTCATTGATGAGCAAATGTATTTATTTATTTATTTTCTCATTTATTAAAAATTTTTCGAGCACTAAACTCAATTAGTAAATGTATGGAGTAAGGTTCAAGTTTCACAACAATATCCAATCACAAAAGGTAAAGAACTTTTGCACCAATCACAATTCTGGTGAGAGGATTATTGCTGCAAAATCCCTTGTCCTAACCTATTTGGACAGATCTGGTAGTATCACATTCCTCTTCAACAATCTTTTGATAAGGTGAATTTCTGATAGAGAATAAGCACATGACCAGTTTTCTTTCTTTCATTTAGTTTTGTAAGTTGTAAATGAAAATATGAAAAATGAATCAAATTTTTTGTTCAATCAGTTGTTTCTCAAGTTTTCTTGTGGTGTGAAGAGCACTCATATTTTGAGAAGTGATAACTTCTCAAGGTAAAACAAGTCAGAAGTGACAATTTGATAGTTCAAATAAAAGTATAGACCTTCTGGATATATATCCCGAAAAGTGAAGGAATTTATTATCTATTTTAAATTCTTAGTTTGTCGTAAGCCAAGAGTGAATTTGGGCAAAACTGCTTTTATGTTTCTCTCTATTGGTTGTTGCTACTGCTTTGGAGACGTCTTGCCAAAATTTTTGATTGATTAATTAAACTTGAACTGGAAAGCAGAATAATAGACAAGGTCTTAGCATGCAGATGGAACTTATATCAAAATGCATGTGTCGAATATTTATATAAAACTAAAAAATTTGCTAGTCTTGAGAATTGTACTAATTAGCTCTGTACATGGATTGCGGAAAATATCTATAGTTTCATTTATATATTAGATTTAGATGTTTAATAGGTTGGTGAATTGATGATCAGTCCAATTGGCCAGGTTCTAGAATTATACTGATTCCACATTTAAAATTTAAAATGATAACTGAAATAAAAAGTTTAAAAGAATTTCAAGCAAAACAATTGTGAATCCTTGCTTATTTTTTTTCTCTGTTTGATATTTAGTACTTGCTAAGTGATTGTTTTCTTCAGAATTGGAGACTTAATTTAGAATCCGACATAATATGTGACATGTTAATACCATATACATGGAGATATGCATATACGAAATGAGCAATTGCCAACATATGTTAGGAAAGACGGCACACAATCAAAGAGCTCGATAGGGTAGCAGCGGAAAATATCCAAAACTAAATTTTCCCTTTCAACTTGAACCAAGAGGAGACAAATAAACCCAAGCAAAATAGAGTAATATACAGCAAACAACTCAACCAAATGAAACAAGACAAGAGTAAAGGCAATCACACGAGACACAAGATTTACGTGGAAAACCCTTCAATGTGAAGAGTAAAAAACCACGGGACAAAAACCTCCACTATAATCACCAAAGAGTTACAATATTGTCCTCCAAAATGGCCACCAAACAAGTGCCAAACAACAAGAAACAATACATAATCCACAGCACCAAACACTAGAGAAATAAAGGAGTGAAAGCATCAAAAATGCAGCTACTGTTCGGGAATAAATAACAGGAGCTACAGGACACCAAATCAAGCTCCATCAGTTCCTAATAAAATATTGATATGAGAGGAACAAGCATTCCAAAAATCAGCTCAATCGGACAAGAAACGAAGCGGGAATCGCAATTTGAAGTTGACAGTTGTGGCTGAAATTTAGGTGCGAAAATCAGTTTTGTTTTTCTCTCTTTGGCTGTTGTAAACTCTCTTTTTGTGATGGTGAATAAGACCTAAAAAGATCAATATATATGCCCCATAGTGATGGGCCTATGGGCAAAAGAGGGTTGGTCCAAATTGGGCTTCATTTATTCACATAGAAAGGGAAAAAGACCCAATAACCCAACAATTCTCCCCCTTCCAACTATGTGGAGGAGACCGTCATCCCGGTGATCATGCAACAATCTTCAAACTTCCCTTTTGGCAAAGCTTTATTCATCATGTCGGAACCATTATCATCCGTATGATTCTTCTCAAGTTCAAGCAACTTAGAATCCAACATATCCCGAATCCAATGGTATCTCACATCAATGTGTTTTGATCGATTATGAAATGTAGAATTCTTGCCAAGATGTATGGCACTTTGTCTGTCGGAATGAAGCACATACCTCTCTTGAACACAACCAAGTTCCCCCAAGAATCTCTTCATCCAAAGCAATTCTTTACAAGCTTCAACGGCAGCAATAAGCTCAGCTTCTGTAGTAGATAGAGCAACACATTTTTGCAACCTAGATTGCCAAGACACAGCTCCCCCTGCAAAAGTAACCAAATACCCTGAAGTAGACTTGAAAGTATCAACATCACCAGCCATATCTGAATCAGTATAACCACAAAGACTAGGCTTCCCTGTACCAAAACACAAACTCAGACTAGAAGTGCCACAAAGATATCTCATAATCCACTTCACAGCATTCTGATATTCTCTTCCCGGATTAGAAAGAAAATGACTAACAACACCAACAGCATGAGCAATATCCAGTCTTGTGCAAACCATTACATACATCAAACTACCAACAACTGAAGCATAAGGAACTTTCTTCATTTCTTCCTTCTCATCATCACTGGAAGGACACTGTTTCGTGCTTAACTTGAAGTGCATAGCTAAAGGTGTACTGACAACCTTAGCTTTGTCCATGTTAAACCTTCGAAGTACTTTCTGAATGTACTTCTCTTGTGATAACCACAACTTCTTGGCCTTTCTGTCACGGACAATCTGCATGCCAAGAATCTGCTTCGCTGGTCTTAAGTCTTTAATAGAAAAAGACTTACTCAACTCTTGCTTCATCTTTTGAATCCTGCAAGCATTATGACCAACAATAAGAAAGTCATCAACATAAAGCAACACAATAATAAAGTCACCATCAGAGAATTTTTGCACAAAAACACAATGGTCTGAAGTAGTCTTCTTAAAGCCCTGGTAACTCATAAAGGAACCAAACTTTCTATACCACTGCCTAGGAGCTTGTTTCAAACCTGCAAGCTCTTATTCAATTTGCAAAAATAATTCTCTTTTTTCTTGACTTTAAAACCTTCGGGTTGCTCCATATAAATTTCTTCATCTAAGTCACCATGGAGAAAAGCAGTTTTAATATCAATTTGCTCAACCTCTAAATCTAGACTTGCAGCTAAGCCTAGAACCACGCGAATGGATGACATCTTTACGACTGAAGAAAATATCTCATCAAAATCAACTCCCTTTTCCTGGTTAAATCCCTTCACAACCAATCTAGCTTTGTACCGTGGAATTGGATTACCATCTTCATGCTTCACCAGAAAAACCCACCTATTTTTCAAAACTTTTCTGTCTTTAGACAGCTTAACCAAATCAAAGGTATGATTATCTTGCAAAGATTTAATTTCATCTTCCATAGCATCAAACCACTTTTCTTTTTCTTTACTTTCCATGGCCTCGTCAAGACTCTTAGGTTCTTCCCCGTCAGTCAAGACTACATACTCACTGGGAGAATAACAAGATGAAGGTATTCTCTCTCTTGTAGATCGTCTGAGAGAACTCTCTGAAGCATCAACAACTGGTTGCTGATCAACCATATCAACTTGCATTGGAGCATCAGCAACTTCTTGCTGGTCATTCTGAACATGATTATCATCTTCATTATCAACTTAATTTTCATCATCATGAAGATTTTCTTTAGGATCAGTAGTTAAAAGAACTGGATCAACATCAACTAGGCTCTCACTACTCTGAGAATCAACCTTCTCAGCTTTGTCAAAATCTTCAATTGTTTAGTCTTCAAAGAACACAATATCGCGGCTTCTAACAAGTTTCTTCTCAACTGGATCATAGAATCGATAGCCAAATTCATCTTGACCATAACCAATGAAGATACACTGTCTAGTTTTAACATCCAACTTTGACCTTTCATCTTTAGGAACATGAACAAAAGATTTACACCCAAAGACTCTAAGATGATCATAAGAAACATTCTTACCAGACCAAACTCTGTCAGGGACATCACCATTCAAAGCAACAGTAGGAGATAAATTGATAACATAAACAGTCGTATTAAGTGTTTCTGCCCAAAAGAAATCTGGCAGCTTAACATCTAAAAGCATACATCTAACCCTCTCAACTAGTGTTCTATTCATCCTCTCTGCTAAGCCATTCAACTGAGGAGTCTTTGGAAGATTTTTTTGATGCCGAATACCCTGCTCTCTGTAATATCTATCAAAATGACCAATATACTTACCACCATTATCTGAATTGATGCATTTTAATTTCTTCCCTCTCTGTCTTTCAACCAAGGCCTAAAAATTCTTGAACACATCAAGTACTTGATCCTTGGACTTCAAAGAAAATACCCAGAGTTTGCGAGAATGATCATCAATAAAAGTCACAAATTAAAGTGCACTACCATGAGACCTTACTTTAAAAGGACCACACAAATCAGAATGCACCAACTCCAGCAAATTGAGCTTTCTTGAAGGCGGATGACTCTGAAAAGAAACTATTTTCTGTTTACAGGCTAAGCAATGAACACACTTCTTCAACTTTGCTTGTTTTACTCTAGAAAGCAATTTTTTCTTAACCAAACTATCAATCCCCTTCTTACTCATATGACTTAACATTTTATGCCACAACTCTGATAAAGTATTATTCTCCACCAAGTTTATCAAGCCTCTAGAAGTAAAGCCCTGAAATACGTACAAATTAGACAACTTGTCACCTCGAGCCACAATCATCGAACCTCTAGTAAGCTTCCACTGGCCAGCACCAAGGGTATTAACATAACCCTCATCATCAAGACTTCCTACAAAAATCAAATTTAGGCGAATATCTAGAGCATGCTTGACATTATTAAGAACTAGTTTGGAACCATTGTTACTTTCCAAACAAATTGTGTCAATGCTAAGTACTTTAACTTCATCATTATTGCCCATTTTCAATATCCCAAAATTACCTGGAGTATAAGAAGAAAATAATTCCTTCTTTGGCGTAACATGAGATGTAGCACCAGAATCCACAAATCAGCTAGAATCATCGCAAACAAGATTAATGGCATTCTCACCACAAGCAACAAGAAGATCATCATTAGAAACAATAGTAACACGATTTTCATTATCGCCTTCTTTTTCTTGCCGTCTTATATCTCTCTTATGCTTTTAACAATATTTCATGATATGCCCATTTTGTTGCAATAGTCACATGTAACATTCTTGAATTTGGACCTTAACTTGCTTCTACTTGTATCTCTATCATTTGAATCTCTGGACTTGTTTCTCCCCCTCTCTTCAGTAACCAAAACATCAGAGTGTGAAGATGAAGAAGATGGGGCCTGAGATCTTCTTCCCATCTCTTCATTCAAGACATCACTCTTAACATATTCCATAGTTATAATACCACTGAAAGCAAAATTAGTCAAAGAAACTCGAAGAGTTTCCCAAGAGTCAGGCAGAGTATTAAGAAGCCAAAGTTGCTGAATTTCTTCATCGAACTTTACACCCATTCCAGATAGCTGGTCAAGGACACCCTGAAAATCATTAATATGATCAGAAATAGGATTGCCCTCCTTATACCTGATATTCATCAATTGCTTAAGCAGGAACAACTTGTTATTGTCAGTCTTCGAAGCATAAAGTGTCTCGAACTTGTCCCACGAACTTCTAGCATGTGTCTCATTCACAATATGATTTATAATATTATCTTCAACCCATTGTCTGATATAGCCACAAACCTGTAAGTTCTCAAATTCCCAATCCTCATCTGTCATGGATTCAGGTTTAGTATATGCAAACACAGGTAGATGTATTTTCTTGACAAATAGAAGATCTTTCATCTTACCTTTCCAAGTATGATAGTTACTACTATTCAAACACACCATCCTTATCATATTTGCCTCCATCATTCAATTCTACAATCAACAACAACCAACGCTCTGATACCACTTATTAGGAAAGAGGGGAGCCCGACAGGGTAGCAGCGGAAAACACCCAAGACTAAATTTTTCCTTTCAACACGAACTAAGAGGAGATAAATAAACCCAAGAAAAATAGAGTAATATATAGAAAACAACTCAACCAAATGAAACAAGATAAGAATAAAGGCAATCATACAAGACACAAGATTTACGTGGAAAACCCTTTAGTGTGAAGAGTAAAAAACCACGGGACCAAAACCTCCACTATAATCACCAAAGAGTTACAATATTGTCCTCTAAAATGTCCACCAAACAAGTGTCAAACAACAAGAAACAATACATAATCCACAGCACCAAACACTAGAGAAATAAAGGAGTGAAAGCACCAAAAATGCAGCTACTGTTCGGGAATAAATAACAGGAAATACAGGCCACCAAATCAAGCTCCATCAGTTCCTAATCAAAGATTGAGATGAGAGGAACAATCAGTCCAAAAATCAGCTCAATCGGACAAGAAACGAAGCGGGAATCACAATTTGAAGTTGACAGCTGTGGCTGAAATTTAGGTGTGAAAATCAGCTTTGTTTTTCTCTCTTTGGCTGCTGAAAACTCACATTTTGTGATGGTGAATAAAACCTAAAAAGATCAATATATATGCCCCATAGTATTGGGCCTATGGACAAAAATGGGTTGGTACAAATTGGACTTCATTTATCCACATAGGAAAGGAAAAATAACCAATAAACCAACAACATATACATATCTGCATATATTTATGTAGCCACTTATTAGTTTTGATAGGTTATACGAATTTTTTAGGCTTGATTGCTTGAGCAAGACATGATAGCATGCATTTACTTCTTTAACTTTCTCATTGTTGAGATCAATTGTCCCATCAAAACTTTAAGACAAAATTTGCTAGTTCATTTCAATTATCAACAAGATGACAATTGACACAAGAGGCACAACTTCCAAATTCACGTTGCTATAGCACCAACATCTCTTCAACAAGAGTGCAGGTGCTTAATTATCCAGGAAAATCATATAAACTTTCACTTGATGTGCATCTGTAAATTGTATTTGGTTCTACAAACTTCTTATCTTTTAATTAATAAAGTTTTTTCCTGAATTGGATATGATGATCGAGAATATATCTTCTTACCTAATACATGTCTTATTGATCATGTATATTGTATGTTCAACACTCAATATTAAAGTACTATGAAACATCATTTGATGTTACTGCAACTTAGAAATAATTATGATTCTTGTGCAGGTCTACTATTGTGCATTTAAGTAATAATCCTCCAACACAGCTATAACATGTTGCCAAAATTAGACAACTTGCACATACTAGTTATGCTTGTACTAGTTATGCATCTATTATTTCTTATACATTGTTTGATTTGATGTATAAGAAATAATATATCTTACATAATTTTTATAAAAGAAGTGTTTGTTTACAAAAATATCCTTCTTTGACTTTGTACATTTTTTTGCAACAAAGTTCTTTTGACATCTCAAATATAATTAGTATTGTTGAACTAGTATATAGAGATTTAGGATTAATTGTAAGACCTTCGTCTTTACGCATGAAATGTTACGCCGATGGATTAACATTAATCGAAACAAAAATAAAATATAAAATGTAAAATTAAGGAATAGTCTCAAGATTAATTTTTTTAATCTTTTTAAAGACCCTCGAATCAAAGCAAAAATATGTTGTGGTTATTTAAATCAACTATTCATTTTTGTAAATTAAAATGGTGTAAAAAGAAATTGTAAAATATTTTGAGAAGATTCATTGTTGAAAATTAAGATGGAGGGAAAAGAAATTGTGAAATATTTTGAGAGGAAAATTGAGGGGTATTAAGGTCATTTAATAAGTTAATGCATGTGTTAAAAGTCTTTGTATTACTAATACATAGGAAATGGAGTAGTGTATTATTAATACACACTTCAATACACAATAGAGTGTATAACTAATGCTTGCATTAGTTATACATAAGCAAAAAGACGTACCAAACAAAGTACTAATAGTACACATTAACTAATGCATGCATTATATTTTTCCTATACACTCTATCAAACGATCCCTTAGTGATTTAATTTACAATAAACATTAAACTCATTGGGCAAGGGGAGAGCAATATTTTCTGCAAATGAAATAGCTCCAATTGAGGTGATGGATTATATATTAAATATCATCTATGGCTACGTATGATTTTTTTTTTCAAGGGGCCTAATATGTACACAACCTTATGCCCTTACTCCTACTTTGTGGGATACTTTGTGAAGGAAGAAAGAAAGTTTCTAATTATTCGAAGATTGATTTATTTCAGAAATTTAAAAGTATCTTCTATCTTTGGGAGAAGCACATATAAATTATCTAATTTAAAATATCTATATAATTCTGAACCTAATTTCAAGAGTAAGGGACTTTCTATTTTAAAAGAACTATTTTCTCAACTGAAGTTATGAATTACGTATAACATTTTAATCCCTCTTTAAGAAAATCTCACATTTTAACTGACACCCATGTGTGTCTTTTTCGAAGTAGGGGGAGATTTTGGATTTTTATTCATGTGATTGTAATCATCTTACGAGGAAGTTAATAATTAGGAAAGTGACAATACAATAATTAGGATAATAGTTTTATTTTTATCTTAAGACTTGATCCATGCCAATTGCCAAATCAAAGAAGAGAAAAATGACGGGATGAGTTAAGCTTTAAATTATTAATGCGAAGATTTTTTTCCTTCCTTCTTGGTATGTAATGAAATGAATTTTCTACTTTATTTAGTCTCTTTCTTCGTACGAGTCTATAGTTGAGCACGTAAGTAGTTTTAAAGATTTTTTCATTTTTTATCCGCTTAAATCATCAACACATTAAAATTAATGTCATCATTATTTTTCGGATACAAAATCTGTATTAATCAACAAGAACGTCAAACACAAATTTAATTAACTTAAGAATTATCAAAATGAAGTTTCAAGAACTTCAGTCTTTAAATACAAGTTCAAACAATTTATGAACTATTGAAAATGAAGGTTAAACTATTTTCTTGAAAAAAAGTAAAATCAACGTTTAGGTGTGTCCTTAAGGAATTTATTCCTCTCAAGTATCCGGGGTTAATAAAATA
Organism: Capsicum annuum; assembly: GCF_002878395.1. NCBI lineage: Eukaryota > Viridiplantae > Streptophyta > Magnoliopsida > Solanales > Solanaceae > Capsicum > Capsicum annuum. Next base: position 29,371,155 of record NC_061115.1, on the reverse strand, counting down.
TATCCTCCCAAGATGAAAAAATTCACTAGGAAAAATAGTGGTTCCTCAAATTTGCTGAACTACGAACTCACTCAACAATTGTAGATCACACTTGACTTTTTTCAAGAAGAAAAAAGTGTTTTTAGCTTCATAATTTTATGTCTTTACTTGAGAAAAAAATCAAATATTTATAGCGAAAAGATGGTTCCTCGTAAAGAAAGCAATAGTTCATGAAAAATCGCACTATTTTAGAACCACAGATCCATCTACACCCGCAGGTGGACCACCTATGCCCGCAGGTTGCATTTTCGCAAAAATCAGAAACTTTCTCTTGACTAGCTAGCACTGGCCACTTGCGGCTGCAAATGTCCACCAGTAAGTGTTGGTCATCATTTTCATCTTCAAACAGTGATTGAATAGTCGTGTACCTTTGAGTTGCGTTGTCATTTTTTCAAACATGCTCGGATGCATAGAAAAAATTTCTATCAATTTTTTAGATTAAAACATCACTAGTTATCAAATTTTAAATGAATTTTGCCTAAAGTTGAGCGAACAACGACAACGACAGCGCCACACTTGTCTTGTTCTTGTCTCACTATCCATATGAAGGCATGCTTTTATATTTAAGCATGAAGAAGTTCCTTCTCACACCAATGTGGGAGAACACTTCTTTCATAAAGTGAATACTCATTGTAACTTTTCCTCCATTTTTCTTCCCTCTATTTTTCATTCATATTTCATCACTTAGGATCTAAAAATCCCTCACATGAAAGGAAATGACAATTTCATCAAGAAAATATATGGAGACAAGTGTGTAATCTACAAAAAAGACTAATTGCATCTGGATAAGTAGGTTTCAATTTAGTATTGAGATTATATCAGCTCAGATTTACATGACCAAGTGTTCAGTTCATCAGTTATTCAGTTTATTCAGATCATTTCAGTACATAACTATGCTTGGTCTTGCATTCGTTTTACATGTTCATGTTTTCATGCTTAGTATTTATACATGATCCTTAATACGGTTTTGCAACCTATTCAGCCTCAACTTGAGATTTACATATGGTATTCATTTTCTACTGATTTTCAGCTTACAAAAATATTTTCAACTCATGATTTAGAAATTTCACTAAGTCTTACAGCTTTTACATACAACCATGATTTAAATGCATGTTTCAGCAAATAGCTTATGTCCTTAGTTTTAAAGCATACATTAAGTATTTTCATGATTTAGTGCATGTCTTACATACTCAGTACATTTCAAAGTGCTGACCACAATATGTGTTTGTGGCTAGATTCCTTCATAATATAGGTACCAGATATAGTCCACACGCCAGGATCAGACAGTTCACATCAGTCAGCTAGCAGGTGATGAGTTCTCTTATTTCAAGGACTCAAGTCAGTTGCTGTTCTTGTATTGTATTTTTCTTATTCGTATGTATTGATTTGGGATAGTTGGAGGCATGTCCCAGCTACCTATAGTCAGTATTAATAGAGGCTTCATAGATGGTCAGTCAGAGTTAGTATTTGTAATTTAAGTTCCTCTGTCGCTCTATCTTAGATTGCAGTACTGTAAATTTTGATTAGTTATATATTGAAACAGTTTATCTCATGTTGATTATGCTTCCGCTCAGCAAATATAGCTTTTATATACGTTTTAAATCAGTTGCTCAAGTATCATGCCAGTACATTGGTTAACTTGAAATCACTTGTGGTTCTACGCACCATTTTATGACTAGGGGATAGTTTCGAGCCCTAACGCACCCGGGCCGGATGGATTTCACCCACATTTCTATCAACATCTCTGGAACACAGTTAGAAAGCTGGCTCATCCCTAAATTGAAGAATTGCCAATTACTTGAAATAATTTCGTCACATTAATTTATGCAATACGATTTACAAAGTCGTTACAAAAGCGGTTGCTAATCATAATAAACTCTTTCTTACTCAACTCATTGGTCCTCAACAAACAAACAAATTTCTCAAACAAATTACCGAAAATGCTATCTTAGTTCAACAAATCTTTAATTACGTTACAAATTTCTCAAACAAATTACCGAAAATGCTATCTTAGTTCAACAAATCTTTAATTACGTTAACAAAACTACCAATAGAAACGGCTACCTCATGCTCAAACTAGATTTATAAAAAGCTTTCAATAGACTGGAATGATCTTTCGTTTATCACACCCTCTGGTCTTTAAATTTCTCCCTAAAATTATTTCTCTTATCATGAATTGCATAACTACTAGTTGCATATTTTTTTTGGTTAATGGTATCCAAACAAACTCCCTTTTCCCGTAGTGTGGTATAAGTCAAGGAGACCCTATGTCACTTTATATTTTTATCTTGTGTATGGAACTCTTATCCACTTATATAAATAGACAAGTTGACACTTCTCAATGGGATGTCAGTACTCTTTCTACAAGGACCTTTATTTTTTTATTTGTTCTTTGCCGACGATCTAACTCTCATATCTAAGGCCACTACCCTCTCCATTCAAACTACGGATAGGTGAATGGACCACTTCTGTAGGATTTCAGGTCAAAAAATCATGTTAACAAATCTAAAGCTATTTTAATTTCTCCAAGAACTGTGACAATGCTACTGAACAATTGGTCCAACAGTGCTTCAAAATCAAGGTTCAAAGCTGCCCAACATTTCGGAAAATATTGTTCTTTCCCATAAATCCAAGATCAAAGATTTTCAATATATCATTGATAACATGCAGAAAAAATTTACTAATTGGAAACTTAGTTTCTCACCCCTATGGATCGGCTAGTCTTAGCAAAATTCTCTCATAACACTATTCCTATCTATACAATGCAATATTTTAAATTGCCTTGAATTAATATTTTTATAGATTGTCTAATGTTTGGGAGATTGATTCATAGAATTAGCAAAAACTCTCTTTTTCTATCCCTGAGGATATTATTGAAAGAGCCTCTATAGTTAATCTTCAGAATTGTCCTACTGTTATGTATACTTCTTACTGGGATACTGCTGCTAATGGCATCTTTATCACCTAATCTTTCCATAGCCTAAAAATATTATGCCAATACCAATTATGATACTGCTTGGATTACCAGCAACAAGCTTTTGTTCATGCTTTGGCTATGTTCTTACGACAGACTCCCCACCATAGCGTATCTTCATCGTCTTGGTATTTCTTTTAATCCTTGTTGTCCCATATGTAAAAACTTAGATGAAACAATTGCACGTATTTTCCTTCACTGTTTCATTGTAAGGAAATTCTGGTTGGATTTGAATTTAAATATTGACCATTCATCCTCTCAAACTCTCATTGGATAATAGATCTCAAAAACCTCAGCTTCCATAAACACTTCTCCGTCAATCCCCTACTCTAAAATTGATTTGCTTCCTTTTGCACTATAGCAAATCTAGATAATAGGAACAATAATGTCTTCAAGCAATAAACCACGTTTCCTTCAGTTAAGTAAAAATAAAGTGATATAATATGTCTACTGTACTACCTCTGAAAGTAGTAATACTAGCTCCGTCTCTATTAATATTAAATGGTTTAAACCCCCGATTAGTAGTTTTAAGTTCAATATCGACAGCTTTTACTTGAAAGATATAGGAGAAGGTGGGATTGGTGGTCTTATTCGAGATACTAATGGAAACTAAATCACTACAAAGTTACTATTTAGGACCTCTTGTAATAAGTTAGCATGTTTTGGTAACCTCTATGTAATAGCTAATGCTTTTTTGTTTTGGTTTTCCAACCGGTGGCGCTTCCAACAGGATTTTCTCCATACCCAGGGCTCGAACCCAAGACCTCTAGTTAAGGGTGGAGTAGTCCCACTGTTAAAATGCAGTAAATACACCTCTCAAATCTCACACAAATTCTACATGGTTGGAGTATTGCTTGAGAAGATGTAAAGAGAGTGGAAAATTTATTGAATAGAGTTAGTTGCAATGAGATCATTAGATGAGATATTTATAGACTCACTCACATGATCCTCACATGACCTTCTAGAATCTTTCTAACTAACTCTCCTTGAGCTGACTCTCTAACAACTTGAGCTGCCACTAGCCACTAACAATTAACTACTTTCAACTAACTGACTGTTATAGGCAATGGAACAGTAAAGTGCTTATTTGATCAATGTAACAGTACAACCAGCTAACTCTTTACATCTTAATACGCCCCCTCAAGCTGCAGGGTGCAAAAGTAGGTGTTGGTATTGACTCAGACTTTTAGTAAGAATATCTGTAATTTGGTGATTTGTTGGAACATACATAGGTTGCACCAGCCCTTCTTTGATCTTGTCTTTGATGAAATGGCAATCGATCTCAATATATTTTGTCCTTTCATCATAAATGGGATTAGCTGCAAGCTGAATAGCAGACTTGCTATCATTAAATATTGTAATTGGCTTTCTGATAAACACTCTTAATTCTGAAAATAAGCCTTCCAACCAAGTGATTTCTGCCAAAGCTAAAGCCATGCTTCTGTATTCTGCTTCAACTAAACTCCTGGAGATAGTCTATTATTTCTTTGATTTCCAAGATATTAATGAGTCACCAAAATGAACCACATAACCAGTAATGAAGCTCCTTGTGTTTGGAAAAGCAGCCCAATCAGAATCACACCAACATATCAACTCTGCAGTAGGTTGAGCTTTGAGCCAGATACCTTAACCTACAATTTCTTTTAAGTATCTTACTATCTTGTTTGTTGCTTCCATATGTGATCTCTTAGGATGTTGCATGAACTGACTCAGAGTTTGCACAACATAACTAATATCTAGCCTAGTTACAGTTGCATACATCAATTTCCCAATCAACCTTTGGTAAAAAGTGACATCTTTGAAAGTAATGTCTCCAGTAACACCTGCTGCCTTGTCCACCTCAACTGAGGTCAACTTAGCATTAGTTTCCAGTGGGGTAGGAGCTGGCTTTGCACCAACAAGTCCTGTGTCTGGAATAAGCTCCAATATATACTTTCTTTGGTTCAAGATTACACCATTTGAGAATCTTAACACTTCAATTCCTAGAAAATAATTTTCTTTTGACTAACCTCTAAAAAGTCGATTGTTGAAAAGGAGTTGATTAGGGAATATTTTTTGAAAGTTTTTGCAAGATCAATTTTTTAGCGACTTAGTTAGGGATTTAACTAGGTTCGCAAGAACACAAAGCAAACAACATAAAAGGGGGAAGGAGGAGAAAAAATAAGTGATTTGGGCTCTTAAGCCCAAATCCGCCACCCTGTCCTAGTCTAATTGGGCTTTCGGTCCAACTTCACCTATCCTAATCTAGATATTGGGTTTTGGCCCATAACCTGTCCTAACTATTTTTTTTGAACCTTTGGCTCAAGTTTTGCTTCACCTGTATTAGCTTACAACTTTGGCTTCGAGGCCCCCAAATGAATGAACAGATAAGTAAATATTGAAATAAATAAAGAAAATAAATAAATAAATAAATAAATAAAAATACAAATCTAGTGGCTTTTATCAACGGGTTTTGACCCAATCTCTTCTTTCGTCTTGACTGCCTTCTTCAAAAATAGTTGCCTAGAAGAGGTAGGGCTCATTGGCCTATTATGAAGTGCAATAGGGAGAGGACCCATTTGAACCTCAAACACGATGTCCCGAATTCGTTTCACATACACCAAAGAAAATAATAAGGTATAATTATCAAATTGTAGAATTGAGGGAAGAAGATAAGCAAATCAATGAACTTAGCAGAATACCACACCAAATTAAGCATGAACGGAATCAAAGAATGACAACCCAGATTATTTGACCAAAAGAGAAATTCAAGAACAGAGAAGGAGATAAGAGTTCATAAACATATCCATCAGAAAAATAAACCCAACATAACACTAGGGAAGGACATTTATTTAAAATTTGGTCTACTCATATCACAAGAGGCAAATTACACACATATACTATTTACAAATGTCAAATAAGGTAAAACATTAAAAAATAAAAAAGGTGAAAAAATGTTAAATAATTTTAAAAAAGTCTAACTGATTTTTTGTTGATTACTTCCCATAAATATCTCTCTATTTATTTTATTTCAGTGTTCTCTCTTTAAAAAAGGAAACATTGTAACCTCCTATTAAGCTTATTCTCTATTTCTGTTTTTGTTCTATGTTTCCTATGTCAAGAACTCCTGAATATCTACATGAAATTACAAGTTTGCAGAAAGAGAAATAAGTAAATCATCACATGAGTATGGAGAAATGACAACACTTATACAATTTTGATCCAACAAATGTACTAAGTCACCATAAGGTTTCTTCAGTGAATAATGATGAGTCATGGAGAACCATAGAATACCATGGTATATTCACATTTCATATGGTGAATATTTTCATAATCTCTATGCACCTATATAAATATGAAATATAAGAAAACTATTTTATTAATTGATTTCATTCACAATATACATCAATTTTTTATACAGTTTTAATGATATCATAAAGTGAAGCGGACAAGCAAAGAAATGGAAGAGAATTACACTTACTGTGGCCAAACAATGCCCCCGAAAGATCCGGATTAAGAACTTTCAAAGACGGAAACATATCATGAAAGTTTTGTCTTTAGTTCTAGTTTCTCAAGATTGTGATTTTCAATTTCGTTAAGCCTCTTAGACATTGTAAATCAAAGAGAATTAATAACACTTTCACTTCAAAGGCAAACTAACTAAATTGATTTCGACGGTTCCTCAAAGGACCTCAAATAAACAATAATAGATTAAACCCAACCATTATTGAAATAGTAACCAAGAAGAAAAAATGAGAATAACAAACAAGCCTAAGTTGACACTATCCCTAATTAAAGTCGACAACCTGTAGGACTTTACAAGTGGAAGCCTTGCATATACTCCCATAGCAAATGTGTATGACCATGAAACTCAAATGAAAAGTGTAAAAAAAAAATAGACAATCTTCAAAAGCAGAGATTTAGAGCCAACAATATCCAAACAAAATCAGAAAAAAAAAAAAGATAAAACTAACAATAGCCCTACAAACTAAAACGAGAATGACTATTTATCAAAATCTCCAGCAACACAGTAACACAACAACAACAAAAATCCTGCATCCTTTTAGGCTTCTAGAGCAGACAATTTTCAGCATTCAACACAATTACGATTAATCTACTATCACTGTCAAGAAAGAGATGAAGAAAGAGATGATAAAATTAAAAGGTAAAAGTATGTGTACCACTTTCGGGGCAGCAAAACAAGACAACAAGCTACTGTCGGAATCCATCTCCACCAAAAATCGATCCTTCGAGAATTTCGATCAATCGACGGCTTCTAAAAAAATTTCCAAAAATAAAAATTCACTGGTTTTTGCTCAAAAAAATGGTATTTCACCTTCTTGAGACCTACCCATTTTACTCTACAATGGAACCCATATAGAGAGAACAAGATGAGGGGAAGATTTCAGCTACAGCAGATGTGGGATAAGAGAGTTTCGAGGATAATTTTAGAATTTACGGAGTGAGATATTTTCAACCCTATTGCCTGGTAACCCAATTTTCCCTTTAATCCTATATTGATTTTGAAATTTGTTTGGAGGGATTTGAGAATTGATGATATTGGGGAAATGTATTTTTCCCCCAACCAATAGAAAATGGGCACCAACGTACCTACATAGTATGAATCCAATAAATTTCTAATGAATTGGAGAAAATTCTTTAAATACCATGACTCATCTGCCACCTAGTGATTTCTAGAGGCTTCTCGATGATTCCCATAAGAATCTCGTATAGAAGGGCACGTGATGAAGAGGGAACAGATAGGTCAGAGTCGAGTTTCGCTGGATCGAAGCTCGGGTTGGCGCTGGCTGACCCATTCATTATTGTCGTATTTTTGCTAATTGTTGTATTATATCGTTGAAGGTTGTTTTTGTTGTTACTTAAAGGAGAAAAGGAATTGGGAGTTGGGTCGGGTCACTATATTTTGGGCTTGTTCGGTTTGGCTGAGTGGAGAAAAGAGTTTTGGGTTGCTGGGGGATTTGTTAATTGTGCCTGAACAAATTGGGTTGCTGGGTTAAATTGTTGGGTTGGGTAGAAATAATACTTTGGGGGTTGTTTAAGACGTGATCCCAATTAAGATTAGGTTTAGGCTATTTATAAAATAGCCTATTGATAGAATTTTATTCAATTGTGTTTAAATTTTAACCTAATTAAAATTAATTGGCCAATTGTATTGCAATTGTGGTCAAATTGACCTCAATTAAAGTCGAATTTAATAAATTGACCAAATTGAATCAAGATTTGAAACGAATTAGAAACTAGTTTAATCCCAAGTTTCTTGATTCGATAAAATTGAATAAATATTTCTCCAAAATAAATTATTTTTGGAATATATCAGATTTATATCAAGATTTTACCCATTTTAAGTAATTTTCAAGATAAGCTTTGATTAAGATCCGATATTTCATAAAATAATTATTTAAGTAACAAAATTATATAACCTAGTATATTTGAATACGATAATGTATAATCGCTACTTAAAATAAAAAAATTACGTACATAAGTATTTTGAAAAAGTTTTTATTCGGATGGAATAAATAATATAATTTTATTTAGAATTGAAGAAACTCGAAATTAAACTTTGTTGTGGAGGGCAAAAATTCGGTGACAACAACTGCCCCCTACTTTTGGGTAGGATGGAGGCAACTAATCCCGGAGGTTGGTTTTCGCATGAGTTTCGGAGTTAAAGTCGGACCTCGTATCAGGTTTCCTACATATCTCAAGTTACATGAGAATTCAGGCCACTTGTAGTTCATAAAGCTTGATTTAAAGCATGATTTTTAAAGAAATTCACAATTAAAGAAATTCACAAGCTATCTCAGTTTTGGAGTTTTAGTAAAACCAAAAAGCTGGGAAATAAGAGGACTGGCAGGAAGGTTGGAATGCAGTCAAGTTTTCTATATAGAGCCCAACCTATATATCCCCGAGGATCAGGGAATCAAACTGCTTGTAGTTTGACTCGATCGGTAGAAAAGATAGTCTTTTATTTCAGATGATCTTTGGCTCAGAATGAGTGACAAGTTTATCGAGTTGTGGAAAAGAGATTTGTAACCTATTAACCATGAATGTGGGATCCTTCACACCCATAGACAAGAACTTACCTGGACATAATTTCCAAAACTCTAAGTATGTTGTTACCCGAATTTGAAAGAAAAGAAGGTTACCCTCGGTATGAGCTTAAAAATATCCCGAAGGTAAAACTGAAACCAGAATATCCTGAAATACCCATATGCCTTATAACAGGGGTGTGGTTTGATTGGTGGTGGAGATGATCCTTTAGCTCACATCCAAAGAGTTTGACGTCCCTCTCTAGACTATGTTCCGTTTTGTTGCTAAGAAAGAGTTCCACGTTGTGCTACATCCTACCTGGGGTCGTTCGCACTTGTTATTTTGATTTGAGATTTTTATCCTCTCTGATTCTCTCAACAATATCTCAAACAAACTTGTTAGTGCTAAACATAATTTATGAAAGGGATATATAGTCTTTTTACCGTATCTCCACGTGAGTTGTGGCCTAAAAAGTGATATCATCCTCTCATGTACCTATTTGGAAGAAAATAACTTGCAATAACAGACACAACAACCATCTTGGTTGTTGCATCATTAGTTTATTTGTCGATTGAATATGTCTTTAAAGTGGGGTGTCCCTTTGGTCACCGACGACACTTTATGCAGAACGGTTCCTGTAATCATGTAATCTTATGATGATGCGGCAACCCTTTAGTCACCTATAATGCTTGTTGTATGATAACCGCTCTGGTTATTGCCAATGATTCTTTGCATATGATCTTGGGTAAGTCTTGCGTGTCTTTTGTGTCGATACGACTTATAGATTTCCCTTAAATTATCAATCATTGAATAAACTTGTGCATTATTTGATGTTGGATATGAGGCGACTTACAGATATCCTTTAAATTGCTAGCCTTTAGGTAATTCGACCTTGGATGAGAGATGGCTTACAGATGTCCCTCCAAATGCTAGTTCTCAGGTATTCCTACATATCATCCGACCTTGGATATAATATGACTTATAGATATTTTCAAATTGGTAGACTTTGGGTAATCCTGCACATAATCGATCTTGGATATGACGCGGCTTATAGAGAACCCTTAGACTTACCAAATTTGATAATCTCCTATATTCTCTGGTAAATATTTAGTTGCGACTTACGGATAACCTTCAAGCTATCAATCTTCGGGCAACCTTGCACACTATCAGGTTAGGATGTTGTCACGGCTTACGGATGACCTATGGACTATCAACTCATGGGTAATCTTTCATACTATCCTATTTCAAATAACATGACTTATAGATGACCCTCAGATTGTCAACTTTTAGGAAATCTCATATGTCGTTTGAATCACGTGTTTTTTATGCATTTGAATGCGGATTCATGATGAGATATCCTCGATGCCAACGTATGATATCTCATGTGTCAACAAATATTAGATGCTAATGATATCCTCGATGCCAGCGTATGCTATCTCGCGTGTCAACAAATATTAAATGCTAATGACATCGTCGATGCTAGTGTATGCTATCTCACGTGTCAACAGATATTAAACATTGATGATATCCTCGACGCCAACGTATGTTATCTCGTGTGTCAACAGATATTAAATACTGATGATATCCTCAACGTCAGCATATGCTATCTCGAGTATCAACAGATATTAAATGTTGATGATATCCTCGACGCCAGTGTATGCTATCTCGCGTGTCAACAGATATTAAATACTAATGATATTCTCAATGCCAGCGTATGCCATCTCGTGTGTCAACTGATATTAAATGTTGATGATATCCTCGACACCAGTGTATGCTATCTCGCGTGTCAACAGATATTAGATATTAATGATATCCTCGACACCTGTGTATTCGATCTCGGTTGTCAATAGATATTAGATGCAATGGCCCTCTTGGTGATGAAATGATATACGATGGACCTCTTGGCAATGGAATCAGATGGAATGGCACTCTTGGAAATGAAGATGGTTGCACCTGAGTTCGTTTGTTTGTGTTTTTTCTTTATATATGTACTTGTACTCAAGGTAGACAGTCAGTAAACACAAAGTCGCTTTTGCTATAGACTATTTATAGAAAAAATCTAAATATAATATTTATAAAGAAGATAAGGCGTCATTGTTTGTCCTTCATGGTCTCAAGAAATGAGATAGACAATTCAAAAGGTCCTCTATAAATGGGTATTAACCCGTCTTTGGGGCTACCCAAAAATATCGTTCTTGAGCATCATATTCTCTGGTGTGGCTCCCAACTTGATTGGGGATTTTTGAAAAAAGGCTCTCATTTATTTGTATTGATCCCTGCAACAACAGAAATATTGAGTGAAACTACTCCGTGTTGACCTCCTTTGATCCTTGGTTTGCTCCTCGCCATCTTTCGGGTACTCTGTTATGCTGGACTTCCACCCTGACTCCTCGTTCCAATAGATGCTTAGGTAATTACTAAGTAGAAGATTTTTATAGATTTTTGAAAATAGTCTTAATTAATTTTCTTTTAGAAACTAGTTTCAAAAATTTCTGTAAAAGCTTTGGGAAATCTCTGTCAGTCATGTCATATGCTAGCTCAATGAATGTCTTTCTCTTAGTTCTGACAGTATCTGACGTTTGACGGATGATTGCCAGGGATTCACCATCGTTGAGGCTCTCTATTAGAAGTTTTATCATAGCTGTAGCTTTAGTCAATCTAGACTTTGTCGCAGCTCGTGATTTCCAAAACTTGACTTTGACCTCTGGTGATGGGAGATTTGAAATATATTCCAGTATATTAGTGGAAATTTTGAGGATCTCCTCAAAATTTCTTCTCCAGTTTAAAGTTGTTTGAGACGATCCCAGGTCGAGTGGATCCGAAGTCTTTGATGGTCTTCATTCTCTTTGTTGGATAATGATCTTCCTTTTGTGATTTTTTAAGATTCCTTCTCAAAAATTCTGTCCCAGTTTTCATTTCTTGGGGTTATATGACCGAGTTGTTGGGGCGCCTACGTATCTCGTTGAAGCAAGAATCAGGTCAAACGTAGTTCAGACCTATACTAAGGATATATATAAAATTCTAAAGAGTTGACCGAAGCCGACATGGGCCGCCTATGTATCCCTTTCTGGGGAATTCAGGTCAAACGTAGTTCGTACATAAATGAAAAGGATAAATTCTTCTAAGGGGTTGACCAAAGACAACATAGGCTGCCTATGTATCACTTTCTTGAGAATTCAGGTCAAACGTAGTTCGTACATAGAGGGAAAGGGATTCTAGGCAATTACAAATTAGAAAACAAAACTACTATAAAGGCGAATACAAATAAATCAAGGAAATAAAAACTAAAACATCCTTCAAACATAGTATCTTTTTACCGAGTCGGAATTGATTGGCTTGGTCCATTATCGACCGTCCATCTCAGGTAGAATCAGAGCTCCTCCGGATAGTACCTTGCGAACTATGTAGGGTCCTTGCTAATTTGGAGCAAACTTGCCTTTGTACTCTTGTTGACGAGGGAATATGCGTTTGAGGACCAATTGCTGAACTTCAAATGCTCGAGCTCTTACTTTCTTGTTGAAGGCAAAAATTATCCTGTGTTGGTACAACTGACCATGACACACGGCAACCATTCTTTTTTCATCAATCAACATGATTTGTTCATAGTGAGTGCAAACCCATTCTTCGTTACTTAGTCTGGCTTCTTGAATAATCCTTAAGGAAGTTATTTCCACCTCGGCAGGCATCACAGCTTTATTCCCATAAGCAAGTAGATAAGGACTTGCCCCGATAGAGGTTTGAACTGTTGTACGATACCCTAGTAGAGCGTAAGGCAACATCTCATGCCATGATTTATCATTTTCGACCATCTTTCTTAAGATCTTCTTGATGTTCTTATTGGCAACTTCCACGGATTCATTCATTTGTGGACGATACGCGGTCAATTTACGATGAATAATTTTGAACTGATCATAAATCTCACTCATCAAGTCACTATTCAAGTTTGCCCCATTATCAGTGGCGATCAATTCTGGCACTCCAAATCGACAAATCAAGTTATTCCTAACAAAATCTGCAACCACTTTCTTAGTGACGGATCTATATGAAGCAACTTTGACCCACTTAGTAAAGTAATAACTAGCAACCAAAATAAATCTATGCCCATTTGACGTTGATTGCTCTATCATTCCGATAACACCCATACCCCAAGCTATGAAAGGCCAAGGTGAACTCATTGCATAAAGCTTATGTGGAGGCATTCGAATCAAATCTCCATGTATCTGGCATTTTGGGCACTTCTGCACATACTTGCTACAATCATTTTCCATAGTCATCCAGAAGTAACCATTTCTCTGGATCTTCCTAGCAAGGGCAAAACCATTCATGTGAGGCCCACAGACTCCAGCATGTACTTCCTTTATTAATTTTGTGACTTCTGCGGCATTGATACATCTTAATAATCCTAAGTCTGGATTCCTCCTAAAAAGGATTTCCCCACTTGGAAAATAATTCTTTTCCAAACGCCGGATTGTCTCCTTTTGATTGTTGCTGGCTTCTCAGGATATATTCTAGATTCTAAATACCTTTCGATATCATAGTACCATGGCTTTCCATCAGGTTCCTCTTCAACGTGTTGTTTTTTCAAGCTTATTTCTAAAGAATCAATGTACTCTGATCTGGGTGCTGAATTATGGAGGATATAGTGGCTAAAGCATCAGCAAACTCATTCTGTATTCTTGGAATATGTCTGAATTCAACTTCCTTAAATCTTCCATATAATTCCTGCACCAGCTCCACATAAGGAGTAATCTTGGAGTTCTTTACTGCCTATTCTCCCCGTACCTGGTGAATCAGTAAATCTGAGTCTCCGATGACTAGTAATTCACGAACACCTATATCAAATGCCAATTTGAGACCTAGAATGCAAGCCTCATATTCGACCATGTTATTGGTGCACGAGAAATACAACTTAGCAGTTACTGGATAGTGTTGGCATGTTTTTGACATCGAAACTACTCCGATTCCTGAACCTTTAAAGTTGACCGCTCCATCAAAGAACAGCCTTCATTCGAGGTAAATCTCTGTAATGTCTTCTCCTACGAATAAAATCTCCTCATCTAGGAAGTAATTTTGAAGTGGCTCATATTTATCATCAAATGGATCATTTGCTAAATGATCTGCTAAGGCTTGCCCCTTGATTGCCTTTTGAGTCACATACATAATGTTGAACTAGCTCAGCAACATTTGCCACTTGGCTAGATTTCTCGTAGGCATGGTTTTCTGGAATACATAATTCAATGGATCCATTCTGAAAATAAGATATGTTGTGTATGAGGATAGATAATGCCTCAACTTTTGTGTGGACCAGGTTAAGGCACAACATGTCCTTTCTACTAGAGTGTAACGAGCCTCGTATGGCATATACCTTTTACTTAAGTAGTAGATGGATTTCTCTTTCTTACCGATCTCATCATGTTGCCCAAGGATACATCCAAAAGAATTTTCTGAGGCTGACAGGTAAAGCAACAACAAACTTTATTCCCTTGGCGGAACCAAAACATGCGGAGCTGACAAATACTCCTTGATTCTGTCAAAATCATTCTGGCATTCTTCCGTCCACTCATTCAATGCATCTTTATTCAACATCTTAAAAATTGGCTCACATATGACTGTTGATTGAGAAATGAACCTACCAATGTAATTCAAACGGCTCAGAAAACTCATAATTTCTTTCTTGGTCCTTGGCAGCGGCAAATCTTGAATTATTTTAATTTTGGATGGGTTTAGCTGGATGTCCCTTCTGCTGACTATGAACCCAGTAACTTCCCAGTTGGCACACCAAAAGCACACTTAGCAGGATTCAACTTCAAGTTTTAATTTCTTAACCTGTTGAAAAAATTTTCCAGATGGGTCAGATGATCCAAACACTCACGGGATTTGATAATTACATCATCCATATACACTTCAATCTCTTTATGAATCATATCATGAAAAATCATCATCATGGCCCTCATGTATGTTGCACCCGCATTCTTAAGATCAAACGAAATTACCCTGTAATGATAAACACCCCAGGGTGTAATAAAACCTATTTTTTCTGCATCTTCCTCATCCATCAATATCTAATGATACCCAGCAAAACAATCCACAAAAGACTGTATTTCATGCTTTGCACAATTATCAATGAGGATGTGGATGTTGGGTAGTGGAAAATTATCTTTAGGACTGGCTCTATTCAAATCTCTATAGTCAACACAAATTCGAATCTTGGTCCTTCTTCGGCACTGAAACAATATTGGCTAACCATGATGGATATTTTGTGACCTCCACAACCTTAGATTGAATTTGCTTAGTCGCTTCTTCGTTGATCTTCAAACTTAAGTTGGGCTTGAATTTTTGCAATATTTGCTTGAATGGATCAAACTCGAGATTGATCGGTAACTTATGCGACACAATGTTAGTGCTCAATCCCGGCATATCATCATAGGACTAAGCAAATACGTCAGTGTACTCCCGCAATAAGTGAATGAGGTCTCTGTTTTGTGCTTCTGCTAAGTAAACACTGACACTTATTTCTTTGATTTCATCATGATCGCCTAGGTTGACTGTTTCAGTTTCTTCCAGGTTGGGATTCTCTCGGTTCTCAAACTCCTCTATATTTTCCACTAACTGCTCCTCATTACCTTTTTTTCAATCATTATCATTTCTTTCACTTTATTCATCTAAGCCTTGACATGGCATGACATTGGCAAGTTTTAAATTACAACTACTGAAATAAACAAACAAACCCACTTAGATGATAACAAGATAATAAAATATATTAATATAATTATATTTCAAAATAACTTCTTAAATAAAGGGAGGCCTTTTTATTGAAATTTGGGAAATAAGTACAAACGATGGCTCATGACCCACGCAAATACGGGCCTGTGCTTTTTTTGAAAGCAGTAAAACATGAAAAGAAAGTTTGTGACCTAAAAGAGTGGATCATGGGGCCTCCTCCAGACCATCACCAATTTTAAAAACTACTAGTAATTTCCCTTTCATCTACTATGATGGGTGACGGGTTATGAGTGCAGTGGAGGTCCAGTTTTGCAAAGCCTCTCCTAGTGCAACCTTTTTCACCCCACTAGACTTCGGGAAATCTTCTTTTACATCATTGCATCCCTCGAACATATTTCTTATCCCATCCCCTAGACAGTCATAATTTGACATCTCACACGGGAAAGGACTGGTATCCTAGGCAAGGGCCTAGGCAGACTTGTCTTTGACTTATCCTCAATCTTATCCTCCTCTGTCGGCTGATATCCTAACCCATACTTAGATGATTTCTCTGGGACCATAATGGACTCAATAATTTCTTCTAGATTCTTACCCAAGCCCTGACCAGGGTCGAACCCACTTCTTAATATCACAGTTATAATTATTTTATAGACAGAAGGCATTAGATCTTTGAGCATCAGATCTTTCTCCGCAGCACTCACAATTTCCACTGTATAAAAACTGCTACCCTTTGAGATATCTTCAATCACCGCCAGACAACCACCGAGATGATTCACATGTCTTCTTTCCCCTTGGATGACTATTTCATGATCCTCCCAAATAAACTTCAATAACTGATGAAGGGTTAATGAAATTGCCTTTGCACCATGGATCCATGGTCTTCCCAAGAGCAGGTTGTAACTAGGATGAATATCCATAACATGAAATTTAGCATTGAATTCAGCAGGTCCCATCTAAATGTACAAATCAATTTCACCTATGATATCTCTCTGCCCTCCATCAAATGCCTGCATATTTACGTGGCTATGACAAATTTTCCCCAAATCATAGCCCATTTGAACCAATGTGGAAAGAGAAAAAATGTTCAAACCAGATCTGTCATATATCAATACCTAATTAATCACATAGTCTCGACAAATAACAGTGACGTTCAAGGCTTTATTATACATCACTCCTTTGGACGACAACTCTTCCTTACTGAATGATATGTGATGACTTCCTATAATATTTCCTACCATTGTGGCTAGATTCTCGACACTTGTGCCTGCGGGAACATATGCTTCATCCAAGACCTTCAATAAAGCTTGTCGATGCTATTATAAACTCATTAATAGTACCAAAATAGAAATCTGGGATGGAGTCTTCTCTGAATGCCTGAAAATTGAGTAGTCTTTCAGTTGCATATGCCTTCAAAATTTCTCAGCCTCCCCTTTAGTGATTGGCTTTTTCTGTGAATCCTTCCTATTGGTCAAATCTTTAGAAGGTAGCAGCGTCCAGGCTGTGTTAACCTTTGGGTCGTGGCGGTCTCTACAATAAATTTCTTCCTAGGTGTAGGAGTGTATACCTGAATCAGGGCCATTATTACTATAAATGAGGGCTTCTCATTTACATTTAAGGCAGCTACAGCTCTCTCTAACTTCTCCACCCTTTCTGTCCTTTTGAACTTTTTTGAATTCACCTTAGTGATGGTCTTGCTAGATACCCATTCGTCCTCTATTTCAATCATGTTAACTACAGCTCCCCTATGATTAGGCAATGGATTATTGTTGATATTTGGTGCCGGCGACTAAATTGTGATGACCTTTTGATTAATCAAATCTTGCATTTTATGTTTTATGCTAACACAATCCTTGGTACTATGCCCTACCTCTCCTGAATGATAGGCATAATTTTGATTGGCATGATAAAATCTAGAGTTGGGATTGATAAGTTTTGGTTGGACAGGCTATAAATGATTAACATCCTTCAATCTCCCAAAAAGTTGGGTGCAACTTTCGATCAGCGAGGTAAAGTTTTGGGGAGGTCTTTTTTTGAGGTTTGGATGTGGGGGATTATAATGGTTCTAATTAGAAGAAGGAGATACTTGATGATAATTTGAAGGTGCTTGGATATTTGTTGGGTTATTTAGAAGGGCAGCTTGAACATAAGGCTGATAATTCGGCTGCGGAACTTGGTATTGGGGTAAAATATTTGGTTGTGAAGCTTGGTATTGGGATTGGATATTTGGAAGTGGAGCTTGGTATTGGGATTGGATATTTGGAAGTGGAGTTTGGTACTAGAATTGGATATTTGGAAGTGGAGCTTGGTACTGGGATTAGATATTTGGAAGTGAAACTTGGTACTGGGGTTGGGTATAGAATACATACTGAAAAATTGGTGACGGTGGAAAGGAGAGAATATTCCTAGGCTTGAATTTCTTATTCAACTTAGTAATAGAATCAGCAGAGACCGCACCTATATCTTCTTTTTTCTTCTTTGGGATCACAGAAGTCTCAAATGATATTAGGGTTTTGATAATCTTTCCTGTTCGAATGCCTTATTCTAGCAATTCTCTAATTTTTACCAAATTTGCAAAAGTCGACCTGACCGCGGATACCATCCTAGTATAATATTCTCCCTTCTGAGTGAGAGAGAACACAGACACCATCTATTCCTCAGACATAGGAGGTTGTACTTTGGCAACTTCTTTTCTCCAACGAAAGGCATAATCTCAAAAACACTCATCATTTTTCTGCTTGATCCGGTCTAATAAGTATAGATCAGGGACTATTTCATTGTTAAATACAAACCTATCGAGAAAGCTTTTATCCAATGCTTTCCAGCCGAACCATCTTCTCAAATCCTAAGATGTGAACCAATCTAAAGTCTCGCCACTCAAGCTTCGACTGAATAGAAGCATTAGTAATGCCTCATTTTTTCCTATCCAAACCATCTAATCGCAATACCTTCTTAGATGAGCCATAGGATTTCCAGTACTGTTGAATGTTTCAAATTTAGGGACCTTGTATCCTTTTGGTAAATCTACTCTATAGTGAACACATAGATCATCGTACCCTAGACCATCATTGTCCCCCACCCCATGAGATTTCATGATCCTCATAATCTCTTCATTCATAGCCAACAACTTCATTTCATGCTCGATTCTATACTCTTTTCCATCTCCTTATAATGGTTTATCTCGGGATTGGGAAAAAAATTATAGATGTCCGAAGATATGATATGATAACATGAGAAGGATTTTGAAGGGTGGCTTGATTTTAAGGATGAGAGGAGGTTGTGTGATAGGTAGGAAGGACGTTTTGAAAATTGGAAAAGTTTTGTGGAATTCGAGAGTATTTTGGTGGGATCTGAGAGGAATTTTACGGATTTGGAAATGAACTTTGTAGATTCAGAGGTGGATTTTGTAGATTCAGAGATGGATTTTATGGATTTTGGAGCGAGTTTTATGGATTTAGAAGCGGGTTTTGTGGGTTTGAAAATGGTTTTTGGGGATTCGAGAATGAATTTTGTGGATTTGGAGATGGATTTTGTGAGGTTAGGGATGGATTTTGTGGATGGTAAGCATCAAGGTTGTTTTCTCTATTGGTATTCTGGATAATTTGAGGAGTGGAGATAGATGGTATGTTATTTGGATGGTCCTCGAGAATAGGAATACTGAGGGGAGGAATCTGGAGCAGAGGCTCATATCTTCCTGGGGAAGGAGCATTGAGATTGATGGCCAGGTTGGCCAAGTCCCTAGTACGGTTCATTTCCTCCTGAAGCATTTCCAACTTTCTCGCGAGTTCAATATTCATCTTACTTTGTTCCGATATTGCATTGTCCCTGATGGTCAATGCTTTTTCTTCGTCACTTCCAGTCATATTTGAATAATGGTTAGGGGATGGGCTCTTATGCACTTTTGACCAGGTGAAGTAAGGATGTTTTGCCCGCTTATTTCAATACGGAGTAGTTTTCTGTTATCTATAAAGTAAAATAACTCAAAGGAAGATGTGTTAGTTCTCATATGTGATAAGTAATGCAAGATATTTGACAAAAAGTAACCACATAGAATTATTTTCGTCATAGCCAAACTGATCCACGGGAGCATAGTAGACAAATTTGTCTTTGATTCAAAAAAATACATATAAACACATAAGGCAGTTATAAAAACACTATAATAACGTGTATCCTAATTGGGGTGACCCTTTTGAGCCAAGGGTTTGAGCCTGATGAATTTTGAAGAAAATATATGCCTTTTTAAAGCCAATCCATTATCCTCCAACTTCCATAGATATGCATAAAGGGCATAAATGCTTACAAAAGTTGCACAAAAGGGATACAATTTTTAAGAAAATAAAAAATAATATGAGAAAAAGAATAATGTCCCACGCAGGGGATAGGAAACACTAGTTCCTAGATGCTCTTCTATCGGCCTTCATCATGTGTTGATGATCAAATGATTCCCATATAACTGCGCTCTAGATCATTAACCTGGGAAATCAAGCAATTGTCCGAATTTATCAATCTCTTGCCTGGCTCGCTTTAATTTTTTCTCAATTGGTAGACGATTAAAGTATCCTCACAAAAAAGTCAACAGAGTAAGCCTTTTTCCTACCTCTAAAGGATAATGGATTGGATTAAATAACATATATATTCCTCAAACACAACTTCATCTTTAATTGACTCGTGGTCAATATTCGTAGGGCAGGTTTTCTAATGGGCCCAATACCCCCTCAAGTATTGGGTCGTCCTAGGCTCATGTCTAAAATAGGACTTTGGTTTAGCTCTAACTAGGTGTCTAAAGTGGGTTTGAACCATGTTCCCAAGTGGACGAATTGGGTTTGAAAATACGAACAGCCATCAGATGTCTCACGTGCTAATAAACCATCGTATTTTCAACACTTTATTTAGAGTTGAACAACAGGGGTCGGGACATCCACGAAATCCCAAAATAGTTTAATAATCATCATGAGGGATTATGTCATGAAATGCAACATTTAAATTTCACAGAATTGAAATAAATTTTCATGTAAACAATTTAAACAATCAGTTAAAGGATAAATTCAAACATTTGGTTAGAACCTAGTTAAATTCCCTAGCAGAGTCGCCATTTCTGTTTTGCAAAAATTTGGCTTTTAGAGTCGCCACTTAATTTATTTAGAAAAAATCAAGAAAATCTTTGAAAATTACTTTAAACAATCCAAAATAGAAAAATCATTTAAGTTTGAAGATTCTGAGTAAGCGGTTCCTATTAAAATTTTAGGAAGGTTTTTAAGGCACCTAAAATGTCCGCTAACTTGCGGTTATCCGGACGGTTTGAAAAAATAATTTTTTTTTGACTAACCTCTAAAAAGTCGATTGTTGAAAAGAATTTGATTAAGGAATAGTTTTTGAAAGTAGAAGTTGATTAAGGAATAGTTTTTGAAAGTTTTTTCAAGATCAATTTTTTAGCAACTTAGTTAGGGGTTTAACTAGGTTCACAAGAACGCAAAGCAAACAACATAAAAGGGGGAAGGAGAAGAAGAAATAAGTGATTTGCGCTCTTAAGCCCAAATTCGTCACCCTATCCTAGTCTAATTGGACTTTCGGCCCAACTTCACCTGTCCTAATCTAGATATTGGACTTTGGCCCATAACTTGTCCTAACTATTTTTTTCAAACCTTTGGCTTGAGTTTCGCTTCACCTATATTAGCTTACAACTTTAACTTTGAGGCCCCCAAATGAATGAACAGATAAATAAATATTGAAATAAATAAATAAATAAAAATATAAATCTAGTGACTTTTATCAACGGGTTTTGACCCAATCTCTTCTTTCTTCTTGACTGCCTTCTTCAAAAATAGTTTCCTAGAAGAGGTGGGCCTCATTGGCCCGTTATGAAATGCAATAGGAAGAGGACCCATTTGGACCTCAAACACGATGTCCCGAATTCGTTTCACATGCACCAAAAAAATAATAAGGAATAATTATCAATTTGTGGAATTGAGGGAAGAAGACAAGCAAACCAAAAAACTTAGTAGAATGCCACACCAAATTAAGTATGAACGGAACCAAAGAATGACAACCCGGATTATTTGACCAAAAGAGAAATTCAAGAACAGAGGAGGAGGTGAGAGTTCATGAACATACCCATCAGAAAAATAAACCCAACATAACATTAGGGAAGGACATTTATTTAAAATTTGGTCTACTCATATCACAAGGGCTAAATTACACATATACTATTTAAGAATTAAAATCACAAACGTCAAATAAGGTAGAACATAAACAAATAAAAAAGGAAAAAAATGTTAAATACTTTTAAAAAAGTCTAACTGATTTTTTGTTGATTACTTCCCATAAATATCTCTCTATTTATTTTATTTCATTATTCTCTCTAAAAAAAGGAAATGTTGTAACCTCTTATTAAGCTTATTCTCTATTTCTATTTTTGTTCTATCTTTCCTATGTCAAGAACTCCTGAATATCTATATGAAATTACAAGTTTGTAGAAAGAGTAATAAGTAAATCATCACATGAGAATGGAGAAATGACAGCACTTATACAATTTTGATCCAACAAATGTACTGATTCACCATAAGGTTTCTTCAATGAATAATGGTGAGCCATGGAGAACCATAGCATACCACGGTATATTCACATTTCATGTGGTGAATATTTTCATAATCTCTATGCACCTATATAAATATGAAATATAAGAAAACTATTTTGTTAATTGATTCACTCACAAGATATATCAATTTTTTATATAATTTTAACGATATCATGAAGTGAAGCGGACAAGCAAAGAAATGGAAGAGAATTACACTTACTGTGGCCGAACAATGCCCACTGAAAGATCTAAATTAAGAACTTTCAAAGACGGAAACATATCATGAATGTTTAGTCTTTAGTTCTGGTTTCTCAAGATTGTGATTTTCAATTTCGTTAAGCCTCTTAGACATTGTAAACCAAAGAGACTTAATTACACTTTCACTTCAAAGGCAAACTGACTAAATTATTTTCAAGGATTCCTCAAAGAACCTCAAATAAACAATAACATATTGAACCCAACCATTATTGAAACAGTAATCAAGAAGAAAAAATGAGAATAGCAAACAAGCCTAAGTTGACACTATCCCTAATCAAAGTCGACAACTTGTAGGACTTAACAAGTGATAGCCTTGTATATACTCCCTTACCAAAAGTGTATGACCATGAAACTCGAATGAAAAGTGTACAAAAAATAGACAATCTTCAAAACCAGAGATTTAGAGCCAACAAAGTCCAAATAGAATCAAAAAAAAAAGAAGATAAAACTAACAATAGCACTACAAACTAAAATGAGAATGACTATTTATCAAAATAGTCTAGCAACATAGTAACACAAAAAAAAATCCTACAGCCTTTTAGGCTTCTACAGCAAACAATTTCCAGCATTCAACACAATTATGATTAATCTACTATCACTGCCAAGAAATAGTTGAAGAAGGAGATGATAAAATTAGAAGGTAAAAATATGTTTACCTCTTTCGGGACAGCAAAACAAGACAACGAGCTACCGTCGGACTCCACCGTCATCGGAAATTGATCCTTCGAGAATTTTTATAAATCGGCGGGTTCTAAAAAATTTTCCAAAAATAAAAATTCACTAGTCTTTGCTAAAAAAAATGGTATTTCACCTTATTGAGACTTGCCCTTTTTACTCTACAATGATGCTATATATAGAGAACAAGATGAGGGAAAGATTTCATCTACTGCCGATGTGGAATAGGAGAGTTTCGGGGGTAATTTTGAAATTTATGGAGTGAGATATTTTCAACCTATAATGATTTTGAAATTTTTTTGGAGGGATTTGAGAATTGAGGATATTGAGGGAATGTATTTTTCCCCCAACCAATAGAAAATAGGCACCAACGTACCTTCATAGTACGAATCTAATAAATTTCCAGCGGATTGGAGAAAATTCTTTGAATACCATAACTCATCTGCCACCTAATGATTTCTAGAGGCTTCTCGATGATTTTCATACGAATCTCGTGTAGAAGGGCACGTGATAAAGAGGGAACAGATAGGTCAAAGTCGGGTTTTGCTGGGTCGAAGCTCGGGTTGGCGCTGGCTGACCCGTCCATTGTTGTCGTATTTTTGCTAATTGTTGTGTTATATCGTTGAAGGTTGTTGTTGTTGTTAATTAAAGGAGAAAAGGAATTGGGAATTGGGTCGAGTCACTATATTTTGGGCTTGTTCAGTTTGGCTGAGTCAAGAAAGGAGTTTTGGGTTGTTGGGGGGGTTGTTAATTGGGCCTGGATGAATTGGGTTTCTGGGCTAAATTGTTGGGTTGGGTAGAAATAACACTTTGGGGGTTGTTTAAGACATGATTCCAATTAAGATTAGGTTTAGGCTATTTATTAAATAGCTTATTGATAGAATTTTAGTCAATTGTGTTTAAATTTTAACCTAATTAAAAATTAACTGGGCAATTGTATTGCAATTGTGGCTAAATTAACCTCAATTAAAGTCGAATTTAATAAATTGACCAAATTAAATCAATATTTGAAACAAATTAGCAACTAGTTTAATCCCGAGCTTCTTGATTCGATAAAATTAAATAAATATTTCTCCAAAATAAATTATTTTGGGAATAAATCATATATAAATCAAGTTTTTACCATTTTAATTAATTTTCAAGATAAGCTTTGATTAAGATTCGATATTTCATAAAATAATTATTTAAGTATCAAAATTATATAATCTCGTATAATTAAATACGATAATGTATAATCGCTACTTAAAATGACAAATTGTGTACATAAGTATTTTTTAAAAAAAATTATTTAGATGAAATAAATATTGTAATTTTATTTAGAATTGAAGAAAATCGAAATTAAACTTGGTTGCGGAGGATAAAAATTAGGTGTCAACAACAAGATCTCTAAGTGAAGCCTGCATGAAGCAGGGCTGCAGTAAGCTTGATGTTCCATTGTCTTGAGGCTTGGTTAAGTCCATACAATGACTTAAGTAATTTGCAGACCTTGTGTTGTCCAGCCACCTTGAAACCATCTGCCATCTCCATGTAAATTTCTTTATCTAATTCACCCTGTAAAAATGCATTATAGACATCCATTTGATACATGAAGCACCCCTTGGAGACTGCCAATACAATGATACACCTAATAGTAACCATCTTAGTAACTGGAGAAAAAGTATCATGGTAATTCAATCCCTTCTGTTGACTATACCCCTTAGCCATCAACCTTTCCTTAAACCTTTCAACTTCACCATTAGCCTTGTATTTAATTTTGTACACCTATCTTGATCCTATGATGCTTTTGTCCTTAGGTACATCAACAACTTCCCAAGTATGGTTATATTCTAGAGCCTTAACTTCTTGCTTCATAGCTTCAATCTATCTCTTATCTTGAATAGATTGAGTGTAAGACTGAGGTTCAACTAAGGCTGAAAGATTAGATACAAAACACTGATAGCTAGGAGTGGTACTAGCATATGAAAAGTAGTTTGTCAGGGGGTATCTAGTTTCCTTCCTTCTTCCTGGTGAGGTGCAATCCATCGTCCAAGAAGGTTGCTTAAATACTCTAGATGATCTCCTAGGAGCAACTTCTGTAGGTAATGAAGATGATACACCAATATCTAATAAAGTAGGAAGATCCTCCACTGATGTACTAGTTGTAGCCTCTGTAGGAGGCTCACTAATATCTGGTGGCTCAAAAACTTGATCAAAAAAATCTAATGCTTCAAAGAGATCTGCATATACATCTATATGTGAATCAATAATAGCACTTGGCTTGAGATACTCTGTAGGTGAATCTGAATTTGTTCTATCTACAAAAGAAAAAAAGTCTTCTTTGAACACAATATCCCTAGTGACAAATATCTTGTTACTAAGCACATCCAGCAACAAATATCCCTTTTGAGAGGTTGAATATCCAAGCAATACTACAGTCCTTGCTCGCTCTGAAAATTTATCACCTTTTGGGACCATTGAAGAATAACACTTGCAACCAATAACCCTCAAGTGTGTCAAAGATGGAACCTTATTAAACATTACTTCATAAGGACTCTTACCACCAATAGATGAAGAAGGTAATCTGTCAATAAGATATACTACAGTTTTCACATTTAATCCCCAGTATCTAGTAGGCATTTGAGATTGAAATCTAATTGCGCTTGCTATATTTAATATTTTCTTGTGTTTCCTTTCAACTACACCATTATACTGTGGTGTATAAGGACAACTACTTTGATGTAGTATTCCCAGATACTAAAACAAGCCATTACACTAAGAATTAAGAAATTTCCTTCCATTATCTAATCTAAGAACTTTTATCTGAGCACCAAACTGATTTTGAATCATAATCAAGAAGTTTTTAATAACTACAATGCATTCAGACTTTAATTGCAACAAATGAATCTAAGTATATCTTTTATGATCATGTACAACAGTGAAGAAATAGTCTTTCTTATCAAAGTTAGAACTTTATAAGGTCCCGAAAGGTCCATGTGGACAACATCAAAACAATTTGTAGCTCTAAAATCACTGTTAGGAAATGCTAGTCTAGTTTTCTTAGCTAATAAACATACATGACACTTATTCAATAGCTCTAAGAATGTGTTGTGTCTTAGCAAACTGAGGGATCTCAATACTTGAGAAGGGGGACACCCAAGCCTTTTGCGCCATAGATTGTAGTCCTGCACATCCACTTTTGTAGTTATCTTTTGATTATCGTTTCCTTCTAATCTACAGACATTTGTTAGGATGTACAATCCTCCCTTCTCTTTACCAATCCCTTTCACCTTGCTACTGTGAAGGTCCTGAAATATGTAAAAATTAGGATAGAATGAAATAAAACATGAAAATTGTTTGGTCATCTTGGATACTAAAAATAAGTTAAGCTTGAAGTTAGGGATAAATAACACATCTCTCATAACTTCATCCCTAAGTACTTGTTTTTCCCCAACATGTGATATATCTGCCTTAGCTCCACTAGGTAGATTCACTTTATCTCTTTCTGTATGTACTATTTTATGGCAATGTGAAAACATATCTTTATGTGTTGCAACATGGTGTATTTCACCAGAGTCTACAACCCACTCATGTGAGTTAACATGTGATGATAAGAAACTAACTATACCTGACATATCAGCTTGCTTAGAATCCAGTGTATCTTTGTTCAGAAATGCTATTATCTGTTTGCACTCCTCCTCTGAGAAACTATGTCCCTTGGCCATCACAGCACTATTGATATCTTTACTTTCTTGGCTATATTGTGAGTTAAAAAAGAATTGGTAGGCTGACCTGTAATTTGATGTCCACCATACCTTCTATGAGCTTAATTGTTATGAAATAATTGATATGGTCCTCTAAAGTTACCATTAAAATTTCCCTTCTTTTTATACTTCCAATCACCCTATCAACTTATAACATTTCTTTTATGTGTCCAGTAAAATTGCAATAGCCACACTTCTTCCCCTTGAAACCTTGACTTCCATAACCAGTAACTGCAGTATTTTTATGTACTTGCATAGTTATAGGCTCAGCCTTATCGCTCATAGTTGCAACACAAGCAAGCTGTTGAATCTCATCTTTCACTATCATTGCATATGCTTGGTTTAAGGTAGGTGCAACTCCCTTCATTAGGATCTGTCTCTTGGCCTGATCATAGGAATCATTTAGTCCACTTAAGAACTGTATTAATCTTAATTGGTATAGGTGATCTACATACTCTTTAGACTTGATTCAATTACATGATGGAGCTAGAACTACAGCATCATACTCACTCTATAAGTTCTTCAACTTAGTAAAATATCCAGAAACTGAATTAGTTTTTTTATGAAGGTTGTTGATCTCTTTGTGCAACTGGTAAAGCCATATACGATTTACTTTATCAAGCATTTCCTTGAGATTTTCCCATACTTCAGATTCATTTGTCGCATACACAATACCACTCAACAATTCAACACTGACTGAACTCATCAACCATGATAACACTACTGCATTGCAGATCTCCCACTGCTCATGTAATTCTTCTTTGATGTATCTTTGCTACATGTTCCAGTCACAAAATCATACTTTCTCTTTCCCAACAATGCAATCCTCATTTATATACTCCAGATTCCATAGTTCTCCAAGCCTACTAGTTTAATTAGGATCAACACAGCTCCAGCCACATCTGAAGCTCCTAAGAACAGAGCATCACTAGGATCAATCTTTGGTGCCATTGCTATTTCTCACAAAATGGCTTAGAGTACCTTGAAATCTCAACTTCTAAAGGCAAAAAATCTACTAAATCCTTTTGGATTTCATGCAGGAACTCAAATAAAGGAGAAAATAACTCGAAATTTATAGTTTCTCAAGACTGATCTGTAAACTCTCTCTTCAGCTCACTGAACAATAGTTTAAAAACTGTAACAGTTGAAATACTAATACGATCAATACCTTCCTCTAAATCTCCATGACTGTCACTCTGATACTATTTTAAAATGCAGTAAATACACCTCTTAAAACTCACACAAATTCTACATGATTGGAGTATTGCTTGAGAATATGTAAAGAGAGTGGAAATTTTATTGAATAGAGTTAGTTACAATGAGATCCTTAGATGATATATTTATAGACTCACTCATATGATCTTCTAGAATCTTCCTAACTAACTCTCTAACAACTTCAGTTGACTCTCTAACAACTTGAGTTGCCACTAGCCACTAACAACTAACTACTTTCAACTAATTAACGGTTATAGGCAATGGAACAGTAAAGTGCTTATTTGATCTATGTAATAGTGCAAACAGCTAACTTTTTGCATCTTAACAGTGATACCATCTTAAAATTAGGTATTGGGCCTAACTCACACTTACACCCCAAAATCCAAAGCATAGGGAAAAGGATTGCTCAAACCTTATAAAGAGACCACCCATCTCATTAACCACCAATGTGGGACTTTCTCTCGGGCATGGAAAATCTCTCCAAAATCATAATTCAGGAGCCCAACATTGGGTGAGATAGGCCCTACTCTAATACCATCTTAAAATTAGGTCTTGGTCCTAACTCATACCCCAAAAGTTAGCTCATAGGGAGGAGAATTGCTCAAACCTTATAAAGAGACCACTCATCTCATTAACCACCAATGTGGGACTTTCTCTCCTTCTTTAACACCCATCACTATACCACAACCCATGTTGGTAACCTCTATGTAATAGCTAATGCTACTATAGTCTCTATGTCTAGTAACTCTATGTTTATATCCTTCTAATAAACAGAATATTATGCCTGTTTTAGCCAAAAAAAACAAAGCACTTTTATTAGATGTACTTTCTTTATTTCTACATAAGTTCTCATTTTGGATTGGACACATCTTTTAACAAACTAGTTTAGTTGCACGTTCCTACACGTGTAACTTTTAATTATTTAAAATTAGATAGTTTTATCTAGAGAAAATGGCCAAACAACCCTCCAAGCTTTAACCAAAATCCTAACTACATACTTAATCTTCACGGGAGTCCTATCACCCCCTGATCTATTTTTTCATGTATTTATTACCCCTCCAAATGTTGAGCTAGCAAGGAAGGTAAGAACACCCCCTCTAGGCGCGTTGGTTTAGTCCCAACAACTCCAAAAGTAAGATTTTAGCCTTCCACCTATATAATACACATCATTAATTGATTTTTTGAAGAAATAAATAATGAAAAATGACTCTCTCTCTCTCTCTTCAACGGTCATCTTTCTCTTCTTTATATCACTCTTCTCTTTGTCCACCTACTGCCTTTATCTTCCTTTATTTTTTTATTTTATTTCTTTAACTATGTTTTAGCTTTTAATCCCAATTTCTACTTGAATTCTTGGAGTTTTGTTGTGTAATTTGGTTTAATTCTTAATGTAGGGTTTGTAATTTGATGATCGATTTTGTCGAAATTCATAAAATGACAAATTCAAAATTGAATAAGCTTTATATGGATGAATCAGACCCAATGCTCAATGTTGTTGTGAGATGCAAACATGGTATTTTGCTTGACTTGAAAACTTCATGGTCGAAGTCAAATCCAGGAAGAAGATTTTGGTCTTGCCCCTACTATGATGTATGTATTTTGCATTGTATTTTATTGTCACTTTATATTCAAATTATGTTAATGTACTGATTTCTACAAAAAAAATTAGTCTAAAAAATGTAAATTTTTTCTATGGAGGGACAAAGAAAAAGTGGATCCAAGATTAAATTTTATCATTCCAAGATTGGTGAACAAAATCAATGAGTTGGAAGAAGACTTATGGCTTAAACAGGTCCAAATTGATAACTTGACGCGGGAGAAAAGGCTTAATGGAAGATGGAGATGGTGTAGGTTTAATAGGAAGATATTTTTATGGATATTTATGTTGCTTCTATGTTCATCAGCAACAAATGAACTGAAAGTAGTTACTAGATCTGTTCTACTATGGTGTAAATTTTGTATACCTCTCTCTAAATATATCGGATTATGTTTTGTTATGGTGTGTTTTGCCTAGTCGTACTTCAGATGTTTGTTGTACTGCTGCTATGTTACTGTTTGTACTTTCAAAATTGTGTCTTGTGTTATTGCTATGTTGTTGTTTACACTTACAAAATTGTGTCACATATTGCTCCTATGTTATTGTTTACACTTGTTGTGTCTTATGTTGTCGTTATGTTATTGGTTACACTTGCAAAGTTGTGACTTGTGTTATTGTCATGTTATTGTTTATGATTACAAAATTGTGTAATGATAATGTTGTTTATGCAAAGCATCGTGTAATAATAATGTTTTGTTGCCATTATAGCAACATCACCGCTAGTTAAACAACACAACAATAATGCCTAATGACAACAGTCATCAACAAAACATCCAACTTTATACAACATCATTATTCATACTAAAATAAATTTTCATTCATAATGCCTAACCATTAGGCAATATTCATCAACAAAATACAGTGCTTAAATTGTTTTCCAACACCAAAATGGAATTGTTTTCATGTCAACTGGACTAAGTTAATAAGTGCTTAAAATACGTCAACATCACTACAATTTCTATGGTATCTTGAACAGTGAAAAAGTGCTATGTTGACTTGGATGGTGTGAACTACTTCCCAGTGTCTTCTTTCTTCTATTCTCTTTAAGTTGTTGTAGTTTTCTTGTTGAGATTGCTGATTTTCCATTTCAATTTAATTTACTGGTACTACTTGGTCTATAACCAATGTCACCAGTTACATCAGCTGATCTTGCAATCTTTGCTTGACCAGTGGAGTATATCTTACTGCTAGGCATGCCAGGCTACAAAGAAGGATAAAAAAGTTTAACAATCAACATATAACAATGACTCATAATCTACATATGATATAACAAATTAAGAGACTTATATTTAAGACTTTGAAGCTATTTTCAGCTTGAAACACTCCCATTCCTACTACTCTTTGCCTTTTGAATGGAGCTGTGTTTTTTCTACCACTACCCATTCCTCTTTTTGTAGTTTCAGCTATTGAAAATGATGCATAAAAATCAGGAGGTGCAGAAGAGGATGCTAGAAATATAGTAGGTACTGGAGGTGCTGTAGGTAGCGGAGTTGCAGTAGCACCTACTAAAATTGTTTTTTAGGTCTCCCTCTTTTTTTTTTTTGTAGAGGTTCAGTAATGGCTTCTGATGATATTTTCTATAAATATAAAAGGAATGTTATGAATAGAACAAATTAGAATATTGTTATAACATAATGGATTCAAGTGAAAAAATTACCTTTGGTCTGCCTCTTCCCCTGCCTGAACCATTATTTTTTTCTTGAGGAGCAGCAGTAGTTGCTTCTGTTGGAGATTTTTACAAATTAAAAAAGAATGTTAACAATTAGAATATTGTTATAACATAATGGATTCAAGTGAAAAAATTACCTTTCGTCTGCCTCTTCCCCTGCCTGACCCAATAGTTGTTGCTACTGCTGGTGCAATTGGTTCTGCTTTTGCTAATGGTGCTCTATGAGGACACCCCCTTTTGTTGTGGCCTCTAATATGACACACACTACATGTCATTTCTAGTCCAGTTCTAGGCAATTTTCCTGACTTCTTTGTTTCCCCAACTTCCTTCTTCCTATTCTTAGCTGGCCTACCAGGCAGGGTTGTGATTTCAGGTGGTGCAATAACAATGTTTGAAGAAACTGGCCACATTTCCATGTTTGTAAGTGGTTTAATAACATTGGCGTAAGTCCTCAAATATGTGTCCTTACTGTAGCAGCTGTCAATATATTCATACAGAGGGTACTTTTTGAATAATATTGCAGCCACACCATGTGCACATGGTATGCCCTTTAACTGCCACACCCTACAACTGCAAGTCCTCTTGACAATATCAACTTTGTGTTGACAAAGTCCTTCTTTCACTTCAAAACCAGCAACTCCATTAAACTGAATGGTACAATCCATGGACCTGTTGATATTTTTCTCTAAAACCTTCAAATACATTGGAGAGTGGTTGGACTTTCAAGTACTTGGAAACTCCCTTAAAGTGCCTATTTTTATCATCATTTTTACTCTGATTTCTTCAAGCATGGTAATGATGGTCTTGTGTCTAGCTGGTAAGATCCATGCATTAAAACACTCAGACATGTTGTTATCCACAGAATCACATTTCACTTCAGTGTTAAAGTAAAGCTTGCACCAGTAATTAATGTTGAAGTACATTAAGTCATCCATTATTTTTTCAGGACCAAGCAACTTTATCTTCTATACGTTTTCCCTTAATTGAAACTCAAACGTACTTTTGGCTATCCTCCAAAATTATTGTCTTCTTTGAAGACCTCTCCATTCTTTAGCCCAATTATCTAAGATGTGCCTTGCACATCTTCTATGCTCAGTTGAGGTAACACCTGCTCAATTACTGTAAAGAGTCCCTACAGTACAATACATGTAATAAAACAAGGTCAAAGTAGTACATTATTAGATTTACTTGGGTAAATTAGAAAAAAAAAATTACACATAATACAGTACACATACCTTCTGCATATCTGTAATCAAGGTGAGACCTTCTCCTTCTACAAGTCCTAGGTCATCTTTTATGCACCTAACAAACCAAGTTTATGTATTTATGTTTTCCTTTTCAACTACTTCCCAAGCAAGTGGCAACATTTGGTTATTTTCATCTTTGCCAACAACAACTAACAATTACCCTTTACAAACACCTTTAAGAAAATAACTATCTAAATCTATACACTTCCTACAATGTACCCATGCCTTCTTCAAAGCATCAAAACAGATGTAGAAACTCAGAAATTTTGGTTTACCTTCTTCATTAGCCTCACCAAGTTTAACAACACAACTTGTCCCTGGATTTATCCTCAGCAACTCATCCTTATAGCCAAGAATTCTTCCAAATTCCACAGTATGATCACCCATAATATCTTTCAACACTTTAGCTCTTTCTCTTCTCACAGTAGTCTTACCAATATACAATTTGAATTTTTTTCTAATCAACTCTTGCAAATTGAATACCCTTATATTTGGCTGCTCAATTATTCTTTCTCTGAATGTTTTAGCTAAAAATTTTGTATTGCACAAATAATGTCTGGTTGTCTTGTTACAAGTATGCTTTGGAATGTAAGTTTTTATCATGAAATCTTTTGTTGTGTTGTCAAGACCTGCATACAAAAGCCATGGACAGCCATCCTTGCATCTAAATCTAACTTTTTTTGTTTCATTCACCCACTTCTTCAAAGGAACTCTCTTTCTTACTGCATATTTAGTCATAGCTCTTCTAAATTTATTTACATCTTTAAACACCATACCCAACTGCCAAACAACTTCCTTTGCAGTTGAGTCATGAATAATTTTCTGGGCTGTTGTCCTTTTTTCCCTTGACAACTTAACAGATCTTGCCCTACCAGATGCAAGCACATCATGTTCTTCATTAGCACAACAATCATCTTCATCTAATTTAAAATTCCCCTTATCAGAACTTGCAAAGTAAGGCTTATCACCTCCCAACCTGCCTTCATGACTGACTTTACCTATTTCAGTGTCATCAAACCCTAGATCTGGTCCTTTTTCACCTAATGGTACCTCTGCATTGTCAGCTGGTACTCTCTCATTTCTTTGTCTCCTTTGAAACTTTATTTTTCAACTCTCAACTCCTTAACTTCCTCATGTACATCACTACCATACTCTTCATCATCATCATCTCTAACTAATTCTTCTTCTGAATCAACACTATCCTCAGTAGAGTAATCAGGACCCTCTACTTCTTCTTCTAAAAAATCAATTCCAGCAGGACCAACATCTATATCATCAACTGTATCAGCACTAGGTACAACAACACTAGGTGCAACAGCACTAGGTGAAGCAACACTACCTGCAGCAGCACTAGGTTGAGCAGCAGAAGATGCAGCAACACTAGCTGCAGCAGTAGATGTAACAATACTAGGTGCAACAGTAGGTGCTGAACCACTATATGCAGTAGCACTATCTGCAGTTTTGAAATGAGGTGTGGTAGTGCAAGGAGGTGAAGTAGAAAAAGAAGTAAAATGGTCCTCCACATTTATATGGTCCTCACCTACCATAAAGTTAGGCCTATTATCAAAAGATGCACCTGATTCCTCCATATTCCCAACACTTGCATTTTCTAAGAATATAGGGGGGTCCAAGAATATAGGGGGGTCCACAACAATTGGTTCATCCACTAAATGCTTGACAAATACATCCACTTCATCTTCATTTTTCAAGGAACACATCATTTCAAAAATATCCATATCATTATCCACATCTACCAAAATGCCACTATTAGGTGGTTTAATACTAAAGGTACATGTTGTGCTATATCCTAATTTTCTTATATAGTCTCTCAATTCAAAATATGACATCTTGTCAACATCAATATCTAAGAATCCTGTAATTTTTCCACCTTTATAAATCAGTTATCCACTAGTTAAATCTAGCACTCCACCATGGTACCATCTTAGAATAATCAAAGTAAAATCACTCATGTTTGACCTGATGACAATAAACACTCAAATAAGATAAAGTATCATAGCAAATATATTATCGAAAATCAAGTATCAACAAACTTTAATACAAATACATCATGCTTAAACAATGAAGAAAAACACAAATTTATATCATATAGTACGACTTAGATATGAAAGAAATAAATTGATTAAATGAAAATAGGTCTTAGTTGTATACAAATATGGTAGCATAAACAATTCATTATGTAAGAGAGCAAGGGATATCTTTGCATCAAATGACATAGATTTAGGCATACAAAAGATAAATGTCAGTAGAAAATTTCAATCACAAACTTGGTACCAAACCAACAAGATGATTCCTCAAAGATGGGCAAAACCAAGAAACTCATGACGAATGCAAAATGGTGAAATTCCCACAGAAAAAAATCTAACCCAACAGTGAACTCACAACAACAACAACAATAATCGAAATCGGAAGCCCAAGTACCAAACAAATTAGCAGAAGATTTGGGTAAGGCAAAAACCCTCTTTAATTTTTTCTCTCAAACTCTCAGCTACATGCGTAGACATAATAATTCCTCTATAAAAGGTTACAACAATTGAAGTCGGAAGCCTAAGTACCAAATAAATTAGCAGAAGATTTGCGTAAATCAAAAACCCTCTTTAATTTTTGCTCTCAAACTCTCAGTTACATGCGTAGACATAATAATCCCTCTATAAAAGGTTAAACTGCTATTTACAAGAAAAGGAATCTATTAAGCAATCAACATATGCTTAGGGAAAACCCTAATTAATAATGAAATTAGTTTAGGGCAAAAACATGTACCTCTCCTAAATTAAACCAGCAATCAAATGTCAAATCTTCAAAAATTCACAAAACTTTATCACTAAGAGTAGATTCACACACAAAAATGACTAAATTCGCATGTAATAATAGAGGAATTTCGAGAAGGAAGACTGGAAGAGAGAGGAGAGAAGAGAGAGGAAGTTGAAAAGGTGATAATGGGACCATATGACATTTTAGGAGAGAAATGACCTGGAAGGCGTGGGCCCAACGCATGTAAATATAAAGGCATTATGATTTGGGTTACGTTGTCAGCTCAGCATTTGGAGGGGTAATAAATACATGAAAAAATAGATCAGGAGTTGATAGGACTCCCTAAATATTAAGGGTGTACTTGGGATTTTGGGCAAAGCTTGGAGGGTCTTTTGGTCATTTTCTCTTTTATCTATTATAAAGGTTTTTAATGAAGTGCAAAAAGTTCAAAACATATATTTTATTGTAGGCGCATATATATTTACCATCAGAAATTTTAAGTGGTTAATGGATCTAATATATTGTAGATGTAGATGTAGATATATAGATTAAAATTCTTAAACTAATGAAAAGAATATTAGTTATCACTAATTCTGATGATTTTTAATAAGAAAAGGTTTTACCATAAATATATTTAATTAATTTTAAACTATTAGATATTAGAAAAAAAAAAGTAAAAAAACGATTTTGTCTAACAAAAAAAGACTTTTAATGAAGGGCAAAAAGTTCAAACGATATGTCTAAGATTCTTCACACTTTTAATTATATTATAGATTATAGATTATAGATATAGATATAGATATAGATATAGATATAGATATAGATATAGATATAGATTACTAACTCCTGGAAAATAAAAGGTGATTTTACCAAAATCTATCCTTAATTAAATTTATTTCTTTTCAAGTTGATATTGATTACATTTTATCTAAAGAAGGACAAATTTGAAAGAACATGACCAATTTATTATTGAAAACTTAAACAAACACTAATTTAGAAATAAAATTAAAAAATAAAAAAAATATTTATTTAAAAATGGAGAAAGTAATTTTAACATATGACTCAAACTCAATTTTTTTTATTAAGATTTAAGTCTATGCTTAATAGGCAATAACGTCTCGGTTACTCCAGTATTTTACTCCGGCAACTCCACTACTTCAAGGCAATGACAAAATTGCCATTTGCACGACCTTTTTATGTTCTTGGATAGTGACAGACTAACGATTTTTAATGTGCCTGGTTCCTGGTGCCTGCGTCCCATGTGAGCTGGACCAATATACTAGAGACAACACCTAAACTATAATTAGTTACAATCGCCCAAACTTTGATATTCAAATTACAAAGACAATGCTTTTAAAATGGCAATTTAAATTACTTTATGACATTACTCACCAGCACAGATATTAAATAGACTGGTTAAATTTAATTTAGGGTCATTCGGTAGAAAGTATTAGAAAATAATGCTTAAATTTTGTGAATTATTAATATTTTATTTAGTATATTTTTTTCATTTTATATTTTTACACTATATTTGGTATTAAAGAGTGTATTACTAATATATAGAAATTCATGGTATTAGTAACGTAATGAATTTAACGCATGCTCATGGTTAAAGTTATAATTGTTCCTAAAAATCTTTTTCCACATCTTTGCATCATATTTATGGAGGGTATCTTTGTAAAAAAAAATATGTTTAAAAAAAATTATGCAAATTCATGTTTTTTTCTAATATACCAAATCAAACACTGCATAAGAAAAATGTAAAAATAATTCATGTAAGCATAACTAACACAAACATTACTAATGTAAGTATTACTAATACACAATATTTTATACTATTTTTATGCACCTTACTAAATGACCAGGGTAGTTTGGTTGGGAAACAAGTTGAGATTAGTTATACTGGGATTAGTTGTCTGAGATAAGTTATCCTGGTATTATTTTTCGTGATTGTTTGATTTGTGGTACTAAAAATGATAGGCATTACATTCGTTCTAAGAATAGATAGTTTATTTACAAAAATACACTTTGCATTATTTAACTTAATATTTCATGTTAAATTACTTATTTTGTCCTAAATTCTATAAAATATTGATAATCCCATTTTTAAAAAAAGATTCATCATCAAAAAATGTGAAAAAAAACTACTTTCATCTTACATTATTTAGTATCATTAATATTTGAAAAGTTGAATTGTATTTGTTTTAAAAATTAAATTTTCAAACATGTTTAACTATATATAAAAAATAATTTTTTATTTAATAATTAAGCATGTACTAAGTTAAAAAGGGAATGTCAAGATACTTTAGTTACTTGTCCATGATAAATTTGTTGGGAAAAATAAAAATATGAAGTAAGATTAATAATTACAAAATACAAAGACAATAAACCCTTGCATCAATTTTGAATTTGATTGTATAAATAGTTAAGTCCATATAATTGTTCAAATTTATCAAAATGAACGAAAATTTGTAGAGTAATTAAAATTTAAAAGGGATAAAATTATTAAAAAAATTTAATGTAAAGACTATCAAAATCTTGCGTTCTATCTTATATATAGTAGTAAAGTAATATATATATATATATATGTGTGTGTGTGTGTGTGTGCATGTATGTATGTATGTTTGGCAACCAAAC
Source organism: Capsicum annuum (assembly GCF_002878395.1). Lineage (NCBI taxonomy): Eukaryota > Viridiplantae > Streptophyta > Magnoliopsida > Solanales > Solanaceae > Capsicum > Capsicum annuum. Next base: position 29,333,014 of record NC_061115.1, on the reverse strand, counting down.
ACAACATCAAAAAATTTATTTTGAAACTATTATTTTATTCTGGGATTATATATTTTAATACGTCACACCAAACGAATGAATTAGAATGAAATACTTAAGAAATAGCCAATAGGTGGTTAAAAATTATTTGGTCAAATGAGTTAAAATGCAGATCATAACATAACTCATCTAATTCTTACTAAGGGCTCGTTTGACCATGAAATCTTTTCACTTTTTCTTGGAGTTGAACATTTTGGAAACATGCTTGAAAAAAGTTTGAAATATTATATTTTTTTTCAAAGAAATCAAAAATAACTAAAAGTTTTTCACTTCAGATTATCCATTAAAATTCAAAAATAATTCTAATTTATTTGATGGCCAAACACAATTTAAATTTTCAAATAGTTTTTTCACTTAAAGAAAAATTAGGACTACTTTTTTCTATTTTCACAATAAAGCACGAGCAAATGTCTAATAAATTTAATTACTTTAGCTATTTTTATAGTAATTTTTAATACTTAAAAAATTATTATTTTTATTATAATATATATTTATAAAAAAGATTATTGATCAACTTAATTAAATTATTATGAATTGAGCTAATAAATAGATATATCAATAATCAATCCAAATTGAGATGGAGCTAATTTTTACGTCGGAAAAAGGGTCAAAAATATCCCTTTACTTTGATTAATTGGTCAACTTTACCCTTTGTGATAGTATGAGGTCAAATTTACCCTTAATATTATCAAGTGAAAAGAAATCATTTTCTCCCTAAACTTGTTCGCTCAACTTACTTTAGCGTTTAAATTAAACTTTCGTTTATTTACTCTCCTTAACATCTTTAAAGTGTATTAAAATACCCCCTTAACAGTCTCTCCCAAGTCAAGGCCAGATGATGTTAAACACGCGTCCTTTGATTTGTCCACGTTATAATCCGACCGTTCTCAATTATAACCCCACCCACCCTTAACAAATACCCCAAAATCTTACCAAATAACCAATTTCACTTTTCTCTCTGTAAAACCTATCTAAATCGCGATATTTTCACCCGATTTTACTTCAAATCTGTGGTTGTTTATGATTTCTATCTTGCTCCTTGACGCAATTTAACTACCCCAGGTGATTATTAGTTGTTTTGATTGTTTTACTTTCATATTAGGATTTTTTATTTGAACAAATATTAAGCTCGCACTTTTTTTATTTTTTTTTTAGATTAAGCATGGATTTTTTGTATGTGACGTTGAGGTTTCACCATGGAGGCAAATTACAATAAAACCCTATATTAAGTATCATGAAAGTATTGTTACTAACTATTTCGATGTTGATGTAGATAGACTTTCTTACTTTGAGTTTGTTGGCTACCTGAAGGAAATTGGGTATAATATTTCTTCGTGTATTATTTGTATTAGACCTACCAAAAAAATAATAATAATGACATGTGATAGGAATATTTTGGGTATTATACCTCATCTTAAAAATGAAGATGTTGTTGAGATATATGTGACACATTTAGTTGATGAGGCTGATGTGGTCCCGGCTATTGAGTATGACCCCCATGTAGGAGGAGAATCTTGTTCTACTACTTTTGATAAAGAGTTAGGTCAAGACTTAGGAGACTGTGATAATTTAGGGTTTGAAAAGGGCTTTGTAGAAGTTGCAGCACCTCATGAACCTACTGTTAGTAAAAACTTGAGTGGTGATTGTACTGTATCTAGGGGTGAAGACCTAGGTGCTGGTGATTATTTTTCTTCTATTGGTAAAGATTTAAGTGGTTGTGGTGGTGTTTTTGCTATTGGTGGAGACTTGGGTGATGATAGTAGTGCTGCTAGGGTTGAGAACTTAGGTGGTGGTCGTAGTGATTTTTTTGCTGCTGGTGGGGACTTGGGTTATGTTGGTGTTGTTGCTAAGGGTGAGAACTTAGGTGGTGTTGGTGTTTCTACAATTGGTAGGGACTCGGGTGATGGTGGTGTTTCTGCTAGGGATGAGAACTTAGGTGGTTGTGCTAATGGTTTTTCTGCTACTAGTGGGGACTTGGATGATGATGGTGTTTCTACTAGGGGTGAGGACTTATATGTAGTAGTGGTAGTGCTTGAAGTTATAATTTGGGTGATCATGTAGAGGAGTTCAACAAAATTTTGGATTACAGGGATGAGCTCTTAAAGACCAATCCAGGTAACATATGTGTGGTGGGGCTTAGTGAAGAAACTTTTGAAGTGGAAGAAAACAGTTTCAATCATTTTACATATGTTTTGATTCTTTGAAGAAAGCATTCAAAGTTGGTTCCAGAAGATGTATTGGGTTTGATGGTTGTTTTTTTAAAGGTGTTTGTAAGGGTCAATTACTTGTGGTTATTTGTAAGGATGAGAATAACAAGATGCTACCTCTAGTCTGGGTAGTGGTTGAAGTTGAAAAAAAATTCACTTGGAGATGATTTGTTAGACTTGTAAAGAATGATCTTAAGCTGGGAGATGGGTCTGAAGTGACTACTATTACTGATATGCAGAAGGTAACCTCATTTATTTTCTCTTATTCATTTTTTGTTTTTTTCAAAAATTGTTTCATACTTATGTCAACTAATATATTTTATTTTGTTCAAGGGTATTGACAGTGCGATTTTCGATTTACTGTCAAATGCAGAACAAAGAATGTGTGTTAGACATGTTCTAGCCAACTGGTCTACAAATTGGAGAGGTATTGAAAAAAGAAACTATTTTTGAAAGTGTTTCAAGTCCACATATGAGCAAGAATTGAGAAGAAATTTGAATCATATAGAGATGTTAGGTGATAAAATTTGTAAAGATCTTCTGTGGTACAACGTAAAAAGATGGTCTAAGATTTACTTCAAATACCACAATTGTTGTGACAGTGTTGACAACAACATGGATGAAAGCTTTAACTCATGGATATTGGGGGGAAATATAAGACTATAATATCAATGCTTGAGGAAATCAAGGTCAAGGTGATGAGAAGAATAGGATAATTGAGGCAGTTTTCTGAAACATAGATAACTAATTTCTCCAATGGCACTAAAGTGTTGCAAGATAACATATCAAATCAATGAAGTGGAATGGTGAATGTAGTTTTGAGGTTAAGCATACATGGAGAAATACTTTTATAGTGAATTTGAAGGATAGTACTTGTACATGTAGGTCTTGGATGTTAAAAGGTATACCCTGTTATCATGCCATTACTGCACTACACTTTAGAAGATAGAACCTATTAACTATGTTGCACATTGATATACTAAGGAAACTTACCTTAAGTCATATAGTTACTTCATTCAGCCTATCACTAATATACAAATGTGGTCCAAGTCATCCAACATTCCTGTTATACCACCTACAATAAGAAAGCTTTCAGGTAGACCCGGAAAATTTAGAAGAAAAGAGCAGAACGAAAACAAGACTGAAAAATTGTCAAAGAGAGGTGTTGAGATGATCTGTAGCACATGTCACAACAACGCTTATAATAAGAGGAGTTGTCCATTGACTTCTTCTACAGCACCAAGCACAAGTAGAGGAAAAGAAAGACCAAAAGGTTCTACAAAGATAACATTTGACTTGTAATTTACTAGTATTTTAATTCTCTTTTATTTTCTTTCATTTTTTCTCTCATTTTTTTGTGTTGTAGGCTGCAGCTGCAGCTGCTACTGGTACCACTGGCAAAGCAAGAGGATCAGCTGCAGCAACTATAGTAACAACTGCTACTGGTACTACTGGCATAGGGAGAGGATCAGCTGCACCAACTGCAGCAACATCTGCAACTGGTAGAGGAAGAGGATCAGATGCAACAACTACTGCTTTTATGAGTGTTGGTAGAGCTAGTAAAGGTAGAGGATTTAATGCTGCAATTGTTAGTGAAGCTGGTAGAGACATAAGAGTTAATGCTGCAGTTATTGGTGGAGCTGGTAGAGGTAGAGGAGTTAATACTATTGATGTTGGTTGTGCTGGTACAACAAGAGGAGCTGGTGGTGTTTGCTACTTCTACTCATAGTGTCACTGATGCTAGCAAAGGTAGAGGGGCACCTTATAAAAGATCTACGATGGTTAAAATGGGGGTGCTTCAAATAAAAGTGGTTTTAGAATCCTCAATGTAAATTAAAATCTCTTGATTATATTTGTCTAGTTTAAAGTCTACCTTTTTCAAGTCTTAAGTTAAATTTGTTCTCTTTTATTTTTGTTAGTCTGGAATGCCTATGAACTCCTCTATAGTGACTGGATATCTTGGACATTACAAACCAACATCAGGTGTGGAATGAAAAGAAAAGAAAGTTGTGATCCAACAAGAACTTGAAGATATAAGAGCACAAAAAGATTGAGGACAAAGTTAAATGTTGCTGAACTAAATCATCTAATCCAAATAATCTCAACAATTTTTCATTAGAAGCCTGATTATATTTTTCTCTTTGTGTATTGATGGTGTGTAATGAAACAGTAGTGGTTTTAACTTAGCTAGTACTGTAGTGACTTCAACTATACAACTGTGACTGCACTAATTTGACATGTTTTGAAAATAATGATGCAGCAGGGACTGTATTTTTGATTAATATTCTTATTGAAATATCAGCAACTGTGACTGCATTTTTGGTTAATATTCTTGTTGAAATATCAACAGTTGTGACTGCATTTGTGGCTAATGTTTTTGTTGAAATATCAGCAGCTATGACTGTATTTTTTGGCTAATGTTTTTATTGAAATATCAGCAGTTGTGACTGCATTTTTTGACTAATGTTTTTGTTGAAATATCAGCAGTTGTGACTACATTTTTATTGTGTTGTGCCTGCAGTATTTTGACATTTTGCAGCTTCAAATTGTAATTTATTGTTGCACTTATTTTTTTGCTACAAAATGATTCAAATGCAATCAATTTAACAACAGATACTCAAATAAAATACAAAAGCAGTTGAAGCTGCACCATTACAAAAGATACTCAAACAAACATGATTTAAATTAAATGCAATCTTTCTCTTCTTCATATATATAAGAGAATTCAAATACAAAAGAAGTTGTACTACTCAACACAATAATTTGCAATATGTCATCTAACAACAACATCCTAGTGCTAAGTTAACCTCATTGAACTTTTTTTCATATAGATCATCTCAACCAACTAGCTTAAAGCTATTACTAATATACAACAAAAAAACACAACAAAGAAGTGAGTATTGTCTCTAGTCCTCCCATCAACTATTCATCTCCACTTTTTCTCTTTCTCCTTTTTCTCTTTCTCCTTGATCTTCTGAATCTCTTCTTCCAACTTCTCCAATTTCATATTAATCTCATTATCATCGTGTTTGGATTCTTTAGGCTTGTCAACTTCTTCTGAACCTTTCTCAAGTGATTTGTTCAATCCAATCAATTTCTCAATTTCATTAAAATGACAATATTCAACTAAATTCTCAAGCTCACCTAGTTTCTCTATTAGTTTAAGAATTATATATTTGTACCTTGGATCAATGTCTTCTATATCCCTACAACACCAAAAGTCGCAAGATCTAAGACCCTTCAATGGTGATAAATAAAGAATGAATTAATTTCATTTCTCTTCATCAATTCTGTCAAAATAATAAAAGAAAATCAAAATTTGATATTTACCACATAATAAGGACATGCTCAATATTTTCTGCCGAAATTTTTTAAAGTCCAAGATGTCTTCAAATGCAATAAAATTTCGTGATTACGAGGAAATTCTTGCTTCAAAGCAGAATCATTTTCTTTCATACATAAGTTACTCAAGTTAATTGACTTCATTATTGTGTGCTACAAAAAATTCACTTCACCAAATAAGTTGAAATTCAGAAACAAAATTGAAGTAGAAAAAGGGGAGAGTAATTCATAATAAAACGATAAACAAACTCATGACTGAAATTATACCTTAATATAGAAAGAAGATGAAGCTAAAATCAAATCAAATCCGTTTGTATTTTCCGACAAATTCTTAGTAAAATAATTCAATTTTACATTTTTTTTAGTCTCAAATTTATGCGACTTAATACAAATAAAGAGAAAATAATTTTAATTTTTGCATCAATTTCATGAATTAAACAAATTTTGGATTGAAGATTAAGAAGAAAGAGGCTAAATTAGGATTTTTAAAGAAGAAATCAAGTATAACCATTAGGGGCTCCAAATGGGTATTTAAAAGAAATTAAATAGACAAAAAATGTGTTTTAACGCGCCCAAGGACGCTTGTTTACATGCGGGCTGTTAAGGGGGTATTTTAATACACTTTAAAGATGTTAAGGGGGCAAATAAATGAAAACTTAGTTTAAGTGCTAAAGTAAATTGAGCGGACAAGTTCAGGGGTAAATGATGGAATCCATCCAAAATAACTGATTTCAATTAACTTAAAAAATTTCCTCATCTAATCTGTTTTAACTAACCAAACTACCTAATTAACTTAACCCTCTACACAAACACACCTATTTTCTCCAAATTAACTGTCATCGTCAGAAAGGGGTTAAACAACCACACATATGAAGAAGAATTAAAACTTTACATCAATCTCAATTTTTTTCAGCAAGATGCTTTCATTAGTACTATCAAATAATTCTGTCTCAGGCTTACTCTACAAACAAGATAAAATGGTGTTTGAACAATAAGTATCACCACATTCTACATGGAGGGCAGCGTTATAATTCAAGAAAACAGTAGAATGCTCTCCGCTTCTTCACTTAATCTCTCTCCTCTCTCTAGCACACATACCTACCAGATAGAGTAACTCAACAATGGCTTACCCAAATCATCTGCCAAAAAAAGTCGTCAAGGGCTAAAAGGATAACTCTCTTTGCACATGCTTCGCCCTTTCGTACTCCTTCGATTTCGATGAATCCATCCAACCCAATTTATACTGATTTCTTGACATGGAGGAAAAATTAAGTTAAAGAATTTTACTTTTTCTTATCCGAACCTTACCTTTGATTTCGGAGATTTCTAGGAAGCTTTTGTCCTCTCTTTTTTCTCTTCTTATTTTTCATCAAGAAAATTGGTGTTATGAAGGTTGTTGGGTTCCAACAAGAAGGAAAGAAACAACAAAATCATTTTCCAACATCAGATGTTAGTCCATTTATGATGGTAACACTTAATTTGGAGAATGTGTGTTTGTTTGGGAAGAGGGTTAAGTTAATTAGATGGGTTTGGTTGTTTTAAAAATAGATTAGATGAGAAAAATCTCTCTTTCTCTCTCTCTCTCTCTCTATATATATATATATATAAAGGAGGATTAGAGTCATGCTGATGTGGCATGCTTCTAAGGCCTCCATTCCTATTTTTATTTTTTTCTCAATTTTTTGATATTTTTAATTTTGTTTTTCTATTTAATTGTTATATTAAAACAATCAATAATACTAATAGATTTTATTGTTTAATGCAGAGTACTCTAATAGTCATGTATTAAATTTTTAGTAAATAAAACTTTTGAAAGAAGCGTTTCTCCCAAAAACGTATTGCTTCTTCGACTTTTTTTTCCTTTATCCTTTTCCATCTGACAGGTCCATCAAATTACCTTTTCAGTTTCTTCATCACGCGATCGGGTTGCTCTATTTTTCAAGGATTTTGATCTCTGAAATCTGAAGAAGTAGTCGGTAATTTTAATGGTCAGTCACCCTCTGCTTCTAATGACTTTCTATTTTTGGGATGTGAAACAAACTCAATTGCATCTCCAAGTCAACCCCATTGCTTTTTCCCACAGGTGTTAGCTTTCTGATTGCAATTTTTCTATCTGTCTAATTAATTTGTTTTATCAAATCACTTATTTGTTATTTTTTGTGTATTCCTTTTTCAGATTTTAATAAATGTTATATATATCAAGTCCTCATTCTCGCATCAACAATATAAGCAAAACTAATCTCACACATTTGTGCTTTTTTATTTCAATTGATCTCTTTAAATTTTGTAAAAATATTTGCGGAAATACTTTATTTATGCATCTGTTGTAATTAGATTGAATGATTTGTTGTGTAAAATTATTTTGGCAAAAAACTTTATGTATTTGTTGTTATCGGGTCAATTGATTCAGTTTTTCCTTTTGTATATAATATTTATAGCTTTGTAGTAGAGACAGAGACGTAGAGGAGTGCTCTTCTAAGCATTCGTATCTACGCAACATAAGAATTACAAAATTATAGACATCACTTCTCTAATTCATTATGTAAGTTTTAACATATTTATGGGTGGCGTAAATGATAAAAAGGTAATGTATTTTTCACGAGTACCTCAATATTCATTTTTATTGCAAATTCGTTTTTGTTCAAATTTGTCTAATTAATTTTCTTAATCAAATCAATTATTGACTAATTTTCACTATGAACTCTTCGTTTCAGGTTTCAACAATTGCTCTATGTGATCAAATCTTGATTCTCTCCTCAATAATTGCGAGCAAAGCTATTCTCACACATTGATGCACACGTATTTTAACCTATCTTTTTATATTTGTTAAACTATTTTAGTGAAATATTTTACTTATTTATTGTCATCGGGTTGAATAATTCACTATTTTCTTTTGAATTCAAACTATTTATAGCTTTGTATAAGCAGATATGTGGAGGAGTGCAAAATGAAGATCTACATATGTCGCTTTTGAAACTTTCAGAGGTTCTTTATACTTGAGGTTGAGGTACTATATTTTTCTATTAAATTTTTTTTTAATGGTTAGTTGATTATGGGTAATGAGGAAACAATAAAAATCGCACTTTAAAAGTAGGTACTTTAAAAGTAGATATAACTGCATGTTTTAAGAAGTTTGAGAGTTGATTTAATTTCAAATTTGAATTTATTTTTTATATTTTTTATTTGGCGCATGTTTATAAAGTTTTTTAGAGGATTTTCGGGCTTAGGTTATGATCGTTGCTTTATGTTAGGATCTCATAAATATATTTTTATAGTTGCGTTGAAAATATATAATGAAAAAATAATCCTTATTGAAGCTATTGTTAGCTTCTTTTGAATCTTTTCTCTGAAAGCCTTACTTAAAAGGGATTTTCCTTCACTTTCTCCTTGCTCTTTCCAGTATTTTTGTTTGTTCTACACTTTAATATTTTTCTTTGTGATTTTAAATTTCTTTTTAGGTTACGGACAGTGCATCGAATTCAGCTATTTATCTCTTTTGAAGTGTGAGAAAGATATCAATGGAGTTGAACGCGATAACTCAAAAAAAAAAGAATTTAGTAATTTGATTGCAAGTGTTTTAAGTATTATCTACATCATGCAAGACCTTTCGACGCTCTGTTGTATCTTTTCATCGCTGTTTTCACCTTTAATTGTGTTTTCATCTTCTTGTATGTTAGTACATAGTCAGTTGCAGGAAGATGTGAAATATTTCTTTCTTTTATGCTAATCTATCTTCTATATTTTCTTGACGTAATGTTCATTAACATTTGGGAAAATCTTCTCAAAGTTTAATATTGAAGTAGTGTTAAAGAACATTGTTGCCTTCTAAACTTTCCCACATGGCCATACAAAGATAAAAAGTACCAAGGAAATTTGTTTTGGTGATGAAGAAAAACAAATGAGGTTGGATATTACATGAACAAATAGTTATAATACAAAATATAAAACTAATGTGAAAGATTAAGCCCTTAATATGTGAACTTTTTTGTGCATTGATTGATAGAAGATTTAAGAGTCGTTTGGTAGGAAGACAAGTTATGCACGGATTAGTAATGTAATAATTACTAATACGAGGATTATAATGTAAGGATTATTTTTTATCAAGTATTTGGTTTATTGTGTTAAAGTTAGATATATCATGTATTGTGTTTGATTTAAAATTCTACAAATATCTTCTTTACAATTATGCCCTTGATCTATTTGTGGAATTTTCATTTCTTTTAATTTGACATCTTAAAAATTAAAATATGAATCAGATGCTTGAAGTGCATAGCCTCTTCGTCAAATGGCTTAAAATACTAAAAATAAGTCAAAAGACAAAAGTCAATCCAAACAGACACAATCAATTAGCTGAGTAAAATGAAAAAGGAAATTTAAGAGTAATTTGGTCATTTAATTCTCTTATCCATGTACTATTTGACCATGTATAAGTAATTCCTATGTTTACTCTGTATAAGATAATACAACCTATGGTGTATTAGTTATTCATGAAAAAGGAGGGACTAAATTGAGTTATCCAACCAAACAATGTACTAGGTTGAGTTAAATTTTAATCTATAAACTATTTTAATTAATACATCTTACCAAACATATCCTTAGTGTCAATAAATAATGCATATATAGGCAAGGACGCAATGGAAAAAGAGGACAAGAGAAAAGAAAGAAGGGTGTGTTTGGTATGAAGGAAAATATTTTCCTTAGAAAATGTTTTCTTGAAAAATAAGTTGATTTCTTACTTATTTTCTTATGTTTGGTTAGTGGATGGAAAATATTTTCTGAAAAATATTTTCTAGTGTTTAGTTGGTGAATGAAAAAATATTTCAGAAAATACATCTTAGTGTTTAGCTAAATAGTAATATACATTTTAGAAAATTATTTTTTACCCTCAAAAATATTTTTTTAAGGTGTGTTTGATATGAAGGAGGAAAAACATTTTTTAGAAAAATAAGTTGTTTCTTACGTATATTCTTGTGTTCGTTTTGCAAATTGGGTAAGTATATATTTTCTAAAAATATTTGTATATGTTTAACAAAAACAATGAGAACGAATAGGATAAGAAGGGCGGAATAAGATTTTTTTTTTGGTTTTTTTAAAAATAAATTAAAAAAATAATTTTTTTGGGTAGGGGGTTGGTAGGTGGGGGTTGAGGTTGTCAAAATAGGTAGTAAGGGCAGGGTAAGAATTTTTTTTTATTTTTTTTAAATAAATAAATTTTTGTTAGAAGGGGGAGGCTAGTAGGGGGGTGGGTGTTGGTGTAGGGGAATAAGGGTCGGGTAGGAAAAAAATATTTTTTTTGAAGGAGGGGAGGTTGGTAGGGGTGAGGTCGGGTAGCAGAGGGAAAGAAAAAGTTTGAATTTTTTTTAAGAAAATTAAATTTTTTAAGGGATTAAGGGTTTGAGTTTCGAGTTAGGGGATGAGGTAGAAAAGAAAATTGAAATAATTTTTTTGAATGAGGGTTAGTAGGGGTGAGGCAAGGAAAAATTTAAAATTTTTCAAAAGAAAATAAATTTTAAAAATTTTTTTTTTTTTTAAAAGGCGATTGGTAGGGTGTGGGGTAGGGTGGGTGGGTTAAAAAAGTTTGAATGTTTTTTAAAAAATTAATTATTATTTTTTTGGAAGGGGTGGTTTGGGGGGGTAGGGGTTTGGGTTTTGGGTAGGGGATGCAGTAAGAATAAAATTTGAAAAAAAAAAAATTTGATGGGGTGATAGGGGTGGGTTGGAGTTAGGGTAGGGATGAGTGATTTTGAGAGTTGTATAAATATTTTAACTTAAGAGTGAGGTTGAAAGAAAGTTTTGAAAAATGTTTTCCTTACTTTTTGAAGAAAAGTCATTTTTTTTAAATTTAAAGAAAATAAATTGATTTAGAAAATATTTTTCAACACCTTTAAGCCAATCAAAATGAAAAAGTGTTTTTCCTCGTACCAAACACACCCGAAGAGGAAAAAAACAAAAGGAAAAAATAATGGCACCATAGACCATTGTTGTATTATTGGGGAAAATAAATACTTTTCTACTTTTATAGCTATGCTTCAAGAAATAAAAAACTTGCTATATATTGAAGTAATAAGCTGATAATATTTTTTTTATTAAATATATTAAAGAAGCAACAAGCTTCCATTATCCATATGTCTGGAAAAGAATCAAATTATAAAAATTTCTTGTATGCAATTGTACTTTACATTTTTTACAAGAATGTCTATACTTTTTTAATAAATTCATTAATAATTTAATAACCGCGCAGCAAATTTAGTAGTTGTTAAATTAATTAAAATTAGTTATTTCAATTAAGGGAGACAATTTTGTTTAGTTTGATAATATTAAAGTTAATCAATTAATCAAAAGCAGAGGGGTCTTACATAAGCAAATTCTCTCTCTCATACAGAGTTTGATTCTGACCTCAACACTGAAGTGAGAGAAACAGTTGAACACAGCATTTTTAAACTCAACACTCTCTCTCTATATAACAATTAATGCACATGAATATCTACTAATCTGGATAATCATTTCTGTCTCTATATATACACACATTTTATAGCACATATGAATTAGTATCTTTCACTATATACAACTGTACAGATCGGAGATAATGGAAGTTTCCGGCGACCTCACCTCGCCGGAGCTGATTTCCGGCGATAAAAGCTACAGTGTGCGAGACACTGCAGTTTCGTTCAAGGAAGGGAAGACTTACCGGAGAAGAACGTCGACGATGAGGCCAAGCCTTGACGCCGACGAGTTCTTAAACCTTCTTCACGGATCGGATCCGGTGAAGTTGGAGCTTAATAGACTGGAAAATGAACTAAGAGGTCGGTATCCTGACTAACTGTCTCCTTCTGTTGAATGAACTAAGAGCTATTTTTCTGTTGATGATGGAGAGGCTCCGAGTAATTGGTAAAGTTGATGATTAGTCTGTTACACATAGCGGGAGCCTAGTGCACTTGATTGGTTTTTTTTTTTTACTATTTTTCTGTTAATGGTGGAGAGGCTCGGAGTAACTGGTAAAGTTGATAATTAGTCTGTCACACATAGCAGGAGCTAAGTTCACCTGTTTTTTTTTTTTTACTATTTTTGGGTTAATGATAGAGAGTCTCGGATTAACGGGTAAAGTTTATGCTAAGATTGTGACAAATAGCGGGAGCTTAATGCATGGATTGCCTCTTTACTTTTTTTTCTGTTAATAATGAAGAGTGTGGAGTAACGGGTAAAGCTGATTATGATGTTTTCCTTTAGGGACCCCACATAGCGGGAGGTTAGTGTACCGGATTGACTTTTTATAATTTTCTGTTAATAAAGGTGAGTCAGGGAGTAACCAGTAAAGTTGACCTTTTATAAGTTTTTAGTTAATAAAGGAGAGCTGTCCTTCAGGGAGACCTACCCACAGCGGGAGCTTAGTGCAGCGGATTGCGTTTTTATAATTTTTCTGTTAATACTGTGTGAATATGTTGTTATTGTAGATAAGGACCGGGAATTGTCAGAGGCTCAAGCGGAGATCAAGTCATTGAGATTGTCTGAGCGGTTACGAGAAAAGGCTGTTGAAGAGGTTTGCTGCCTTTTTACAATGTGACATGATATGAAAATTGAAAATATCTATTTTATGCTTTCAGATATATTGATGTAATTTGGTTATGGACTGCTATCGTGCTGAGAGTATGATTTGAGTGAGGATAAGAGGAAGTAAGAAAGTGATAAAGTAAACTTTTCACTTTTGACATCTAAAACACTGAGTTTAAAGATCAAGTGTAATCACGGCTGGGACTGTTGAAAAAGACGGGGGCTGATTGGGAGAGGCATTGAGTGTGAAATGGGAAATGACTACATTTACGGGAAAAGGCTGCTGAAGAGGATTTGCTACCTTTTACAATGTGACATCATATGCAAATAGTATCTACGTTATGCTTTTGGATATATTGATGTAATTTGGTGATCAACTGCTAACGTGTTAATAGAGTATGATTTTGAGTTCCTTGGGATAAGATGAAGTAACCCCTTTTCATTTTTGACATCTCAGTAAATGAGTTCAAAGGTCAAGTGTAATCACAGTTGAAACTGTTGAAAAAGACTAGGATCGACTAGGAGAGGCATTGAGTGTGAAATGGAAAATGGCTGCATTCGCAGAGTTTGGCAAGAATTGTAGGAGTTGTGAAAAAACTAAGACAAGAGGACAAAATTTTGTTGTGAATCTTGTTACAGAAAAATATATGGTAAACCTATATGACTCAAACTGCATATCTGGTGCCTTCAATATCAATCAGTTCTTTTCTCGTCTAAATTCAACCATTTTGGAAAAGGTCTTGTTTGAATGAGATTTTCTGTTATGTGATTGAATTAACTTTTAGTTTCTGGTTTAGTTTGGGAAAGGCGAGCAAACAGAATGCTGTCCGAATCATTTAGACTCAACACTAGAGGATTCATTGAACAACATTTAAAGAAATTGCGAATTTTACTAATCTTAACGTTATCTTTGTGAAGGGGAGACTTGGAATAACTGGTAAAGTTGTCTTCATGTGACCAGGAAGTCACGGGTTCAAGCCTTGGAAACAGCCTTTGGCAGAAATGTAAGCTAAAGCTGCATACAATACACCTTTGTGGTGGGGTCCTTCCTTGGACCCTGCGCATAGCGAGAGCTTTAGTGCACCAGGCTGCCCTTTTTTTTAATGTTATCTCTGTCATCATGCTTTTTGTTTTCTTTTTTTTTTTTAATTGGGAAGGCAGCTTGTTCCAAAATAAGAATAGCTTCGTCCACATCAATTGTTGAAAATTGCAATCAACTGATAGTTGATGTGCCAGTCTAGATTAGCTTTTGTATTCATGTTGCGTGTTTTGGCAACATAGTTCTTAGCATTACCGTTGCATATCTGTCCCATAGGCACGTTGAGTTGGGTATGTATGACTACTTTTGCTGTGCTAATTTTAAAGCTATTCATTATTGCTAAGAACACAGGCTGATATTAGAGTTAACTATTTCCTATGATATTAGCTTACAGCTGAGTGGTCAAGGGTTGATGAGAAGCGCAAGCTGACAGAATCTCTATTGGAAAGCAAGGTGCTAACTCAAACTCTTCCCCATAAAATTCCTTTTGTTTTTGTTAATGTGCTGTTTTAACTGTGAATGCATTTCTTGCTTTGCAGAATCTTGAAATTAAGAAAATTAATGAAGAGAAGAAGGCATCCATGGCAGCTCAGTTTGCAGCAGAAGCCACCCTTCGAAGGGTTCATGCTGCTCAAAAGGACGATGATATGCCTCCAATTGAAGCCATTCTTGCGCCTTTGGAGGCTGAACTCAAGGTTGCCCGTCAGGAGGTCTGTGACAGTATTTTTGATCTGGCTGTGATTATGTATATCCTTACCCTCATAGAAGGATATTTTCTCATTCTCTTGCCTATCGTCTCCCTAGATTGCAAAGCTACAAGATGATAATAAAGCACTGGACCGTCTTACTAAGTCAAAAGAAGCAGCTCTACTTGATGCTGAGAGAACTGTGCAGTCAGCATTAGCAAAGGCGTCTATGGTGGATGATCTTCAGAACAAGAACCAGGAATTGATGAAACAGATAGAAATATGCCAGGTACGTTGATCATAGAGATTGTGCTTCTGCTGTTATGAACATTAGACCAATTTGTTGACCAATTTGTTGTTCTTTTGATTTCTAAATCATCCTTCCCTTGATTGTGTTTTTCATACAAACATACATCAGGAAGAAAATAAAATATTGGACAGGATGCATCGACAAAAAGTTGCAGAGGTTGAAAAGCTTACCCAAACTGTACGTGAGCTTGAAGAGGCCGTTCTTGCTGGTGGTGCTGCTGCCAATGCTGTCCGGGATTACCAAAGAAAAGTTCAAGAGATGAATGTAATCCATCCTAGCAAGACTTTAACAGAATATTCTCAATATAGTTTTTACGTAGATAATCCTAAAGTGGAATGCTTCTACTTATCTGTTCTACAGGAAGAAAGAAAAACTCTTGACCGGGAGCTAGCACGTGCCAAGGTAACAGCTAATAGGGTCGCTACAGTGGTGGCAAATGAATGGAAAGATGCCAGTGATAAAGTAATGCCTGTTAAACAGTGGCTTGAAGAAAGGAAGTTTCTGCAGGTTTGATAGTTTTCCATGACTTCTACCATATGAGATCATAGGGGCATCTTGTCCTAATACAACTGAATGCATTCTGAATAAAGTAAATGAGCGCACATTTGGTCTCACAAAATGTTATGCAGGGTGAGATGCAACAGTTACGTGACAAGCTTGCAATATCTGAACGAACTGCTAAGTCCGAAGCCCAGTTGAAAGTAATATCTTTGTCCAATAGATAGTGTATCTTAACATGATTTAGATTTACTATAGTTTGTTTTTATCATGACCTTGATAATTTCCTCAGGAGAAATATCATCTGAGGCTCAAGGTCCTCGAAGAAACATTGAGATCAACTAGCACAGGCACTCGCACTACACCAGATGGAAGAAGTTCAAGCAATGGTCCTTCACGCCGGCAATCATTGGGTGGTGCTGAAAGCATCTCCAAATTAACCTCCAATGGCTTTTTACCCAAGAGATCACCATCATTTCAGCTGAGATCTTCTGGGGCCAGTACAGTGTTGAAGCATGCAAAAGGGACATCCAAGTCTTTTGACGGTGGTTCAAGATCAGTGGACAGGAGCAAAAAGCTTCTGAATGGAACAGGTCCAAATTTCAACAGCAGCAAGTCCTGTGATGGGACTAAAGATAATGAGACTGAGAACAATTCATGGAAAGAGAATCTAGATGAAAAACATGATGACTCACAAATGACAAGAACCGAAGATACTGTGCCTGGAGTATTATATGATTTGCTGCAAAAAGAAGTAATTGCTTTAAGGAAAGCTGGTCATGAGAAGGATCAAAGTCTTAACGACAAGGACGATGCTATTGAGGTTAGTTTGATTGCTGATTGGTATCATGACTACCTCAACTCACTCTGATTTTCTACTAAGCTTGATAGTATTCTTGTGTTTCAGATGTTAGCAAAGAAAGTGGATACTTTAACAAAAGCCATGGAAGTTGAGGCCAAAAAGATGAGAAGGGAAGTCGCTGCAATGGAGAAGGAGGTTTCTGCCATGCGTGTTCAGAAGGAACAGGAAAATAGAGCAAAAAGATTTGCAAATTCTAAGGGTCAAGTTAACAGTCCTCAGCCACTTCCAGGAAGGTATGTCTTAAATTCTGTCAAATGATTATGTCGAAGAAACTTCAAGTCAGTCTTTATCACTAAGGGGTCTTTTGGTTGGGAAAGAGTTATCTCGGGATAATTAATCCCAGGATTAGTTATCCCACCATGTATATGGGATAACTTATCCCATCACTATGATGTAAATGGTGGGATAAATAATCCCAGGATTAACTAATACCTCACACCAAACATGGGATAAAATAGTCCTTCATTTTATCCCGGGATTATTTATCCCGAATCCTCACATCAAACTACCCCTAATTATCTCCGTACCTGCTCATGCATGTGAAAACCCTCAACTCAGACTTAACATTCAAGAAAAATTTCTTTCTTTTTCTTCCTTCTAACTCTTTGTTTGAATAGGTATGGTAATTAATGTATTAATTATTAAAAAAAGTAGCCTGGCAATAAAATGGTGCCAGGGATTTTACACAGCTCTGAACCTTTCTGTACAAAAACAAAAAAGAAAGATTTCTATATGTACGAACAACCTATTCCTGAAGAGATTGAGCATGCTATTTTCGTCTCTAAACATCCTGAAGATTACACCAAAAGCCTAAAAGGCATAAACTTTTAACTTTATCTTCTGTACCGATTCTGTTTTTTATTCATAACATCAAACATTCCTTTCTTTCCATAATACCCCGCACAGACGAGCTGGCACTTGGCTGCTATTCTTCTCTTCCCTGTTACACATAAAACGCCTGCTGCAAATTGTCATACCTATCTCTGAAGATCATCTTGAGTCAGTCATGCATCTAGTGCCACTAGCCACAAAAAGGAACTGATTTTGTAGGGTGCTTTGACTTCCACAGCATCTTCCAGGGCCAGCAAGTACGGTTGTCTCTTCCACTGCTGAGAGTCCTGTAGCAAGATTAACAGAGAAGAGCCCTTTTTCTGCTTAATCCCTACTATATTGTTAGGCACTTCCTCCTTCAAATCACTCATTTGTTGAACCATTGCAGAAACTTCATAATCAAAAGAATTCCTATTCTTATACTATATATAATCTAAATATAAACACCAGTTGTTGCTATTCCAGTATCTGATACCAGATTTCAGCATGAGATTAGAAATATGAAGGTCCTGCCATTGAATAATTCAAAAAAAAAAAAAAATATTACCTAACCAAGCATCTTGTCAAAACTGTCTTTCATTCCAAACTTGATCTTCGAGTTGATGGCAAAAGTAGACCATAAGATGCAGATATGCTTCCTTAAACCTAGTCCAGGGAAATGTTATCTGGGCCTGGAAACTGAATTTTTTTTTTCCCCATATTTATCTGATATTACAGTTGTGTGATCTTCTTTCTGTTTCACAAATTGGTGGACCCAAAGATGTAAGATATGGGTCAACTAATTTGTGAAACAAGAAGCAGGCTTACTCAACTAGCCTCAGTTGTATGAGGCACAAAACAAAGTTTCTCATAAGCTGCTACTATATCTCCACAGCCACTTCATTAGCAGACAATTGTTGTGTTACTACAAATTTCTAACCTTTATGGTTCATGGCACCGAACTCATTGTACTTTTGAAGTGATTGGTTCCAAAATACATTTGTTGAAATTTTAGTAATTTTCCACATATATATCTATGTTCTGAGTTAAAACTACTGTGTTCAGGTAAGACTTAGGACCACCTATCTTGGAACTTTTTTTTCTTGATAAGGCAAAGATTTTATTAAAAACACAATCGACTTGATACTGTGAAAATTCACATGTTTCTAGCATTGTTGATCCCTAACACATAGTGGTAGCGACTACTTACGTAAATAATTCGAAGTGGTAAAAGCGCAACGTCGCTACGTGTAATGTGTGGGATAGGCACACATCGCAGGTTTGAACCTTACCGCATACAAAAGCGTGATATTTAAGTGGATCGAGGTAGAGGGCTGAACCATTATTCACCGAGTTTTGAAAGTGCACCCTTGACCTTGGTATTTCTTGGTTGCCAATTCTTTTTGTGTGTGTGTTGTTGAGGCCCTAAGCAATGATCATAGTGGAAACAGATGAATATTACGTGGAATATCTGTGCTTAAAAGTTATCTAACTTGTCATATTAAGACATGAGGCATATATTTTGAAAAAAAACATGGAGGGAAACAAGTCTGTTGACTTGTACAGTGGATGGATTAACACTGGAGAATATAACTCATGAACAATATTAAGAGAGGAGCAGTGTAGTGAGCTTCTGTTGTGGTTTATTTCATATAGAGGACTTACCCTCTTTTGCGCTGTTAATTCATCCGATAACGTAATTTGTCGAAAGAGTCTTTAGACTAAAAAGTCAAGACTTAGAGTATAATTTTTTTTTTATTAATCATTTTGTAAAAGAAATTTTGATAAGCGATATATAATTTTTATACCAGACAAAAACCAACATAGCTTCCATCCTGGATAAGCAATTTCTGTTGCTAAAGTTGAACGCATGTGGGGGTTCTAAGGGCACAATGTTTCTCTAAGATGGCAGTTAGTAACTGAAAGGAATCATAGCTATGGTGCTAGTTTTGGATCTTCAATTTTGATATGAATCATTTTTTTTTGTTTGGTTTTGTTAAATGTTTAGTCTTTTATAGTTTTGACAAATTAAAACATGGTGTTTCTAGGCAATGCAGGTGCAGCCACAAGGGATAATTGCTGCAGTTCCCAACTTGTAAAATTCGCTAGCTAGCAAACTAACCTAGGATTTTTATGCTTTCCATTTCTAGCAACCCTCTATTTGGCTTAGTTCATTTTTCTCCTGTTACTACTCAGTCACCCTTGCAATGAGTGCTAGAAGAAGCACTGCAATGTAGAACTTCACCGTGCAAGTCATCCAATTTTATGTGATTTTAACTTCAAATAACATGTAATTATCTACAGGAATGCAGCACGGAATGGGTCAATGCGAGGCACACAATAACATTCGAGGAGAACTCCATCAGCAGCTTTAAGAAGCAATTCTGCATAGGCTTGCTGTGTTCCTTCCCTACTTTTACAATTCTCCTACTTTCTCTAATGGATGATTGTAAACTTGTAACAAGCATGTCGATGCCTGTACTCGCTGCTTTCTGGTTGTGTCAAGATAAATATCTCTCCAAACATGGGAGGACAACAGGTGGCAAACATTCGGGGTGTGCCTCCGACTTTAGCTATGATGCAAGTATAGTTAGCAATCAGCAGGAACGGAACTGAAGCAATCAAAGTTGAATTAACCGTTTGTCAGTGTTTCGAGTGGCAGTGATTGTATGATTGTATAGATAGCTTGTTTGCATTTACTTGGCCTGCTTTTTCCCATCATGTTTGCAATCTATATTTGTAATCTGCAATCTATATTGGTTCAGGTTTGTCAATATTCTATGAAGATTAGACTTTTTGCCCCCTTGAATGTGTTCCATTTTTTTTTTTTACTATTCTCGACCCAGAAATTTCTCAATAAATAGTTTTGAGTATTTTTGGTCCTCTAATCCTCAAGCCTGAGGTGTTTGTTTTTTTGGTTAAAAATTTTGAAAGTATATATATATATATATATATTAGAAAATAAGCTCCTTAGAAGTAAGGAAAATAATTTCCTTAATAGAAGTAGGAAAAACAAGTGGCAATGTCTCCTGCCGCTCTCAAATCACTCGCCCCATCAAATCTCACAACCTCCACCTCCTCAATTTCTTTTCCACGCCCACCCCAGGTACATCAAGGGGCCTACCCCCAGCCGCCCCACCCACTACAAACCCCCCTTGCCCTTCCCCTTCCCCACCATAACATGCACCATTTTCTGCCTGTTCATTTTATTGTTTTGTGTTAGATATACAAATATTATTAGGATAACATTTTTTTTTACGTACAGCGAAAGAAAATAAGTAAGAAACAACATTTAGAGATCTAAGATTGATTTTGCAGTTGTTTGCAATACATAGTTTTCCATGCACTTTATCTTTCCTTTCAATTGGGAAAATTATTTAAATTTTTTTCGGTTTCCTACTAAATGCTTGCTATGAAATATCTAACAATGAAATTTTAAGCATGCAAAATACTTATCACATAGTTAATTTTGGATTCTTGTATCAGAAAATTTTAATATTTTGATCAATGAAACAAAGATGGAGAAAGAAGAAACCAGATGTGGATGTGGGGTTAAAATCATACAATTACGAAAAGAAAACTTCAATGCAAAAATTTCATATTTAAGTTAATGTATTATATCGGTTCAAGGTAAAAATTAAAGAACAAAATTTATTGTGTTCCCCAAATAAGTTATATCACACAGCTTCCTAAAAGGTGAAATTTGAGTCTCTGTCAAGGAAACACAGCGTTTTGCTTTATTTTTATGTTTTGATGACCGACTCGTTTGATATGACAGATAAAGATAATTTATTTGAAAAATTATTTTAGGATGAGTTTATTGCATATTATTTGATTAAGACAAATTTGCAGAATAATTTATTTTGAGATTGTATTGTTATTTTTATTTATATTGATGAGGGTAGGATAATTTGTTTCTCAATCAAATCAGCCCAAAAGGTACTACATTTCTTGTCCTTTTCATCTTCTTTTTCTTTTTTGGAGAAAATAAATGAAATAGTGATCAATGACTGATGAGATGATGTTTAGTTTTTCTCAATAGGTTTTAAGTGAATTTTAATTGTTTTGTTGTTTAATTTTATGTTCTTTGGTTCTATAATCTTAGAAATTAAGAGATTAATGAGGATATCGCTCATCTTATTAGAGGGGTGGAAGAAATGAAGGCTCGTATCTGGTTTGTGATATGTTGTTTGATAATTAAAGACTTGGGGTGTGTTTGGTAAATGTTTTCCATGGCAAATATTTTTCAAGAAAATATTTTTTAGAAAAAAAAAAAAAGTTGTTTCTTACTTATCTTCTTGTTTTTGATACACAAATAAAAAATATTATCATAAAAGCATTTATATATATCTATTTATACAAAATAATGAAAATGAAATGGCTAAAATGATAAATATTGTGGTGGGCGAAGCAAAGGGCAGGGGGTTGTGATGGATTATGGATGGGGTAGGTGGAGGTAAGGTGGGGGTTGGGGTAGGTGGGGGTGAATGCTAAAGGAGATATGTGAGAATAATCTGTAATTATATCATAGTTATCTGTTTGTACAGTTGTAATTCGTTATTGTATCATTTTGGAATTATAATTAGTTGTTGTAGTACTTTAGGACTAGGTGTTGTATTGGTGCTTATATATTCTCCATTATCTTATGAATAAACTATCGCTCTTCTCATTCTCTATCCAACATTAGTTGTTTTATGGTATCAGGGCTCTAAAAGCTCACATGAGTACGATCTCAATTTTTTTTCGCTCCAACCCTAACTACTGCCTTGCGCAAAAAAATAGCCACCATGGCTACTGCTGTTTATGCAGATAACACTACCAGCAACATTATCATCGTGCAGTTTAATCCTGCATCTCAACTACTCATCAAACTTGCAGGAAGCCACAACTTCACTACCTAAAAGACACAAGTGTCAATGCTCATGCACGGACATAACCTTTTCGATCACCTTGATGGCACAACTGTTGCTCCTTCAACCACACTTACTCCAAACAATGAAAACACTCTTAATCCAATTTATGTGAACTGATTTCGCCAAGATCAGCTTGTTCAAAAGCCATCTTGGCATCAGTAAAATCTACACTTGCATCTACTGTTGCAACAGCCAAATCGGAAAACAAAGCATGGGCATCCCTACACATTGCCTTCGCCGACAAATCACATACTAGAATTATCAGTCTCCAAGATCATTTATCCCGTATTACCAAAGATTCTCGACCTGTCACGGACTATCTACGTGACATACGTTTGATTGCTGATGAACTTGCAATTGGCGGAGCATCGATCATAGATGTGCAACTTACTCTACGAATCCTCCAAGGCCTTGGTCCCAAATATACCGCTATTTCTGCAGCTATTCAATGGCGTGAAATAATGATCACCTATGAAGAACTCTATAGGAAACTTCTTAATCATGAGATCTTTCTTAAGCAGGAAGAAGCCAAGCAGATACCACCAATCATTGCTACAATTGCTCAATGAAATAACCAAGAACCTTCAAGAAACAATAACAATTGAAAGCAAGGAGGTAATACCTCACAAGGTAGCCAACATTGCATTTCCAGACAGCCCGAGACTCATCAAATACCCAACAATGCCTTTCTCATCAAAATCAGTAGCCCTAAAATACTAATAATTTCTTAACTATCAACTCTGTGATTGCCCCAGTCACTCTGTCAAGGTGTGTAAATCCTAGTCTCACAATTACTTGCAGGCTTGTGCTAATTATGTTACTCAGTTTCTACAGCAACAAGATCCATGGATTGTTGACTCTAGAGCAAACCATCAAATCACAATCGATGTTTGTAGTTTAGCCACTTCTCAGGATTACAATGTACCCAACGAGATCTCAATAAAAACTGATAATACTATTTCAATTTATCACACTGGTAACACTCACTTATGTGCATCAAATAAAAGCTTCAAACTAAATGATACCCCTTGTGCTCCAGCCATTAAAAAAAAGTCTTCTCTTTGTCTTTAGATTTTGTCATGATAATAAAACATCCATTAAATTTTTTATGTTTAATTTTTTTGTGAAGAATCTGACTACGGGGACATCTCTAGTGATCGAATAAAATAGACATGAACTGTATGAGTGGCCGCAAGAGACAACACGAGGATTAGTAATGCAACACTTTGAGTTTGGGAGGAGATAAGTGAAATTCACCTAAATCGAGTTTGAGAGACGATTGGGTAATACATATCATGTTAGATTTTGCATGCAAGACATCGAAACAGTCTGCTAAGCACAAACAACCTGCGGAGTTATGCATTTATGGAGAACACAATCCTATTGCTCATTTCATATCAATCACAACCCAATTAACCAATAATTGTTACTATTACAACTTACTTTTACAAAATACTTGTTTTATTAACATAAATTCCAGTTACATTAGCAAACTCTTGATAGACTTTCGATCTATTCCTTGTAGGATCGATCTCAATCTAGTTGGTTCTATATTTATTCGGCAATTATTTTATACTTTATTGTGATGTGTAATTTGAGTGACATCAAATTTTAGTATCGTTGCTGAAAAATATGGTTACGAATTAAAAGATTGAGTTTGTGAAGTTATTGGTTTTGTTTGTTGATTTCTGCTTTTCTGTTGTTTCTAGGGAATATATCGGTGTATGACCAATACTTGGATTCAAGGTAAGCTCTTGATTTTATTTGATCCTGAATACGAGAGAACTCTGAGACGGAATCAAAAGATGGAAAAAAGACAGAGTTTACAATCAAGGAGCCTTGGATAAAGGATTTCATGTTGAACAAGCAACATTGAATCGCCATTTCAGCATGATGTTCAGAAAACTGCAGAGCAAGTTACTACTCGCTTAATGGTTGAGGAGAATGCTAGGCAAGCAGCTGATTGTAATAAGCAGCCAAGGAGGAAGAGCTAGACAGGAAGAGGATTATCGTATATCTGCTCTTAAAAAGGACAAAATAAAAAGAAACAGATGACAACATTCCATCTAACAATATTTGCCAGTGTATGATGATCCAGAAGAAGTATGTTGAACCAATTGAAACAGGTGCAATTATTCCTTCTGAATTGCCCCAAGGTACCAAGTTTGATATTGTGAGTGTTATGATCCAGTTGTTGAATTTGAAAGAAATTTTTGTTGGCCTAACTACTGATGATGTGACCATGCATATCATAAGTTCAGTGGGGATCTGCACTTCATATAATTTTTCTAGGGTGAGTCAAAAAGCTATACGACGGAAGTTATTCTCATTCTCTCTGGCAGGGGATGCGACTTGTGGTTAGGTAAGCTACCCCTTAGATCTATCACCACTTAGAATGAGTTAATGACATAATTCTTGGATCAACTTTTCCCAACCTTTAGAAAGTTGAAATTGAAGGATGAGATCTATAATTTCAACTAGTTTCATTCAGAAGCACTATATGAGACATAGTTGAGGTTCAAGAAGAAGCTGTTGAATGTTTTAAATTTCAAAATCACGGTAATAAACTTGCTTAAGATATTCTACATGGTCTTGAATATTAATACCAAGGTGTTGACTCCCAATTTTTCTCTCCATGCTTAAAATTAATGTCTTCAGGCTTCCTGATCGTTACATAGCACAAAATGCAATTTTCACATATATTTTTACAATTGTTAATAAATTATTGATATTCATCCTTACTTTGGAATTTTTATCAATTTACTTTCATATTTTTTTTACTTTTTATAATTTGTTGTTAATTCTTTGTATATTGAATTTTTTATCAATTGATTATCTTTTAACATTTTTACAATCATCTACACATGTGCACGATATGAACATCATATTTTTATAATATTTTTAAATTAATTGTATTTTTTTAATATTTTTTATATTTTTTCATAATTACAAATCAATTTTTATATTTTACAGTCCGCAAATGTTGAGTCGGATCAATTATTTTTGTACAGTATAATAATTTGATGTTTTGTCACATCTAACAAGGATCACAC
This sequence comes from Capsicum annuum, assembly GCF_002878395.1. Lineage (NCBI taxonomy): Eukaryota > Viridiplantae > Streptophyta > Magnoliopsida > Solanales > Solanaceae > Capsicum > Capsicum annuum. The sequence continues at coordinate 29,307,707 of NC_061115.1, read as the reverse complement.
AATAATGTCTTGTCATATCTGACAAATTATTGATAATTGCCATTACTTTAGAAATTTTACAAGTTTAGTGTCATATTTTAATTTACATAAGTATCCTTAATTCTGTAAATTTTAGAATTTTTATCAGTTTATTATTATTTTAATATTTTTACACAGTCATCTACATATGTACACAACATAACACTACAATTCTCTTTTACATATTATAATTTTAATTGCTTATAGCATAATATATTTTCTTAGTAATAATTATATTTGTTATATATATCGATATTTTTATTTTTGTACCTCATTTAATACAATCTACAGAAATAATATTGGCTTATTTTAATATAAAGAATAACAAATCAGTTGTTAGAGTCCCACATCGGTGGGTTAAAGGGTCTTTGGTCTCCTTATATGGTCTTGGGCAATCCTCCCCTCATGAGCTAGCTTTTGAGGTTGAGTTAGGCCCAAGGTCCATTTCTTTATCATGGTATCAGAGTTAGGTCCACCCAATTCATTGTTTTCGATATTGGCACCCCGTCTTATATTATCCACGCTCCAGATATCCAGCCCTGGGCATGGTGGGTGTTAGATTCCCACATCGGTGGGTTAAATGGTCCTTGATCTCCTTATATGATCTTGGACAATCCTCCCCTCATGAGCTAGCTTTTTAGGTTGAGTTAGACCCAAGGTCCATTTCTTTATCATAAGTCAAGGTCTCGTAATATTTATGAAATTTGACTTTTCTTTTATCTACTACCCAAATTTAAGGAATATGTTAAAAAAAAGTAAATTTAATATCTTTTTTTATTATTACTTTTCCTTTTTAAATACTACCACACATACACACACAAACACATGCATAACACACATAATAATCAGCTTTCTTTTCTCTTTTTTCCTTCACTGCGAACGAACTCCAACCAGCCACCAACGCCGGACACTACCACCCAGAAACCACCACACGCCGCCGCTACCGGTTAAACTCCGGAGATCCAATACCAGACCTGGCCAACACCACCAACACAACCACCGCAAAGCCTTCCCTTCTTTCCCATTTTTCTTCGCTGCCTCTCACCAGAGGTGGTGACCGACGAGACTTGGCCTGACCTCCTCCACTGTAATGTCACTCTTTGCTCCCAATTTTTCTCTAAAAACAAAGAAAGAAGAAAAAGAAAATAATCTCCTGTTGTAGATCTGTTTAGGCTATCTATTTTCGACGTTGCTCCGGTAAAGCTCCGTTGAAGCAACGTCGATGGTCTTCGCTATTTTATATTTTCTTTATCTTCAGTGAACTGATTCCTTTATTTTGGGGTTACTGTGTCTATTGTTAAACAAATGTGGGATTTTTCAATGTTACTCCCCTGAAATTATGATCATTTTGGCTTTGTCCGTTCTTTGAATATTGTTTGTTATTGGCAGAAATAGTGTTTTGGAAATACTGCTGCTTACTTTTATCTTTATGTTTGGGTTGATATTTGCTCTGCCATAGTTTTGATCGAGATTTGATTAAAAAATATTTTTCAAAGACTGTCCCTTTTATTTTTGGTGCGGATAGTTGTGAATTATTATTTAGTGTTCTACTTGTTTACTGTTCCTTTATAGTTTTCTTAGACAATTTTGTCCCTCACATTATTTACATTGATAATAAATAAATACATTGGTCAATTAAATTATCTCTCCGTCAAATACTTGAGGCCACCCAGTAACAAAAGATGAATTTTATTTTTTTCAAGTCTACTTATTTTATATCAAATATTCAAACTGGCCAATGAAATTATCTCTCTAGATATTTGAGGCCACCCCATTACAAAGGCGGACTTTGCATTTTTAAATTTATTATTTATATCAAAGATCGACACTTGGCCAAATGAAATTATCTCTTCGTCTGGATATTTGAGGTCATCCCATTACAAAAGATGGATGTTATTTATCTCAAATTTACTATTTTATATCAAAAATCAACATTTGTCCAATGAAGAAACGCCCGTCAGTTTTTGAGGCCTTCACAAATAAAAAGACGGATTTTACATATACAAATACGTAACAAAAATAAATATTTTCGGGCGATGACAAAATCTTTATAATATTTCAAAACTTTATCTGAGCCCATTTTTTAACAAAAATTATATTTTTAAATACATATATGCACACATATTTTTTTAATTTATTTTGATTATTATTTATTTGTTAGTAACAATTTTATTACAAGTGTTTATACAGGTTATTGGGAATCATTATCGAAAATGATAGTCAAAGAAGACTTTAAATTATGTGTTTATATTTTTTATATTCTTGCACTTGTACAAATGTTAATCATAGTGAAAGCTTTATTTTTGGAGTGTTGTGAGGGATATTCTTTATTTAATCTTCACCACGCGTTTAGGCAAATTTAGGCCGTTAATATTTATAAAAAATATTAGACTGACTTAGATTATTTAATCAAATAATTTATACTTTTTACACTAAAAAATTTTACGTAGTCTTTTCTTTTAGAACATTTTTTTCTGTATTCAATTTTTTCTTTACATACTATACTTATATACTTTTGTTTACATATATTTTACAACATATATATTAATATTATTTTAATACATATTTTTTATCTGCATATATTTATTTTTCTTTTTTTTCTTTTGTTATTTAGGCAAATTTAGACCATTAACACTGATACAAATAAATTAAATTAAGTAATCTACATGTTTATCTCATTTTATAGTTATTCTTTTCAAATAAAATCTTTCTCTCCATAATCTCGATCAAGTCCGTAGTATTATGTGTAAAAATACTTTTTCTTTTTATAGTACATAAAAGACACTTTCTTTTTACATGTCACAAAATACTTTTCTTTTCACATGTAATTTATATATTTTTATACATATCTTTTACATGTGTTTTATAACAATATGTTTTATTTATATATTTAATATACATATACCTTTACATAGTTTTAAACATTTATATTTTTCAAAAGATTTATTTTATACTTAATACACACTTTTTACATTATTTTAAATAGAGAAAATGGTCTGTTACCCCCCCCCCCCCAAACCTTTAGTCAAAATCTCAACTACGCACTCAACCTTTTAATGTGACCTATTACCTCCCTGAACATATTTTTACCGAATTTACTATCCCTCCAGTTGCTGACGTGTCACTGGATGTGACTACACGCGCCCATAGGCGCGTCAGTTGACTTTTTTTTGCTTTAAAATCATTATTTTTTATTGCCACGTCATTATTTTTAATAATTATTATTTTTTCTTAATAAATATTGGCTTCTTCTTCTATTCTTCTTCTTCAATGGCTTCTTCTTCTTCTTCTTCTTCTTCTTCTTCTTCTTCTTCTTCTTCTTCTTCTTCTATTCTTCTTCTTCAATGCCTTCAATGGTGCATCTTCAATGGTGAAATGCCGATGAACAGTGACGGCATCGGAAAATTCAAAATTCCATCAATTTTTTTTGATGAATTTCACGTAATTCGATTCAACATTTTGATTCAACACATTGATTCAACATTCGATTCGGCTTCACGTAATCAATGGCATTCAACTTTTTTGATTCAAGATTCTCACATAATTCGAGTTCTTGGATGCCATTGAAAAAGAAGAAGAAGAAGAAGAAGAAGAAGAAGAAATGCCATTAATGAGTCCTCACTTGAACTAAGAACTTCGATTCAAAAAACTTGAAAAAAATTAAGAACTTGAATTCTTGAATGAGGAGATGAGGAAGATGATAAATTAATATTGAATGTCATTGATTAGTTCTTGGATGCTATTGAAGAAGAAATGCCATTGAACCCGAATTAACTTGAAAAAATTTAAGAACTTGAATTCTTGAATGAGGAGATGATGAAGATGATAAATTAATCTTGAATGTCATTGACGAGTTCTTGGATGCTATTGATGAAGAAATGACATTGATGGGTTCTTGGATGCCATTGAAGAAGAAGAAGAAGAAGTGAAGAAGAAGAATTGAAGAAGAAGAAGAAGAAGAAGAAGAAGAAGAAGAAGAAGAAGAAGA